>NC_136268.1:156768686-157086186 GCF_964187855.1 Myxine glutinosa
CAGCTTGAATAAATTCAGAGGAGCGATCGTGTCGTGTGAGACACAAGATGCCATTAAGAGATTCATGAATCCATACACCATTGATGAGTAGGCTCCTCTATATTGCATTCCGTCTGGTGCTCGTATACCTGCTGACAATGAGAGTGATATTCTTATTGCAGAGGCCCAAGGTAAGGAAGCCAAGGATAGTCAGGGCCCTTAGGGATATTTTGGTTCAAATTCTTCCAAAAGCATCAAATTTGGCGCAGATGTTGCCCATGCCATACTCTTTCGATTTTTGACGGGCGCCAAGGGCGGTATGATCCGGGGACCATAGCGGTCCATCCCGCCATGTCACCTGACCTATGACGTCATAATTAGGATATGCATCCAATCACATGGCGTACTATAAGTGGTCAAAGTTCAAAATGAATCGATCGAAAAATGAAGGCAGGGATCCATTTTTAAGGTTTTCATAAAATCCAATATGGCCGCCAGGTCACATGACCTATGACGTCATATTTATGACATGTATACAATCATGTATACATGAACCCGGATCATGATCGCACAAAAATTAAACACAAGGATATGGCATACAGTTCATAAAACATCAAAATCCGTACCTTTGTAATTAGACTGACGAACTGCATATGCCTGAAAATTAGGAAATAGACATGTAAATATTTCCTCTAATTGTCAAAAATAAGGTCAGAGTTCGATTACCCAACCCAGAAACATAAAATGGTGAACCTCGCGTAAATCTTGACAAAAAACTCAAAAACCGATATATTTGACTCAAAAATGACCTTTAAGATGACCTTGAGGGTTGACCTTGACCTCGAATCATCAAAATAACATCATAATTGGATTCCTCGACCTCGAAAATCCCTGAAAAGTGGTATGATTCCAACCCTTTTGGTTATTTAACTGATTTTCCTCTAATACGGGTGGCTAGTATTTCACCAATATGGGGCCCCCGGGGGGGGGGGGGGGGCGCCCGTCTTGGCGCCCGTCAAAAATCGAAAGAGTATGGCATGAGCCAAATTTGGTGCTTTTGGAAGAATTTGAACCAAACGGCCCCAAAATATCCCTAAGGGCCCTGACTAGGAAACATTTATAAACTAGAACGGCACTCAGTAGAAAGCATACCTCCGCCTGGTGAACAGTTTACGTTTTGTATCCCAGAGTAGACCAGAAAATCACATTTAATCAAAATCAATCACTGGAATCACCATAGGTCCAGTCTTTCATTCCCTGATCTACCCCTCGTTTTTGGCCATATCACTCAATGGTGAAGAATCACTTAAAAAATTCTACTATCTGGAACCGGATCCGGATCTTCACCAACATTGAATCGATTCTTCCTTGTCACACACAAAACCTGTCCAACAAGTTTTGTCCAAATCCATCCATAACTTTTTGAGATATCCCGCTATGTATTGGTTTTGGCCTTATCTCCCAATGGTGAGAAGCATTTGCGAAATTAAATAATTCTCATATCCGAATCCATATTCAGATCTTCACCAAAATCGAATCACATCGTTCTTGTCAGACACCCAACCGGTCCACCAAGTTTCGTCCAAATATGTCCACAACTTTTTGAGATATCCTGCTATTTATCGTTTTTGGCCTTATCTCCCAATGGTGAAGAATGAGTTTTAAAATTCTAGTAGCTGGATCCGAATCCGGATCTTTACCAAAATCTAATCATTTCGGCCTTGTCACATACGCTACATCTCTGCCAAATTTCATCCGAATCCGTCGACAACTTTTTGAGATATCTTGTTCACAAACGGACAGACAGATAAATGAAAAAGCACTCATAGAGCGACACTTGGCAAAACAAAACAAAGTAGAATGGCACTCCGTGCAGCATCCTTGTGACCTCAAAAATAATTAGTGGTTGGATTCAGTGACCTGATATGCAAATCGTCTTCAAAGTTTAAGTTAATCGGTTTAGAATTGACAATTTTAGATATCTGGCCTATATTAACCTTTTGGCCTATGTTGACCTCAAAAATAGTTGGTGGTTGGTTTCAGTAAGCCGATATGAAAATCCTTTTCAAATTTCAAGTCAATCGGATGAAAATTGAGGATTTTAGAGATTTGAAAAAAGTGGTTTACCTTTGGCCTATGTTGATCTTATGACCTATGTTGATCTCAAAAATAGTTGGTGGTTGAATTCAGTTTGCTGATATGTAAATCCTTTTCAAATTTCAAGTCAATCGGATGAAAATTGAGGATTTTAGAAATATGAAAAAAGTGGTTGACCTTTGGCCTATGTTGATCTTATGACCTATGTTGATCTCAAAAATAGTTGGTGGTTGAATTCAGTTTGCTGATATGTAAATCCCATTCAAATTTTAAGTGAATCGGATGAAAATTGAGGATTTTAGAAATTTGAAATTGTTGTTGACCTTTGGCCTATGTTGACTCTTTGGCCTATGCTGATGTCAAAAATAGTTGGTGGTTGATTTGAGTTAGCTGATATGCAAATCCTATTCAGATTTCAAGTCAATCGTATGAAAATTGAGGATTTTAGAAATGTGAAAAAAGTGGTTGACCTTTGGCCTACGTTGACCTTTTGGCCCATGTTGATCTCAAAAATAGTTGGTGGTTGAATTCATTTAGCTGATTTGTATATCCTATTACATTGTTCAAGTCAATCTGATGAAAATTGAGGATTTTTGAAATTTGAAAAAAGTGGTTGACCTTTGGGCTATGTTGACCTTTTGACCTTTTGACCTCAAAAATATATAGGATTTTGTCGGACCATAAACTCTACCATTTGGTGAAGTTTCGTGAAGATCGGTTTCAAATTGTGAACTGTAGGCAAGTATAAGAGAGTGGACAGACAAACACACACACATACACACACACACACACACACACACACACACACACACACACACACACACATACACATACACATACACATACACATACACACACACACACACACACACACACACACACAAACACAAGCACACAAACTGGAGTGATCAACGTGCTTGCAAAATTTTGTTTTTTTCTGCCAAGTAACATACAGACGGACAGACAGACAGGGGTGGTTGACGGACGGACAGGGGACAGACAAACGGACAGACAGGGGTGAAAACATAACCTCCATCCACGTTTGGTGATGGAGGTAAATAAAGGTTGGAAACATGAAAACTTATTTGAACCAATAATCATAATAAAACCGAAGTCCATGGAAGATGTAGGGAAAACAGTGAAAATCAAAACCGCAAAGAACAAGGTAGTGGAGTGCAGGCAGCAGGAGAACATTGCATTCCAACTGTTCATCAAATCACAGAACCAAGAGCCACAGGTGGATCTGCTGAAACGTCCTCTGACTGCAGTTCCATACAGCATCGGCACAGCCGATGGCTAATTCGCGAGGATTGACAAATCTAAAGGTTTCACATACTTGGTGACTTGGTTTTCAAATACCTACACGACCAGTAAGCCACCACATGGTAACACACGAGTTATCATAGAGGATGGAAATGCACAGTTTTACTGCATTAAAGACATTCCAAACAATTTCTGACAAATATGCGAGAAATTATTCAATATGATGACCCACTATGCTTACGTCATTTTCAGCACAGATATGTACAATGAGGATTCAGTGAAAGCAACGGAACTCAGTAGAGAGCACACCTCCGCCAGTTGAACAGTTTACGTTTTGTATCCCAGAGTAGACCAGAAAATCACAATACAGAATCACATTTAATCAAAATCATCCGTCCACAACTTTTTGAGATATCCTGCTATGTTTCGTTTTTGGCCCGATCTCCCAATGGTGAAGAATCGCTTTAAAAATCTACAAGCCGGATCCGGATCCGGATCTTCACCAAAATTGAATCGAGTCTTCCTTGTCACACAAACAACCCGTCCACAAAGTTTCGTCCAAATCCATCCTTAACATTTTGAGATATCCTGCTATGTATCGATTTTGGCCCCATCACTCAATGGTGAAGAATCACTCGAAAAATTAAATAATCCTCATATCCGAATCCATATTCACATCTTCACCAAAATCGAATCGATTCTTAGTTGTCAGACCCCCAACGGGTCCACCAAGTTTCGTCCAAATCCGTCCGCAACTTTTTGAGATATCCTGCTATGTGTCGTTTTTGGCCCGATCTCCCAATGGTGAAGAATCACTTTAAAATATTCCATTAGCCGGATCCGGATCCTGATCTTCACCAAAATCTAATCATTTCGTGCTTATCACATACGCTACATCTCTGCCAAATTTCGTCTAAATCCGTCCACAACTTTTTGAGATATCTTGTTAACAAACAAACGGACAGACAGACAGACAGACAGACAGGGGTGAAAACATAACCTCCATCCACCTTTGGTGGCATAGGTAACCAGCTGACCGGAAATAGTTATTGACGAATGACGACAACAAAAAACAACTTCTGCAATCATGTGTGAATCTTGGGGCAACGGTTACGATGCGGAACGACTGCAAGGTGGAAAGATCATATTTGTATCCGCGAAGGAAAGAAGAAACTAATACAATGATGATGTTACACTGCCTGTTTGCAAAGGAGCACGGTTACAAGAACATACAAGTGTCCAGACAGTGATATCTTCTTCATCATCCTGTACTAAATCAACAGACTTCAAGGCATTCCTATTGTCTTTGATACTGGTACAGGGAACAACAAGAAGGTAACCAACATGATGGAATTTCCATGAGCCTACACACAGGAGAACCATGCAGCGATCCGAGTTGTCCGTGCATACAGCGATTGTGACGCAACAAGTGCATGAAAGGGCAAAGGCAAACCCATCAAAACTGGAGAGGTCAAGGAATGCAGCAGCTCTTGCAAGACCAGGGAATTCTTGGAACATGCCACAGGACCTCATACCTGAGCTTGGAGGTCACGTGTGCAGTGTATCGAAAAACAAGGTCCGGAGAAGTGGATGATTTTGAGACTGTTCGTGATCAGTAAAAGTGTGGAGGCCATTGAGCACAGTGCACAATGTTCCCATGGGAACCCTGCGACCTTGCAGGAAATGTTTGGAACAGCACCTCAGAAAAGGTAAACTATCAAGTATGGAAGAGCTGCACCAGACATGCTGGGATGGGCACAAAGATGGAATGCTGGAAGCCGTATGGATACAAGGAGACGTTCTTCCACAGCAGGTCGTTGGTGTTATTGGTGATTGATAATAACTTCAGGAGGCATCGGAGCCGACATTGAGGATGGTGAGGGTGTTTCAGGAGAAAATGAAGAGATTTTTGATTGGGACATTTAGTGATTGGACACATTATACGAGACCGAACATGAAGAAATAAATGACAGTTTTTCAAGGTGGCCATGACAGGCGTTATGCTTTTAGCTAATTGATCTACTTACTCATATTCCAGAATAACAAGGTGGGTGTCATTACCTTCACCAGAGAGGGTGTTACATTTGGGTCCGTTTGTCTGTCTGTCTGTCTGTTTGTCCGCACAGAACGTGAGTATGTTTACTCTGCAACCATTGGTCTGATTGAGAAGAAATTTTCACCATAGGATACCCTTCTCCTGTAGTATTTTTACTGATAATTATGACATGGGTCACGTGGTAAGACGCCATCTTGGGGAAAAAAACGAAAAACTTTGCACCAAAATATCTCCGAAACCGCTCCGTGGAAAAAATATGAAACATGGCTCATTGTCAAGTACTCCACATGGGGAACAACATATATTCATGATGACGTCATCAGTGCCTTCATTGGGACGTCATCATAGGACAAGTAGAACGCTTCATCCGATCAGTTTGAAATTTATTGAGCGTGATCGACATAACAATTGTACGGGAGAATTAAATTATGACGTCATCGTTCACGTGGTTCAGCAGCCATATTGGATTGAACATAAATCTACGTCGTCTATAAACTCCACAATACAGCAGCTAATAAACACCACACAAAATACACCACACAAACACGTCCTGGCGAGGGTCTGCAATCTCTGATTCTTGTTGTAATTGTGTTGAATTTATTTGGAAATGCATTGGTACAGATTTTGATTTTAATAAACCTGTCAAGTTAAGTATTTTTTTAAATTTAATGCAATATTTCAAATTTATAGAATATTTATGATTATGCAAATGAGCGAATTAACATAACATTGGGCAGTAAAGGTGAAATGCATAATGGGCGAAAGAGTCTCCTCTTGCTTCCAAGTTATTGAGTAACTAGATGGTATTCATAGAATACGTACTCTGCACAGCCAACCTGGTGCGAGCCAGCTCTTCTGTTTTTGAAGGTTTTTTTATTTGATCCAATATGGCTGTTAGACCACGTGAGCGATGACATCATACATTTGCATTCTCTAATATAATTGTTGCGTAGATCACGCTCAATACATTTCTAACTGATCAGACTAAGCGCTGTCCCTGTCGAATTATGATGTCATAACGAAGGCACCAGTGACATCATTAACATATGTTATTCCCCATGAGGAGTACTTGACAATGAACCATGTTTCAATATTTTCCATGGAGCGGTTTGGGAGATATAGAGGTGTGAAGTTTTTCCAAGATGGCGCCCCATACCACGTGACCTATGACGCATTATCACTAAAATTATACAGGCGGAGGCGCTCCTATGGTGAAAATTTCGTGTCAATCGGACCAACGGTTGCCGAGAAAATGAATTTTTAAAATGCTGACGCGTACGCGTGACCTACGCACGCACCCGAATGCCTAACCCTGCTTTTCGCTCTCCCCGAACGCAAGGCAAATATTCACAGCAAACATTGATACTGTCCAGAAGCGATCATAAACAACTTCAGTAGAAGCTTGGCCCGTCTGTAGGCAGCGCTGGTTCAATTACTGGCAGTTTAGTGATGAACCTTCTTTGACCAATGAACCTTCACTTCAACGAATGATTCACATGTTTCATTCACAGCTGTTCATCATCATTCGCAACTTAACGCCCCTTCGTTGTCTTCCACATAAACATTAGTTTAAGTCAGCCAAATCTTTTCTACCTGAACATGGTGTCCTCGATACTGTATGTTAAAAGAGTGCACCTGTAAATATCTAAATAATGAACTGCTGCAGTCTCGCTATATTTAGAGTATTTGATAAAACCCAAACGTTTACATCGTTTATAAAACAATCTTTCAAAGCCTGCTAAGAAGGTGAAGGATGATTGGAGGTCAGGTGTGGTTGGAGTGGAAGGGAAGGAAGATGGTGATTAGATAACTTGTGGGGGGAGAGATAAAGTGGTGGTTGGGGGAGGGGGGATAAAGTGGGGTGGTGGTTGGGGGATGGGATAAAGTGGTGGTTGGGGGGGGGGGGATAAAGTGGTGGTTGGGGGGGGGGGATAAAGTGGTGGTTGGGGGGGGGGGGGGATAAAGTGGTGGTTGGGGGAGGAGAGAGAGATAAAGTGGTGGTTGGGGGAGGGGAGAGAGATAAAGTGGTGGTTGGGGGGGATAAAGTGGTGGTTGGGGGAGGGGGGGAGAGATAAAGTGGTGGTTGGGGGAGGGGGGATAAAGTGGGGTGGTGGTTGGGGGGAGGATAAAGTGGTGGTTGGGGGGGATAAAGTGGTGGTTGGGGGGGATAAAGTGGTTGTTGGGGGGGATAAAGTTGGGGTTGGGGGAGGGGGGATAAAGTGCTGGTTGGGGGGGGGGGGGATAAAGTGGTGGTTGGTGGGGTGGAGGATAAAGTGGTGGTTGGTGGAGGGGATAAAGTGGTGGTTGGGGGGTGAGAAAGTGGTGGTTGGGGGGGGATAAAGTGGTGGTTGGTGGGGGAGAGATAAAGTGGCGGTTGGAGGAGGGGGAAGAGATAAAGTGGCGGTTGGAGGAGGGGGGAGAGATAAAGTGGGGTGGTGGTTGGGGGGGGATAAAGTGGCGGTTGGAGGAGGGGGGAGAGATAAAGTGGGGTGGTGGTTGGGGGGGGGGATAAAGTGGTGGTTGGGGGGGGATAAAGTGGTGGTTGGTGGGGGGGTATCAAGTGGGGGTTGGGGTGGGGGATAAGGTGGGGGTTGGGGTGAGGGATAAAGTGGTGGTTAGGGGGGGGGGATAAAGTGGTGGTTGAAAAGTGTGGTGGTTGGGGGGGGGGAGATAAAGTGGTGGTTGACCGAATGGTTCGGGTGTTGGGTGGGCTTGGGATCCTAAGCTCCTGAGTTCGAATCCCGTTAAGCTGTTGAATTAATACCAGGTGGGGAATTAATACCAGGTGGGGTTGACAGCCTGTCATCCCTCCGAGGTCGGCGAAATGAGTACCAGGGTACTGGGTCCTCTCTCAAGGAGGTTGGCAGGATTTGCACACAGTGGTGTGTGTTTGGATGGTGCTGAGGAGTAATCAAAGGACGTGCTGATCCAGCGTACGCTCCCATATATATATATATATAAAGTGGGGTGTTCATTGGTGGAAGGGATGAAGTGGGGTGGTGTTTTGGGGGAGGGATGTATCTGGTGAAGTGGTGCTTGTGGGGGATAGATACCGTGGGGTGGTGGTTGGGGTGGGGGAGGAGACAAAGTCGGGTTGTGATTTGGGTGGGAGAGAAGATGAAGTAAAGGGGAGGGTGGAGACGAAGTGTTGGTGGTGGTCGGAAGTGAGAGGATAAGAGATGAGGTGAAGGATTGCTTGTTAATGCACAATGTCCACAGATTAACGTTCCGATTGCTTTTACCAACCAGTGAAACGTTTGTTACGAAACAATAGGTCAAGGGAATGAGATTGCAAAGAAATGTCATCTCTTCCCAAATACCAGACGTCATAATACAGGTAGTTAAAATTCGAAAATAGTTTGTGTGTTGCTTGCGAAACCGAGATTCGCAAGTACGGTGTATTGATTGTTCTGGTCTGTTATTACCTCCGTCACCAAAGGTAGTCAGAGGTTATGTTTTCACCCCTGTCTGTCTGTCTGTCTGTGAACAGGATATCTCAAAAGGTTATGGATGGATCCAAAGGAAATTTGGTGGAGAGGTTGTGTGTGTGACGAGGAAAAATTGATTCGATTTTGGCGAAGATCCGAATTTAGATCCGGATCAGAGAATTTTTAGCGATCCTTCACCATTGAGAGATAGGGCCAAAAACCAAATATAGCACGATATCTCAAAAAGTTGTGGACGAGTTCTGCCAAAACATGGTGGATGAGTTGGGCAGATGAAAAGAACAAGCCGATGAGATTTTGTTCGGGTCTCGATCTACATCCCATCAGTGGGACCCAAAACGTAAACTGTTCAGCATGGCGGAGGTATGGGCTCTACCGAGTGCTGGTCTGGTTATGTCTGTCCGTCTGTCTGTCAAATGCCTACAGGTTACATTTTTACTCCGATCTTAATGAAGCTTCACCACCTGGTAGAGGTACAGGCTGGAAGCCTTTTGTTTTTGAGGTTAATAGGTCAAAGGTCAGGGTCACATAAATCGTCAATTTTCAACCGAGCCACTTGATATCTGTGTATATACACTAAATATAAACCTGAAAAACACAGGTGGATGGTGAACTCTTGTCGAGGTGAAGTCTTGGCCGAACCCTTTGAGTATGTCGATTAATTACGTACTGCCTGAATGTGAGTTGGACATGAGTACATCTATTAATTACTTATTATTGGACCTTGAATATGTCTATTAAATACCTCTATTATTGATGGAATGTTGCAACATACCTTTATGACATGTAGACCTTTGGAGCCCTTACACCTTTTAGACCCCTGAGACCTTTTAAAATCTTTTATACACTTTGGACCTTTTAAGACCCTTTATAGCCTTTAAACGTTTACATCCTTTAGACGCTTTCGACCCTCAAGACCCCGATGATTCTTCACAACCACAACACCCCGAAGACCATTTATAACCCTAACACTATTTAAGAACTTTTAAACCCCCAAGAATCACAAGACCCTGAAGACATCTAAGACTCCTTAAACCCTTTATGATCATAAAACCCATAATACCCCAAAGGCATTTTATAGACCTAAGACCCTTTAAGTCCCTGGAGACCCCTAAGGCCCTCAAAACCCCTAAGACCCTTTAAGACCCCCCTAAGGTCCATAAGATCATTAAGACCCAACACTAAGACCATTTAAGACTTCTCGGACCATTTAGACCTCTAACCCCCCCCCCCCCCCCCCCCCCGAGTCCCTATAGTGCTAAGATCCTTTAGACCCCCAAAATACTCCTTTTGGACACCTTAGAACCCTAAGACCATTTTGAACTTTTATAATTCTGAGACCCTTTGGACCCCTTAATACCCATTATAACCCTAATACCCTTTAAGACCCCTAAAATACCAAATACCCGTTATAACCCTTAGACCCGATTACACCTTTTATCTGCGGGCCTTCTGCAAAAAACACTTGAGGTTCACCAGTCATAATCGTAAGGCTCCCCATTAGTAAACAACCTCTGTACCAAGCTAAGAAGGTGCAAAATCTTCTTCTCCTCCTCTTCTCTTTATAAGGGGTGAGGTCCGATGGCATCAAGATCCTGCCCTGCCTTTACCACGATACTCATCCAATCCTCTCAGTCCTCAGCCATCTCTCTTCACCCTCCAACCACACACACCATATTGATATCCTTCTTCACACGACCCGCCCATACAAATCACGGTCTACCTCTTTTCCTCCGACCTTGTTCCCACAACCTACCGGCTTTCTTCGCCATTCTCTCTTCCCCCATCCGCACCAAGTGTCCAGCCCACATCAGCCGGCATTTCACCAATCTCCCCATCAAGTTCATCTGCACACCAATCTCCACCTTCAGTTCATCCATTCTCCTTCTATCCACCCTCTTCACTCCCTCAATCTTCCTGCCCAGTTCTTCTCGCAAAGCTGCAGCCTCTGTTGTTGTCTCTCTGTCAGTGCCACTGTCTCCAGACCATAAAGGTAGGCCGGCATTACACGAGACATCAGAACCTTTCCTTTCAATTTCCTTGAAATTCTGCCTGCCATTACTCCCTCCACACTCCTCCACGCAGTCACACCCACATGAATCCTCCTCCGCCTACGCACCTCTGCCTCTGACTTACCATTCCTGTTCACTGTTCCACCCATACTCAAAACATATTTCCTTGTCTAGTCTCCTTCCCCTCTAACCTGTTATTCATTTCTTGTCTCTGCTGCCCAACCCACATCACCTCCATCTTCTCCATGCTCATTTTCAGCCCATGTTTCCCAAATTCCTCCTTCCACTCCCCCCAGTCCTTCCTCCATCTCCCGCCCACTCTCCACCACATCAACCAGATTGTCCGCATTAACATCCTCCCCAAAATATCTTTCATGTTCACCTTCCTGCTTACCAGCTCCATCACCATGATAAACAGGAGTGGGCTGAGAGTGCGTCCCACCTCAAACCAGTGTTCAAACCAAAATTCTTCCCTTCATTCCCTTGTACATCCCTCAGCACGAACATCCCATCTGTCATTCCCCTACCCTTTCGAAACTCCTGGTGCTCTTCTACGATATCCTTCACCACACTCTTCCCTTTTTCACCTTCTTCAATGCCATCCACACTCCGCAATCTCCACCAACTCCACTTTGCCCTCCACATAACTCAGTAGCTCCAGATTGCCGATGCTTCCTTCCCGGTTCAACAGCTCTTTGAAATATCCTTTCCACACCTTCAATACTGTGGCCTTCTCTGTCACTAGCCTTCTGTAACCATCCTTAATCACCGCCCCCATCCCACCTTCCACCTTAATGTCCTTGCTATCCTTATCCCTGTCACAAGCCAATTTGTAGATCATCTTCCTCCCAACTCCTCTTCCATATCACTCCTAGCCTTATCGACAGCTCTCCTTGCTGCTTTCTTCTTCTGCTCATAAAGATGCGACCACTTCCTCCCTCTATCCTCTTCCAAACCTCCTTATTTTCACCAACTGCCTTTGCTACTTCCTCTGTCCACCCTACCTGGTTTCTATCCCTTGACTATGCACCTTTTGCTGATGTCCTTCCACACAGCACTTAGGCAATTCCCCTAAATGCCTCTCCGTACTTCTTCCACTCCTTTTCCAAACCTTCCGCTTCGTCGCTAAGTTGCTCATACTTAGACCTCACCCTCTCCTTGTACTCCATGGTGATGTTTCTCTGACACTTCCCCCACCTAATAACCTTCCGATCCCTGCTCTTAACCTCCCTCATTTTCTTCATCCTCACCACAAACACCACAGGCTTGTGCTGTGTGGTAACATGCTCTCCCACCATAGCCTTGCAATCCTTAACCCTCCACAGCTGTCGCTTCCTTACCACCACCAAATTCAGTTATTTTCTTTGCTGTTCACTCATATAAGTAATAGTGTGGCCTTCCTGCTTTTGAAAGAATGAACCAGCTATGGCCATCCCTTTCCTTGCCACCAGCTTCATGAACTCTTGACCCTCTCTATTCCTTGTTCCCCAACCAAATTTCCCACACATTTCTCTTCATTTGGCTCCGCTACTCCCAAATGCATGTTAAAGTCCCTCGCTATGCACAGAATCACCTCCATGTCAACCAGTCCCATCTATTCCTTGTTCCCCAACCAAATTTACCCACACTTTTCTCTTCATTCGGCTCCGCTACTCCCAAATGTATGTTAAAGTCCCTCGCAATGCACAGCATCACCTCCATTCCCATCATACTCTCCAGTGTGTCCCCGAATTCCTGCTTCTCTGCCCCAGACTTTCCAGTTTGTGGCCCATATACAGACATACCCCACACCATTTGACTTTGTATCACCACCCAAGCCATAACTATCCTATCCATCTTTCCAATCTAACCACCTGTTTGCTGAACTCTTCCGATACTATTAACCCCACGCCACTACTCCTTCCATCCTCACCGGCGTGCAACAGCTTGTATCCTCCTACCAACCTCCTCGCTCTGTCACCTTTCCATTGGTCTCCTGCGCATACAACACTTCCAACCTCCTTATTTGCATCATCTCCACCACCTTAACTCCTCTCCCTTCCATTGATCCCACATTCAAACTACCTAGCTGAACCTCGCTTCTAAACTGTTGCCTGCCTGACAGAGCTAGTACTATCTTAATTAATTTGGGACGCTGATGTCATCATGCTGCCCTGGCTGACCTGCTGGACCTACCACCCTCAGCTGTTGTCATAATCCTGTGTGCGCGCGCACACACACACACACACACAATGTAGCCACACACACACACACATCTCTTTCTCCACTCACTCCCCTTCTCCCTCCCCACCCGACTGTTTTCTCCCACCCACAAGGCACTCATCCCCACCTCCACCCCATTCACTTCTTCTTCCTCCCTCTTTTCCTCCTCTCCCCACTCCCTCCCTTTTTCTTCCCTTACACCATCCACCTCACTCACTACCTCCCACCCTCTCCCCTCCTCTCCCACCCTTATGTCACGCTCTCCTTAAATTCCTGAAAGTTGTGCTTATTCGGCTTACAACAAGTGAATGCTTTTCAGAAAAATTTACCAAAAAAATTCACAAAATCAAAAGACACTCGCTTTTCATAAAAAAAAACTGTTCTTTCAGATCTCAGTTATCACTCAGTCCTTCCACAAAAATCACCTAGCAAAACAAAAAGGATGTGGGCCAGGCGAGCAGGCATGTCGAAACAGGGAGGCAGGATTAGGAGCAGGCGAGCAGGTACAACGCAATCTAGGCTGGGTGAGGAGCAGGCACGATGTAACGGAGACAGGACTAGGAACAGGTGAGCAAGCATGACAAAACGGAGGCAGGATGAGGAACAGATGAGCAGGAACAACCCTCACAGGTATATCTAGATTCCAGATCCGAGACAACAATCTTTATTGAGGTAGATTGCTTGGTTCCGCTGATGGCGATCCGGAAACCACAACCCCGTTAACGAGAAGAACAAGATGGAGGTGCAGTGCAGAGTGGGGCCGGAGGTGCAAGCGGGATGATGAGACTTATCAAGGAATGGAGACGAGGCATTTGTGGACTGCAGGCCCATGTGCTCCCGAGACGACGCTCCGAGGTAATTCATGCCTCATGAGGACCTGTGGAGCCCTGGCCATCGATGATGGGAGATGTGAAGAAAATGAATACTAATAAATAAATAAAAACCGGAAAGTCACCAGAGCACGAAGCGGACCCACTCGGAAGCACCATGACTTAACCAAAGCCCAGGGCATTGGTAAGTTGGAAAACTTGACCTATCAAGTGTTTTACATGATGGGGTGTTCTGCATCACAAATTTGGTTGATACATTTTCTAATTGCCACCTAATAGGTGTTTTACATGTTTTGGATGGCATTGAACATGACCTTTGACTATTTTAGACCAGATTTTATACACATATACCACACATACCTGGAGTTTGAAAAAAGGCATGTGAAAGACTTTGAGAGCATGAGGCAAAATATTCTGTGGTCTGATGAGGTGAAAATTGAACTCTTTGGCCTGAATGCAAAGCACTACATCTGGCAGAAACCGAGCACAGCTCATCACCCATCTAACAGCATCCCTAGCGGGAAAAATGGTGGTGGCAGCATGCTATGGGGATGCTTTTCAGCAGCAGGGACTGGGAGACTTGTAAGGATAGAGGGAACAATGAATGTAGCCAAATACAGGCAAATCCTTGAGGAGAACCTGCTTGAGAGTGGAGAAGACCTTAGACTGCGGCGAAGATTTACGTTCCAACAGGACAATGACCCCAATCGTAGAGCCAGAGCAACACTGGAATGGATTTAGGACAAGAACGTGAAGCTCCTTGAGTGGCCCAGCCGAAGCCCATACTTGAATCTCATTAAGAATCTGTGGAAAGACTTGAAGATTGCTGTTCACCGACGCTCCCCATCCAACTTGACCGAGCTTAAGCAAATTGGCAAGGAAGAATGGGAGAAAATCCTCAAATCCAGATCTGCAAACCTGATGCAGACATACCCAAGAAGAGTCGAAGCTGTAATCGCTGTCAAATGCGCTTCTACGAAGTATTGACTCAGGGACTTGAATACTCATGTAAATTTGATACTTCTGTATTTCCTTTTTCGTTATTTTGTAAAAGTTTCAAAAAAAAAAAGGAAAAATTCCACTTTCATATTATGAGGTATTATGTGTAGATCAGTGACAAAAAAATCTCAATTTAATCCATTTTAAATTCAGGCTGTAACACAACAAAATGTGAAAAAAAATTAAGGGGTGTGAATACTTTCGGAAAGCACTGTAAATAGCATATCTGATGTTCCAAAAAGATCGGTACGATATGAATTTTTATCAAGTGTGACTGTCTCAACCCTAGGCTATAAATTTTCAAGTGCACATCCTATTTTGCAATTACATTTACACCATTATTTTTAATTTACCATAGGAGATACGATTACATTTTTATCTCTCCAGTTTATGTACATTCTTCTGTTTTGGCAACACGAGTCTTTTATCCATTTGACCATTTCACATGGGGAAACAAATGTTAAACAACATGGTGGTACTGCTGGTGGTTGTGAAGGTCCATACTCTTGACAAAGTATTTGGACTTTCACGCAAAGTTGTGAACATTTCCGTACCTTAAAGAATCCTGGACAGGTGAGCACTCTGTTACAGGGTGTGCAAATTTCCACGGAGCAACCTTATGGGAATGGAACCCACACCAGAGATGGCAATGCAACACTCAAAGTCACGTTTAAACAACAAGGCTGTGTATAAATAGAGTGATCATAACACCTAATATCCCAGGTTCTCTCCATAACAGCTGAGTCTCCCTCGGGGGAAGTTGGATGGTTGATTAGTGCAAGGTGGTCTTCCCTTCACTTTCACGTGACATCATTTGTCCACACTTTGTGTAAATACTTTTTATGACTTCCATAAGTTATATTAATGATGTATTGAAGGTTATGTCATCCGAGTCTGCCTGAAATGATAAGTAACTTAAGTTGGAATGCCACATTTACTGCGACATTTCCCTTTTTTTTACCTCACTCAGGATATTAACAACACATTGTCCATTTTGATAATTGGATGTAATGGTTATTGCAATGACCTTACAACCACAACATCATCGTTGTGATGAATGCTGGCACCACAAACATTTCAGGTAGTTATAACAGTATATTATTTTTAACATAAATAGTTTTTCTGACTGATTTTTCGAAAATATTAGCTACAAAAGACATTAAACAAAAACAAAAAGACATAAAATGTCATATACCCTGCCGTGGTTTTAGTAATTTTGCTGTACGGTGTTAAAGGCCATCAGTCGGCCATCTTTGGTCGGATAGCAAAACAAAATCTTCTGCATATGTTTACCCATGTATTGTCTTTGTGAAAAGTTTGAACAAAATCAGTCCTTGCATGTCTGAGAAATGGATGGGGACACGTTCAAGTAACAAAATGGTCGCCAGTCGGCCATCTTGGATCTGATCTCGAAACAAAATGACGTGCATATGTAAGCCATCATTCGTTTTCTGTGTGGCAAGTTTGAACAGTATTAGTAAATGCATGTCTGAGAAATGGTTGAGGACGTGGTCAACATCAGGTTTTTTACAATTAAAATGGCCGCCAGTTGGCTGTCTTTGATCGTATCGTGAAACATTATGCATATGTATACCATCATTTATTGTCTTTGGTCCATACATCTTGCTCGGAGATATGGTTGAGGACGCATGCACGGATGGACGAACAAGACCAAATCCATAAGGCCCCATTACGGAGTAAGTCCAAGGGGGGGCACGTAGTCAGGTTCACGATGTTTTTTCGTTCAAAATTTTTGGAGATTAGCAAAACTATACATTTTTGGAATATTCAGAGCATGAGGAATCCAAAAATTAATGTTTACATTTGCGTAGACACCTTTGCGAAAATGACACTCAGGACAGTGATGAAGATCTGTAAAAGCATATTCCTGAACGGTATAGACCTCGTAGATCCTGTGTATAGGACTTATAGTTCAATCTGATACTACCTATAACTTCCTATAACAACCTATACCTTCAAAGGACTTGCAATATCATGTATTATGTAATACAGTTATATCACAAATATAAAGACAATGGTTTTCAATTACCTTTGTTTGTTGCTTTTCTATAATCCTGAGCACTATTTTGAGGCCTTTATTGGATTCCTTGACTCAGAAAACATGGATTAGCATATTTAATTAAGTTTCTAGGTTGACTGGAAGCCGAGATCGCGCAAAATATGTATTTTATGGCGGCCATTTTGAAAATCCAAAATCTGTGTCTGTGCAAATGCCAACATTGATTTTCGGATTCTCCATGCTCTGATGATTCCAAAAATGTACAGGTTTGCTAATCTCCCAAAATTTTGAACCAAATTATATTTGTTAACATAGTGAACCTGACTATAGGAACTAAAGCGCAAACCACCGCCAGGCTGAACAGTTTACGTGTTGTATCCCAATGATAGGTCGGATCTGCATTCGGACCTGAACCAAAATCGAATCGGTTTGTTCTTGTCACCGACCCAAATCATCCACCAAGTTTTGTCCAAATTTGTACATCTTTTTGAGATATCCTGCTAAATATCGTTTCTGGCCCTATCTCTCCATGG
Source organism: Myxine glutinosa (assembly GCF_964187855.1). Classification (NCBI taxonomy): domain Eukaryota; kingdom Metazoa; phylum Chordata; class Myxini; order Myxiniformes; family Myxinidae; genus Myxine; species Myxine glutinosa. Next base: position 156,786,124 of record NC_136268.1, read on the forward strand.
TGAAGATTCACTTGAAAAAGCTTCTAGTATCCGGATGCAAATCTTCACCAAAATGTAATCATTTTGTGCTTTTCACCCACCCAACCTGTCCATCAAGTTTCATGTGAATCCGCCCACAACATTTTGAGATATTCTCACAGACAAACAGACAAACAGACAAACAGACAAACAGACAAACAGACAAACAGACAGGGGTGAAAACGTAATCTCCATCCACCTTCGGTGGCGGTGGTAACTAAATAAATGAATAAACAAGTAGGTAATTAAGTTTGTTTATTTTTACAACTAACTCACCAAAACCGTTTTAAAGACTATTTCATTTAACGAGAGTCTACAGTAAGTCAACAAACACCAACAATTATATAATATAGTCAACAATAACTTTTGTGGTTCTCATTACCATATAATATCATCGATTTGTCCTTCAATATAAGAATTAAAAGGACAAACATAGGAATTCTGTGATACTCGATTTAAATTTGTTAACTTAGGTAACTTCATTTGATGAATACGTTTATCTTGTATCCTTGGAATCGAGAACTCTGAGCATTGGCAACATTGAAAAGTTAACATCACACGATGCAGAGAACTTAACCAATGAAATGGACTTTGGTTTATGTAATACAGGTGCCCCGTCTGTATCTGAGGTCCCCAGGAAGAGAAGTACATGGCAGATTAATGGTTTCAAATTCTGTTGCAATCAAAATGCGCTAAATTACTGGCACTGGACGTCAGGAATTTATACGAGCTTCCTGGAGCGAACCATGGCAGCGCGTTGCCATTTGGAAGGTGCTGTCGACATCGACAAACCACAACACTTTAATGATACTTTCAATGATTAAAAATAATAATAATTCACGAGATCTATTGAAATGCGTACTGGCAGCTCATCTACCTTCTATGGATGACACACTCCATGTTTTGATCTTTCATATGTGCGGTTTTGATACGTCACTAATCCACAGGATTGCACTGGAGTTACTGTTGCCCTCAAGAAAGGCACCTCGTTAGACAGACGAGGTAAGACACCACAGCATTTGCTGAAAGTATTAGATATGTTATGGTCTCATGGGAGTGACATACTATCCTTCTTGCAGCCAGCGGAGATTCCTTTTCATCAGGCGAGTCATTTTCAGCTAAAGTTGTCAAAGCGAAAGTTTTTTGAGACTTTGCCAAAGTTGCCTAGATCTTGTATGGGAGAGCTTCCGCGTTTGAAAAATAATATCGGTGCTCGAGTTGAGCACGGCGAGTTTTTCTTCCCCCTTGTGCTTGCTGGCTTATCGGAGGACATCGAGCCCGTTTTTGCATTTTGCGGTCCAAGACCTGGCAAGGACTGCCTTCAATCAAGGCCGGGTTCGAACACAGGTCACAGGCATACCTCCTTCTCCTCTCTATATCTGATCTAATTGCATGTGACAGTAAACTGCAAGGTCTGAAGACCTGTCTGCCGGTTACAACCCTCCATCACGTGTCGATCGCACAGTGACCATCATGTTCGGTCTTGTTTTGAGATGCTACAGAAAGGCAAACGTCCATCGGACTTGGGCGAACGTGTGCTCGGTTTTATTTATTTTCCTACAAGTTAGTGGCAACAACCCAACGGCAGAAGCCTGGCGTTTTCCTTGCCCTATCATCATGGCATTTGCCGATGTGGGAGGCAGGCCGAGCGAGTGTGTCCTGGGATTTCCTTTGTTTGGATCTTGAGTACGCGGCAGGCGTTGTGACCTACTGCAAATGTAATTACTCCGACCCTGACATGCAGCAGATGTTTCTGAAATCGTTTTTTCTTTTTACTTTTCTTTTAAGCCTTTCGAACGTAAGTGTTTGCGGATAATTCCCTCTTTGGCACATACCCTACTACCTGCACCACCTCCCTAATACTCCACATGAGAAGCCTGAAATATTTCCTTTTATGATTTGTGCATTTAACTTTTCTTTTTAGCTCATTTGAAAGTTTTCAAAAAATGTTGAACAATAAATCACTTAATTTCATGAAAGAAGCGATCAGCCTCGAAGTGTGAGTGCAAGAACTGTCTGTGAACGAATACAGATATGATCGAAAGAAGAACAAAAGGGAAGGACTAAAAATACAGGTGAGATGTCAAAAAGACATTTCCCTACACAGGATCAAAGCTGAAACCTTTCTGTGCATTATATATAACGGTAAACATTGCACTGTACTTGGCTTGTACAGTACATGCAGGACAATCACGTTAGGAAACGTAATTTGTGTTTAAAAATAACGAGAGGACATTAGGACGGAGAACAAAGTTTGTACATCGAACATATTTGATCACAAATTAGTATAAATACAAAAATGAAGACAATAAAATTTAAAGTAAAAGACATAAAAAGGGGAAAAGAAAATGAAATTTAATCGATGTATTACTGTAAACACAAGCCGAGTTAATATTTCTCTATAACCAACTGATATATGTGGGAAAACGAGACACGCCCAGACCAGGAATCAAACGCAGGTCCTCCGGTGAGCTGCACTGGTGCCGCATTTTGGCCCCATCACATCTGGGCTCTCTGGGTGACCCCCAACCCAGCACGCAGCTTTAACTTTCCCACATATTGAATTGTCACTGTCTTTCCATCACTGCTTCTGGGGCACTCACTGCCGACCACAGGAGCACAGACGGCCTGTTTATGAGAGGGTTTTCCTCCAATGGGGGGACAAATCCATATCCGCTATTATAAAAGCACCACTGGGGGGCGTAAATACACAATTGAATAAATGAAGAGGATTAGAAATAATTAATTGACATATGTGGGAAAATTACATACACCAGACCAGGAATCGAACCCTGGTCCTCTGATAAACCGTACCAGTGCTCTACCATCTGAGCTATCTGGGTGACCCCCAACCCAGCATGCAACTTTCCCACATATAGAAGTCACTCTCTTTCTGTCACTACTTTCTGGGCACTCGTTGCCAACTACCGGAGCACAAACGGCCTGTTTACGAGAAACTCTTTCCCCAATGGGGAGACAAATTCATGTCCGCTATTAGGGACACCACTGGGGGCGTAGTAGCATGCAAAAATTGAACACATAACTGAACCAAAATCTAATCGACTTGTTATTGTCACCTAACAAACTCGTCCACCAAGTTGTCATAAGTCATCAACAACGTTTTGAAATGTCATGTTACGTATCGTGTTTGGCCCTATCAACTCAATGGTGAAGAATCACTGAAAAAAATAGTAATTAAATATTCTCGTATCCGAATCTAGATTCGAATCTTCACCAAAATCGCATTGAATCTTCCTTGTCACAAACCCAACCTGACCAAGTTTCAGCTGAGTCTGTCCACAACTTTTTGAGATACCCTGTTCCAAAACAAACAAAATCAGACAGACAAACAGCCAAACAAACAATCAGACAGGGGTGAAAACATAACATCCATCTACCTTCGGTGGCAGAAGTAATAAATAATCTTATAAATAAAGCTGAGTTCTTGTCTGTGGGTCATAAGCACCGTCCATTCTACAGGCCACGCCTTCCTTCCTCTCCCCAAACATAAGCACCGTCTTTTAGCTAAGCCGCGTCTTTCTCTCGAATGGCCCAGAAATCCAACTGCCAGATGCGACACAAAGCTGCGCCACATTTTGGGGCATCAAACGGTTACTTTCGGTCTGCTGGACACGGTAACATGTTTCTTATAACTCAATTTCTGCTCACTAGAATTTGCGATTTTGCCAGAATTAATCACAGAGAACATCGATATCCCATGTTTGCTTCTGTGCGAGGTATGTAAAAAATAAAAGAAAGCAGGAAATCAATTAAGTATCACTGATTACATAAAGGTTCCTTTTTTCACTGCTGGCATGTCTGGCCATGTGGCGTATATAGAGCCTCACAAAATAATGCCATAAAAGCATGCCCTTCCTTATCAACCGGTACTTGTAAGCCATGGCGATACAGTCGCAAGCGGTGCAATTGACTTTTTAATCACAGAGGACATCGTTTTTGTAAAAAGGTGATAAAATGTTAAGACAATATTAAGGTGAGAAAACAAACGTGTGTGTAAATCTTCAACCGTTTTGTTGGAGTGCTTGCTTGAGTGTTCAAGTCACTCAGCTTCCATGGAGATACGGCAGCTCGTTACTCCTGTGGGACATCCTAGGAGTTAGGAAGGCAGAATAAATTCGAGGATTAAAAGCAACGGGACAAGCACAGTGGCCAAGAGGTATGCACACTCGCTCTAAGCCATGGAGCTTGGATTTGAATTCCCGCCCAGTTATAAACTGTCATCCCTGTGTTTCACAGGTGGGGTAATTCATCAACATGTGTGCCATCCCTCAGGTGGATGATGTTAAACTGGGTGTCACATGTGCCGGATTTTTACCCCCCTCCCCCTCTATTCCCTCCTCACTTCCCTCACCCTCCGCCATCTCTCTGCCTTCTCCCAACACCTCCCTCTGGACTCCCACTCCACCCCTCCCCCTCATGCATGTGTGTACCTGTATATATTTGTGAGAGTACTTTATTCGCGCCATCCGTGCAGAACTTCATATGGAATTGCAACAGAACTTGTAAGTTGGAACAGTGGGTAATCTAATTATCTAAAGCGTATGTCCATACATAAGTGGCCGAGGGTCGGGAGGTGGGGGGTAAATGAGACGGAGTACATACCGGTGAAGTGGACTGGCATTGCTTTCTTGCCTTTCACGGCTGCAGTGTGGATCAGTCGCACGTTCCGTGATTTCTTTACAATCACGGGAATGAACAATTAAAAATCTCCTTTTTTTTACTCTACGTGTGTGCATTTTGTTTCAGTTTAATCTCTGACTCTCTGGAAAATCCTCTTCATCTTTTTTTTGATGACTCCACTCTCTGCCACCCCATATCTCATCCCTCAGATCGGCAGGCAGCAGCCTCCTCACTCTCTGCAGACCTGGACAAAATCAGACTGGTCAAACAAGTGGAAGATGTCTCAATCCTGACAAATCTCACACTCTTACGATGTCTCTCCGAAAGGACCGACTGGACGACCCTCCTATCTACTTTCTCAACAATCCTCTCCAAGAAGTTCTGTCGCTCAAGCTTTTGGGTCTCACTATCTGCCATGATCTTTCCTGGGAAAACCACATTTCCAAGCTGGCCTCCAAAGCCAGTCGCCGACTGGGCATCCTCCGTCGTGGGAAGTCCTTTCTTCACACACCTGATCTTCTCACCACATACAAAGCTTTCATCCGCAGCTCAATGGAAGATTGTTCTCCACTCTGGGCTGGTGCTCCTGCCTCACACCTAGCTCGGCTTCACGCTGTAGAAACCAAAGCATTCAGAATCATTGGAATCTCCTGTGGTGAAGCTGATTCTGTGAGCCTTTCACTCTCTCACCGCAGGCAGGTTGGTGGTCTTTCTATCTTCTAACTCTTTCATTTCACTCTTTAATTCCTCTTTTCTCCCGCCTCTGGAACAAACTCTCACACTCTTCAATCCCACTCCTCCCTCCAGGTCTTTAAAACAGCTGTTCACCACCATCTCTCATCTTCCCCCATCCAAAACCTTGATCTTTTCTACCCCTGTTAATATACCCCAAATCCACCTTTTTCAAATTCCATTTTCTTTCCTGAAACTCTTTGTAGTGTCAACCTTGTTTATCCCATGTACCGCGCCCCAGCCCTCTCCCTTCCACAGATCTCCCGATGTCCCTGTTCTTTACTGTCGTTGTGGTGATACTGTCGTTGTCCCTCTCTCTCCCCCTCTTATCTCCCGCTCTCTTTATTATATGTTATATGTGTTACCTCTTACACGAGCCTCGACCTAGTATACAAAAAACAAAAAATGTGTGCGTTCCATCCTTTGGATGGATGTTAATCTGGATGTCCCGTCGAACACTCGCCTCGAGGCGGTGTTTAGCCTGGGTTTGAATCTCGGTCTACATCCTCATTTTTTCCATGTCACTCTCCACTTTGGGGGGATGGGTGGAGGGGGAGGGTGGTAAGGTAATTTCCGAGTCACGAACAATTCGACTTCCGAACAGAGTTCAGGAACGTAACCCATTCGTAAGTCCTGTGGTGTGTGTGTGTGTGTGTGTGTGTGTGTGTGTGTGTGTGTGTGTGTGTGTGTGTGTGTGTGTGTGTGTTCACAAAGTATGATATATTCTCTTTGCTAACTCCCCTGCTCTGTATCTCTGTCTCTCTCTTTCCCCACTCATCTCTGTCTCTCTCCCCACTCCTCTTTCTCTCCCAACTCCTGTCTCTCTCCCAACTCCTGTCTCTCTCTTTCCCTCCCCTTCACTTAATATTCCCATCAGCGAAGGGACCCTGCGTTGCCCGGCTCTGCCTGATATCTCTGCTCGTTCTTTATAAACACAATCAGAATGAATAATTCTGTATGAACACAAGCAAAATCAGAATGAATAATTCTGTATGAACACAAGCAAAATCAGAATGAATAATTCTGTATGAACACAAGTAAAATGAATAATTCTGTAAATCTTTTCCTTTGTCTGGTCAGCAGTCCCGATGCAATAACAAACACATGCAATTCGTGACTTTTGATTCTTTGACTTGGAACCGTTCTTGGCTGACTGTTCCGAGAAAAGGACATAAAAACAGGGCAAGTTTACAACTACAATGTTGTTGTTTTTTTCTAAGCTTTCTATTGATAACAAAATTCCAAGCATGCTGCGGTTGAGAGCCCTCCTTGTATAAGGCTTGTTCGTGTGAATAGAAACTTGTAAGAAACAATAGCATCGTTAATTGTGATGAAATTGCTTCTCTTATTTCATCTTAACCTGTTCAGCATAACCGAATCAATAAAAAATGTTGGCCTCAAAAGATTGATCCTTTTTTGGTAAAAAGACATTTCACATTTAAAAAAAATTAACCGATGTAACCTTTCACCCTTCACTTTCACCTTTTACCATTTACCTTTGACTCTTGTATGCTATTTTGACAAAACCAAAGTGGTCGTTTTATTTAAGAGCATTTTTGTGATTCTTTGTTGACTGATTGATGTGGGAGGCAGGTGAGTGTTTCCTGGAATTAGGAGGCAATTGTGTATTTTAATATGAATTATGAGGACACGAGTTGAAAATGAAAGTACAGTAAATGGGATTTATCCTCGGATCACAACAGCAGTCTCACCAAGGAGTTGGAAACCTTTCAAAGATGCTGTGCTGGGTTTTATATTCAAAATCTGTTCTTTAATGGGACCATGAAACAGGCCAACCTGATATCACTCTTACAAGTGTTACGTGCTCCTCCCCAAACCCCCTGGTCACGGTGTACCTCCGAGCCCCGAGAGGAGTCACGGCAGAAAAATGTGTTATTCTGTATGTCAAAGATCAATGGTGAAGCCACACCAATTGTTACAAACAAACAAGTATTGTATTAAGATCACACAAGAATAAGAGTACAACAACAATAGTAATCAATTGTACAACCAATATATATTTCCTATGATGGTACCATCAGGTTCGTACAATATAACTCACTGTGCTCCAAGTGAGCGAAAAGAAGAAGATTCCCAATGTCTCTAATCCCGGCTTCAAGCCAAAGTCGATCCGCTCTAGCGATCGTCAGAACAATGTCCAATCGAGACCAGAATCCCGTTGGGTTGGCAGTTACAGTCCTGCTGCCAAAGCTGCGCAAAGGCGCCCTCCAGGCGACTGGGAAATCACAAAGGCGCCCTCCAGGCGACTGGGAAATCACACCCTCGTGTATGGACGTTTCACGGCTCCCAATCGGCGAACCTCAGATTTTCCACTCAAAAGCCATGTTACACACACACACCAGATCCACGTCTGAATGCGGTGAAAATGGTCGAAGCGAGATGAAACCTTGAGTGAAGCGCAAGTCCTGCGCGAGGTAAAAATGGCCGACAGCCCATTCTCGTGGCGTAACGGCACAACGATGATTCTCCTCGGAATCAACCGCCAAAACCTGACATGCAGGTTGATCTGTCACAGCGATAACAACTCTGTCGCAAGAATCACTTTCCCGGGAAACCCGAAGTTCGCTAGTGACCTCCGTTCATCAACGTTTGCTCCAGACCTCGAAGCAGCTTGGCTCTTCCCCAACTCACTCGCTCCGCCTTCTTCTTCTCCTCTTCCTCTTCGTCGTCGTCCGGCTTCCGATCCGGTTTTCGGTTTCTTTTAACTCTAACTTTTTCACCTATTGAAAATAGTAACCTCTATCTCCCTTAAACGACAACAATAATAGTACATGGAATCAAAAATATTTACAGTGGATGAAAACCACAACAACGGAAGTGACGAATCCGTAACACAAGACAGAATCTTAAAAAACATAGCGCCATTGCACGCATTGCGGGACGACAGCTGCATTGGTTTATAAATATATGGTGTTGGACTAATCCCAATGTTCCTAACCAAAATGGTATATTCCTCTGATATGCTCCATATACAATGGATATTTAGCTTTAAGGGGCAATCGATTTCTTACATTGACAAAAATGGTGAAAAATGTTGGAAAAAACGGTGAAAAAAAAATTAATCATAAAAAAATCACTCCTCACACCCGGCCCCAACCTCTTTCCACATTCTACCTGATTAATGCTGCTTCCGCACTCTACCTGATTAATGCTCCTTCCGCACTCTTCCCGATTAATGCTCCTTCCTCACTCTACCCGATTAATGCTCCTTCTGCACTCTACCCGATTAATGCTCCTTCCTCACTCTACCCGATTAATGCTGCTTCTGCACTCTACCCGATTAATGCTGCTTCCGCACTCTACCTGATTAATGCTGCTTCCGCACTCTACCCGATTAATGCTCCTTCCGCACTCTACCCAATTAATGCTCCTTCCTCACTCTACCCGATTAATGCTGCTTCTGCACTCGACCCGATTAATGCTGCTTCCGCACTCGACCCGATTAATGCTGCTTCCGCACTCTACCCGATTAATGCTGCTTCCGCACTCTACCCGATTAATGCTGCTTCCGCACTCTACCCGATTAATGCTGCTTCCGCACTCTACCCGATTAATGCTGCTTCCGCACTCTACCCGATTAATGCTGCTTCCGCACTCTACCCGATTAATGCTGCTTCCGCACTCTACCCGATTAATGCTGCTTCCGCACTCTACCCGATTAATGCTGCTTCCGCACTCTACCCGATTAATGCTGCTTCTGCACTCTACCCGATTAATGCTGCTTCCGCACTCTACCCAATTAATGCTGCTTCCGCACCTTACCCGATTAATGCTGCTTCTGCACTCTACCCGATTAATGCTGCTTCTGCACTCTACCTCATTAATGCTGCTTCCGCACCCTACCCAATGAATGCTGCTTCCGCACCCTACCTGATTAATGCTGCTTCCGCACTCTACCCGATTAATGCTGCTTCCGCACGCTACCCGATTAATGCTGCTTCCGCACTCTACCCAATTAATGCTGCTTCCGCACCTTACCCGATTAATGCTGCTTCTGCACTCTGCCCGATTAATTCTGCTTCTGCACTCTACCTCATTAATGCTGCCTCCGCACCCTACCCGATTAATGCTGCTTCCGCACCCTACCCAATTAATGCTGCTTCCGCACCCTACCCGATTAATGCTGCTTCCGCACTCTGCCCGATTAATTCTGCTTCTGCACTCTACCTCATTAATGCTGCCTCCGCACCCTACCCGATTAATGCTGCTTCCGCACCCTACCCAATTAATGCTGCTTCCGCACCCTACCCGATTAATGCTGCTTCCGCACCCTACCTGATTAATGCTGCTTCTGCACTCAACCTGATTAATGCTGCTTCCGCACCCTACCCGATTAATGCTGCTTCCACACTCTACCCGAATAATGCTGCTTCCGCACTCTACCCGATTAATGCTCCTTCCGCACTCTACCCGATTAATGCTCCTTCCGCACTCTACCCGATTAATGCTGCTTCCTCACTCTACCCGATTAATGCTGCTTCCTCACTCTACCCGATTAATGCTGCTTCCGCACCCTACCTGATTAATGCTGCTTCTGCACTCAACCTGATTAATGCTGCTTCCGCACCCTACCCGATTAATGCTGCTTCCACACTCTACCCGATTAATGCTGCTTCCGCACTCTACCCGATTAATGCTCCTTCCGCACTCTACCCGATTAATGCTCCTTCCGCACTCTACCCGATTAATGCTGCTTCCTCACTCTACCCGATTAATGCTGCTTCCGCACCCTACCCGATTAATGCTGCTTCCGCACTCTACCCGATTAATGCTGCTTCTGCACCCTACCCGATTAATGCTGCTTCCGCACTCTACCCGATTAATGCTCCTTCCGCACTCTACCCGATTAATGCTGCTTCCGCACCCTACCCGATTAATGCTGCTTCCACACTCTACCCGATTAATGCTCCTTCCGCACTCTACCCGATTAATGCTGCTTCCTCACTCTACCCGATTAATGCTGCTTCCGCACCCTACCCGATTAATGCTGCTTCCGCACTCTACCCGATTAATGCTCCTTCCGCACTCTACCCGATTAATGCTGCTTCCGCACCCTACCCGATTAATGCTGCTTCCACACTCTACCCGATTAATGCTGCTTCCGCACCCTACCCGATTAATGCTGCTTCCACACTCTACCCGATTAATGCTCCTTCCGCACTCTACCCGATTAATGCTGCTTCCTCACTCTACCCGATTAATGCTGCTTCCGCACCCTACCCGATTAATGCTCCTTCCGCACTCTACCTGATGAATGCTCCTTCCGCGCACTCTACTCCTATCTCTCAAACTTTTCCGACTCTCCGTGTTCCTCCCACAATTTCATACCCTCCCTTATGTTTCCTATACTAAGCCACAACTCTTATCAGTGACCACCAGTTTTGAAATACAATTATGATCATCTGGCATTTGTGTGTATTTTGATTGGCAGGAATGGTTGGTGCTCAACTCATTATGGACTGTTTTTTTAAACTTTTGTTATTAAACACAAGGATAGTATTATGGACCGTTTCAAAATTTGCCAACAAACATTCGATAGTGCAGTTTGGGCCGAACTGGATTTGGAATTGTTGACTTATGGTCATATGGAAGTTTTATTTCAGGCATGCAATTTAGATCACTTTTAACCGAAAAAAAGGGTTACTCATATAATGCAAGACCCCCACGTGCTTGTTGAGGAATATGAAAGTTGGCACAAGTTTGTGCCAGTGAGGAGTTGCTTTGTCTGTGCATTGCATGGTTTGTGTCTCGTTTCCCGTGCCCTGATGCACTGTGATGCCGACATGTGGTGTGCACAGAGAATGAAATAATGAAGAGGGGCGACAGCTGAACTGTTGCTTTGGCTTTGGCTTAGTATGAAGAGAAGCCTTTGCAGGCAGTTACAAGAGCGCAAACCAAAAGCTCAAAAAAGCTAACGATTCTGATGGTGGAGCAACTGAGGCAACCTCCAGCTCTGTAAACTGCCAATGCTTGCTCGACCTGTTGTGTTATCATTGGTAGTTGTTGCTGCACATTTAATAGGTCTAAACAATGATTAGGCAACCATTCAAAGATGGTGTGCTGGGGTTTGTATTCAAAATCTATGCTCAAGGAAGATAAACGAGACACAGGATAAAATGACAATGTGTACTGACATTGGGGTATCAGTTGGGCACAAGAAGGGAACGAACGAACAGGAAAAGAGGAGGGAAGCAACCACAGAGGCCTGCAAGGAAAATGGTTGGGTTTCATAGGATTACTGTGGGTAGAAATGATTGCAGATATAGATGGTGGATAACATTAGATGATGGAGCGCTGCATGTGTTGAAGTCCTAGAGGAAATAGTGCAATTGTACAATCTACTAAAGGTAGTTACACCACTGGGACAAAGGATGAACAAAATAAGGGAGGTGTATGGAGAGCCTCTAGGTATCAGAAGTTTAATAGGGAAGAGGTTAATGAACAAACCTGGGCATTCTGGAAGAGCTGGATAAGGCCAGAAGGTTAAGATGGTGGAGGGAGCTAGACTGGAGGGAGGATAGGTGGCAAAACACAGAGGCCACCGACCTGTCTACGATGTGAGAGCACCAGGTCTTGTGTTTTGGCCTCATCTTTGGGGATCCAATAACACTAAGAGCTATAGATTCCCGGGGAGACAGATGAAATGCTGGTGTTGCCACCCCATAGCAGAGAACACTACTTCATTGAGCTAAAGCCTTGTAAGCTGTGAGTGTTTTCTTGATTTTTCAAGGAACAACTTGGAACGATGAAGAACTCCCAGCTGGCTTTGGAAGCAAGATTTGCAATGTGCTTGTATCCTGGTTTGTTCACTCCCTGTGTCCTCCACTATGCTTTTAACCTCCAATTGTCTCTCTGTTATGTCCCTCGCTGTTATTGTTTTCCCACTTCCACTGTTGTGTTCTTCCTCTTCACCTCAGTTCTGATGCCGTCTGTGTTTTAGCTCTTTCACGAGGTTCAACTTTGTCGATATACAAATAAATCGCAAATATCTGGACCAATTTGAATGTGTGAATTATTACCTGTGCTTGCTTGCTTTGTTACCTCTGCACCGAAAGTGGATGTAGGTTATGTTTTCACCCTTGTTTGTATGTTTGTCTGTCGATGTTTGTGAGCAAGACATCTCAAAATGTTATGGACAGATTCGGACGAAACTCGAGGTGGATGCTTAGGTATTCAAGGATGAATTGATTCTATTTTGGTGAAGATACGAATCCAGATCTGGATTCAATAACTTTTAAGTGATTCTTCGGCTTTGAGAGATGGGACCAAAAACGATGTATAGTGCGATATCTCAAAACGTTGTGGATGGATTTAGAGAAAACTTGGTGGATGATTTGGGAAGGTGATGAGAACAAGCCGATTAGATTTTGGTTCAGGTCCTAATCTAAATCAGGCCTATCAGTGGAAAACAAAACAAACTGCACAGCCTTGCGCTCTACCGAGTGCTGTTACCTCCGCCACCAAAGGTGGATGGAGGTTATGTTTTCACCCCTGTCTGTTTGTCTGTCCGTTTGTGAACAAAATATCTCAAAAAGTTGCAGACGGTTTTGCACGAAATTTGGCAGAGATGTAGCGTATGTGACAAGGACGAAATTGTTAGATTTTGGTGAAGATCCGGATTCGGATCCGGCTACTAGAATTTTTAAACTGATTCTTCACCATTGGGAGATAAGGCCAAAAACGATACATAGCAGGATATCTTAAAAAGTTGTCGATTGATTTGGACGAAACTTGGTGGACAGGTTGTGTGTCTGACAAGGAAGAATCGATTCAATTTTGGTGAAGATCCGGATCCGGATCCAGCTAGTAAAATGTTTTAAGTGATTCTTCACCATTGGGAGATTGGGCCAAAAACGACACATAGCAGGATATCTCAAAAAGTTGTCGATTGATTTGGACGAAAGTTGGTGGACAGGTTGTGTGTCTGACAAGGAAGAATCGATTCAATTTTGGGGAAGATCCAGATCCAGCTAGTAGAACTTTTTAAGTGATTCTTCACCATGAGTGATATGGCCATCCAGGTGGATGCTCTCTACTGAGTGACGTTCTAGTTCTAGTTTGTTTGTGATTAAAATAATGTTAAGTATGTAGGATGATGTGGAATTAGTATGATAAAAAAAAAAGAAGCTTTAAATGTCAAGTAATGCTTTTGAAATAGCCCTTAACTGTCCAATAAATTATTCCAATTGTTGAGGAACAGATTTATGAAAACAACGGTGTGTGCGAGTCTGCATACAGATTTACTTTAATGTTGTTCGTTAATGCTCAGATCCAACCCAATCTATACACACCGAAAACAATTTGCAGTTAAAAGCTATTTCGATTTACTTTTTCAATAATGAAAATGGAAAAAAGTTGTTCCAATTGTGAAGAATGCATTGATTTTTGAAAAGCACCGACAGCCACATCAAATGGTGTTTCAAAATATCATCCACAGACTTCATCTCAGGTCTTAAAGCACAAGCTCAAACCAACCAAGCACCCCGACTGGTGCACCCACCATGTGGCACCTTGGTCACATTTCAATAAAGTTATCTTCATACAACCATAACAACCTTATCACATTTAACTCGAAGTTCCATGAAGTACCATGAATGTGGATTATATTGAAGTTAGCCATGTCCGTCTCTGTTTTTAAGCACTTACATCTACTGTAATTTGTTGCTCATTCCAAGACATTTAAAAAATACATCAAGCGCACATAGTTTTGTGCAGCAATAAAATAGGGTTATAAATTGGATATTTAAAATACAATCTACATACAAGCCTGGTGTTGGCTTAGCGGTTAGGGTGCCGGCTTGAGATCCTAGGATCCTGGGTTCAAATCCCAGTCGATTCCCAGTCGATCGCTGAATTAACACCAGGAGGGTTGACTCAGCTTGTCATCCTTCTGAGGTCGGCAAATTGAGTACCAGTTCACTGGCAATTCCCTGTGTGTCGCAAAAATTCCCTGGGTGTCGCAAAAGGTGACTAACAGGGTTGGTGGCAGGAAGGGCATGCGGCTGTAAAAGCATTGCTTCAAAAAAGGGGACCACGGTGCCCCAAAAAGGCAACAACCCCTGCTCTGCAGGGAAAAATAGCCTCTAAAGGTGGTTCCTACATACCATGGTGAGACTCCTAATTGTTAAATGCTCTGTATTGTGATGTTCATTTATTTTCTTCCTAAATGCAATGTGGAAGATAAAGGTAGGGGATCTTATTGGGGTGCTTACCACAAATACACTACTATTCACCTGATGACATCATTATGCGTTTTTTATTATTGTAACCACTGTGTATGATGCTCTGATTTCACAGAAGAACAATATTTTGATAAATGTCAAGTTTCTTCTAGAAGGGCCAATATTCTCCAGAAGAGCCAAAGACTGCAGCACAAGTTTGGGCCAAGTGAGAGAGTCTGCAATCTCACATCCCCCCCATAAGCTTTGAAATATATATTTTTTAAGGAAGAGAAAATAATGATGGCTACATTCCTTGGAGCAGAGGCTGGAAAGCAATTGGCATTTTCATGTCTGCTCAGTGGGAAAAGCATTTCCTAGAAGCTGTGCTGTGGGAAATCAATGGGTGTGAAATGATGGTGGAAGAGGATGATGGTAATAGGTAAGCCAAAAGCATTCAAGCTACTAAAGTAAAATTATCAAAATGTGTGACTAACTCATTCGTTTCATTATGTCAGTAAATATCACAGAAGTGATTAATTTGTTTAAGTTACTTGTATAAATATATTTAAACATTATATAGATACAGTTAATTGGGAACAAGAAGAAAAAGACATAAAATGTCATAACTACTAATAGTTTTAGTAATTTTGCTGTATGGAGTTAAAGGCCGTCAGTATTTGGTCGGATTACAAAAGAAAATCTTCTGCATATGTATCCTCTCATGTATTGTCTTTGTGCCAAGGTTGAACAAAATCGGTCCATGCATGTCGAGAAAAGGATGGGGACACGTTTAAGTAACAAAATGGCCGCTAGTCGACGATCTTGGATGTGATCTCGAAAAAAATGACACGCATATGTAACATCATTCATTATCTGTGTGCCAAGATTGAACAAGATCGGTAAATTCATGTCCAATAAATGGTTGAGGACGTGTATATTATCGGGGTTTTTTTACAACTAAAATGGCCGCCGGTCTTCCAGTCGGCCATCTTTGATCAGATCGCAAAATACAGAGGCACATGTGTATGCCATCATGTACTCTGCATGTGCCATGTTTGAACAAAATTGCACGATGTTTGTTCAAGAAATGGTTGGGGACACGTTCAACATGGACAAATGCATGTCTGAAAAATGGTTGAGGACGTGTTCAACATTGGAGGTTTTTTTACAACCGAAATGGCTACAAGTCGGCCATCTTTGATCACATCGCGAAACAAAACGATGTCATTTTGTATACCGTCATGTATTGTCTTTTTGCCAAGTATGAATAAAATCAGTCCACACATCACCGAGATATTGTTGCGGATGCACGGACAGACTGACGAACGAGACCAAATCCATAAGCCCCTGTTTCAGACCAAGTCCAACTAATAAAGTAATAAAGAAGGAGATTTGAGGGAAAATGAGCAAAACATTGAGAAAATGAAGGAATAGAAACTACTATATACACTCAGAGGCAAAAGTTATTGTGACATGGAATTTTTTCATTGGTAATCTTGTGAATGAATTTTTGGATTTGAACCAGAGAAAGTGTGTGTTAAAATGGTCGAAGAAACGCAACCAAGCAGTTGTTGTTCGAATTGCACGAAATTTGCAAGAAGCATGACATATTCGAGAAAAATGGCCAGCAATGTTCACTTTAAAAGGCCAGACAACCAGACGCTTATCATTTCCACTCAATGCAGTCTTAAGAAGTGCAGAAGTCAGAAAAACACCTCTATTCATCGTTCTGGAACCCAGCCCGACGGCCAATTCTGACGCCAGAACATCGACGTCTCCAGTGGAGCAGACAACACTTGCGATGGGGAGCACGTGAGTGGAGAAGAGTTCTCTTCAACGATGTCACGTTTCCTTCTTCACCGAGCTGACGGCAGGACACGTGTCTACAGGCGCACAGGTGAACGTTACATCAGGCCATGTGAAGGGGATGGTTTTGGAGGTGGGGGCGTTATGATCTGGGGTGGGATAACTGTTGCGGCAAGGACGCCAATGATTGTGATTGAGGGGAACTTGAATGCTGTGAGGTACAGAGACGAGATTTTGCAAATGGCCGCTTTACCGTTTTTGCAAAAGAACGGCCCTGGAGTGACATTTCAACACGATAACGCCAGACCACACGTTGCTCGAGTTGTACAGCAGTATTTTAATCAGAACAATGTTAATGTGTTACCCTGGCCCGCAAGATCCCCTGATTTGTCACCCATTGAACACGTCTGGGATGAAATGGAGCGACGTTTACGACGTCATCCGAATCCTCCAACAACGCTGCAGGAACTCCGCCAAATCCTTCCTCGGATATGGAATGTTCTTCCCCAGGACTTTCATCGACGTTTAGTGGCCTCAATGAGGCGAAGGTGCCAGGCCTGCATCAATGCACAAGGTGGACACACTCGCTACTGACCGTGTGAACTTGCTTGTGAACCCCCTCTTGTGTTGTGGCTCATTTTCACATGCCAGATGCGCTGTTCTTATGGACAGTTGATCGTTACCATACCTTGAAACATTTGTCTTTCCATGTAATAATAATATATTACATTCGTGGCAGTAAAAATTTAACACTGATTCTGTTTGTTGTTGTGTGTCACAATAACTTTTGCCTTTGAGTATATATACAGACTTGGCATTTAATATGGAATATATATTTTTTTCTTAACTTGGGTTTACTTTCTGAACTCAGTATATCAATCTGGTGAGTTTCTTTTACACTTTGGTGATTTATTTGTTAAAAGAACCATGCCACTGATTGTCTGTCGCAGCAAGAAGTCAACAACAGGATTATATCACAGGTGGCGTGGCAAAATGAACCGACAGGTGCATTTGATGATTGGCTTCACAATCGGGTATACAAGGGTTGTTGCGTTCTGCATTAGTGGAAAACAACTGCTGCACATCTCCAAAAGTTATTGCCACTTCCTCTGGAGATGGTCCGTCAACTCGACAATGCTGTCTGTCATGGAGTGGTGGCTTTACGAAATTACGGCATGAAACAGCGTGCTATTGCTCGGCAGTATGGCATCACTCAAGGTCAGGTGTCAAAGATCCCGAAACGAAATGCTCAGAGGGGTGTCCCTACTCCAATACCGAGGCCAGGACGTCCCCGCAGAACCACAAGGAGTGATGATCGCCAGCTGCACCGGTTAGTCCGCAATGGCCATACCAAGTCAGCTAATCGGCTTAGGGCTGAGTGGCAGCAACTGACAAATGTGCCTGTATCCAGAAGGCTAGTCAACCAACGACTGGTTCAAGCAGGCTATCGTGCCAGGCATCCCCTGAGAAAGCCACGCCTGACCAGACAACACAGCCAGCGCCGATTGCAGTGGGCCAGAGAGCACCGTCAATGGCAGCCAGGACACTGGAATCACGTGACCTTCAGTGACGAGTCTAGATTTCTGGTCTATCATCAAGATGGCCGTGTCCGAGTGCGCAGACAAGTGCATGAAGCCCACAACGAAGATTGTATAGTGCCAAGAGTCCAAGCTGGAGGTGGTGGGGTGACCGTTTGGGCTGCTTTTCATGCAGGGGGCAAAACTGACCTGGTTGTTCTGAATGGAAACCTGAACCAGTTAAAGTACAGGGCCATTCTGGAAGAAACATTGCTTCCATTTGCTCATGCAGCCTTTCGAGGAAACTTTGTCTTCCAAGATGACAATGCACGGCCTCATCGTGCTCGCATGATCCAACACTTTCTTGCTGACCGTGGTGTAGAGCTTATGGAGTGGCCTGCCATGTCCCCGGATATGAATCCGATAGAGAACTTGTGGGCAGAATTAACGCGTCAAATCGACCACTTGGACCAGCAGCCGACCTCTGTGCGTGAATTGCAGCAGGCTATTGTCACTGCATGGCAAGCGATTCCTGTCCAAACCTTGGCAAATCTCGTGAATAGCATGCCTCAACGTGTATGTGCACTCCTGAATGCTCGTGGGGGTTACACGAAGTACTGAACTGTAATGTTACTGTCCTTAATCCCAGTCGTAATTTAACTTTTGTTTTTGTTAAAAAAAAATTTGGCTAATGTGCAAAATACAGAGATACTTCTGGAAAACGTACAGAAATTTAACACCGTACTGTCCATGAATTGAGTTCGATATCAGCTTACATCACTTTCAAGGATCAATTTATTTGTTTCGAAATGTCAAATGTGGTTTTTGTTTCTTTTAAAGGTCACATTAACAAAATCTAGAATAATTTCAACATAATTCCAATGAACTTTTGGTTTCAAGACATCTTGAAAAGTAATTTCACCCCCACAAAAAAAATATTCCATATTAAATGCCAAGTCTGTGTGTGTGTGTGTGTGTGTATATATATATATATATATATATATATATATATATAAATAAATATAATATACAGTGCATTCAGAAAGTATTCAGACCCCTTCACTTTTTTCACATTTTGTTATGTTGCAGTCTTATGCTGAAATCGTTTAAATTAATTTTTTCCCTCATCAATCTACATTCAATACCCCATAATGACAAAGAGAAAACAAGATTTTAGAAAGTTTTGCAAATTTATTAAAAAGAAAAAACTGAAATATCACATTGACATAAGTATTTAGACCCTTTGCTATGACACTTGAAATTTGTCTCTAACATTAGGTACTAGTTAAGATTAGGTACGTAAATGATCGGCATGGTGCCTGCTCATTCTCGGGGTTTTTTGTACGGCAACATAACTTTGGGCATGGGACTCATTTGGGGAGTTCTGGGACGACTGGCGATCATGGCTTCTTAAACAAAAGGCATCATATATAATACTAGCAGGAGTACCCAGGGTTGGTGGAGGAGGGACGAGGGGGTGGGGGGGGGAGGGGAAGACATAAACATTACATATACATCCTTTAGGGGGGGGGGGGGGAGGTGGCTTTGACAGGCCCCTCCGTTTTGGGGGAGGTGGGAAGGGAAGGAGGAAAAAAATTCTCATGCAAAGAGTGCTTCATAACCTCAGTGTTGCACAGGTTAAGAAAGGAAATTGTAATACCCTCTGCCACAATCACCAGGTGGTGCAGCACGGTACACATTTACATCGAGAATTTAAGCCCCTCCCCGGGCGCACCAGACCTCCGCATGAGGCCGCGGCCACATACCCTATGTTACCCCCCAGACAAGTTGTATTTGTATTTGTACCCCGAGTAAAGTATATAGGCGTTTATAGCTGGAGTACCCGGCGTTGCTCAGGCGAAAATGAAATATTAACATATTTGAAATGAGGGCAAATATAATGGAAGGGCACTTACATCCAAATCAGAATCCATCACAAATGTCAAATCAGCATTTTACCTTTTCGGTGAATATATGCTGGTGAATGTGGTGTTCATCACGTTTCTGAGTTAAGTACAATGACTTTCAGGAAGAAGAAGAGGCCTTACCACCAACTTTGACCGCTTCCAGAATGGTTTTATTATTTGTGTTCAAATGTCTGCTGATTGTTTTGTATTTATTTATGTGAATGTGTTCTGCAACACACACACACACTCCTGCAACACACACACATACCCACACACCATTCACATATCTCCATTTATCTTCTGCGCTCAGTCACTACCGCTTTATGCTGAAATAAACCACCCCCCACAACCTGGACCTACACCGTTCGACGTGCCTCCATAACCTTCCTCCAAATCCAACGTGAGCCTTTCAAGGCAACCTGGGCCACTCTGTCACACATCCTCCTTCTTTCTGTACCACACACTCCAGTCAAGCAAGAAATGCAGAAAACGAATTGCCAATATATCCTCCACACCCCACCTGAAATGGCTGACAAGAAACTCGCCAACCCTTCTCTCGACACTCTGCCTCCAGCTAACCATACTTTCCTCTCTTCCTCTCGTGCACCTCCTCCATGTTCTCTTCCCAAGGTACAGACAATTCCCCGAAGATGACCTGTCTTGTTGTACCTGACCAGATGACAATGTCAGGTCGCAACCTTGTCACACAGGATCTCCTCTGGGAATACCAATTGTGGCTTTAGGTCTGCCACCACCTGCCAATCACAAGCATCTGACAGCCCTCTTGCTTTCCACCTCCTTCTCTTTCCACCTCTTAGCCCTTGGCCCTCCTTGACAAACACCCCTCCCCCATCGGTCTCCTTCTCCACTCCTCTCTATCGATCTCAGCACCTCTTGTTGCACCATCTGCACCACCACGGCCAGCACCTGATAGTGCCACCATTTGTATCTTCCTGCTGCAAATGCTACGACTAAGCATGCATTCAGTGCATGCTACATCGTTCCCAAACCTCCACACAAAGAACAACTCTCCTCCTGCAACAACCCCCACAATCTCAAGTTTACTGGTGACGGAAGCACATCATACGTTGCCTGCAACAGGAAACTCAACAATATTGGCTACATCCTCCAAATCTCTTGCCACTTCAATGTCCTCACCTGCACACCTTCCCACCGCATCCAAGCACCTTGCTGTGCCTGCCCGACTGCTTTCACATATCTCACCTCCTCCTCCTTTCTTCTCACCTCCCTCTCAACCATCTTCCTCCTCTCTTTCACACATGCCTTTCCCCATCGCTCATGCTTCATCCACCCCAAGCCATGCTTCCCGTGCTGTACCATCCCCATGACCTCCTCCTGTTGCAACCTCTCCTCCATCTCATCCACCTCTGCTCTTGCATGCCACTTCCGACTTCCCTTCTTCTCTGGAAGAGCATTCTTTACCAATGAATCACTCGAATCCCGCAACATCAATAACTCCCGCACCCTCACCACCTTAAACTCCTCGGTTAATGATGTCAAGGGAAACTTGAGTTTTCCACCCTGACCATAAAAGGCAATGTTCGTCAAAGAGCGTGGCACTCCCAACCACCTCCTCAGAAACCCGCTTACCACAACCTCCATCCTCTCTACATGCCCAATCGCAATATCATACATCATCAATGGCCACAATACTCATGGCATCAATCCAAACTTCAAACACCATACCTTCAACTTACCTGGCAAACCACATCCATCAATCCTCTTCAAACCTCTCAAAAGCTTGTTCCTCACGCCCTCTACCCTTCTCACATCATTCAACTCCACTGTATGCCATCTTCCCAAACTCTTCACAGGGGCCTCCACCAATGATGGAACCACCTCCCCTCCCAGCTCAAACCTGTGCATGTTATCCACCACTCCGCGTCTCACTACCACACTCCTCGACTTTCTTGCTTTAAATCCCATTCTTGCCCACCGCATCAACCTTTCCAGTCGGTCGTCCCAGTACCTCTACTGCTGCATCAGTCGACTGTTGGACAACTGTCAGGTCATTCATGAATGCAAAACATCGCTGGCAAACTGGAGCACGTGGCCAACCTCAGCCAATGGTAGGCCGTGGAACCTTCTAGAAGGACATTCCACCAAATAAAGGCCCGTGCCAATCGTCATTCGAGCTCTCTCTCCTCGTTCGTCCTCCAAGCTGGCTGTGCTACATGCTGGTTCGTCTGTGCTGCGCTTCTCCTTCGTCCTCAAGCTGGTTCGTCATCCATGCTGACCTGACCTTCAAGCGCCAGATCATCCTCCGTGCGATCCTCCTTCTAGTCCAATCAAAATATGAAAAAAAGGGGTCAACCCAAAACAAAGTGCAACAGAATCCATTTTACCTGCATTTAATTTGGAATAGCTCACAAAACAACATATTAAAAGTATAGGAAAATCGAAGTTGTGGAACAGTGCCTAATTTGCAGAAATTCAAAATGGCCGCCATTCAAACTACTTTTGCCTATATCTCTGGATCTGAGACTCGTGGAGACTTAATTCTGGTGTCTATACCCATGTTTTCAGGGTCAAGGAACATGTTTATAACAGTATTTATAACTTTGGGTCATTTGTTCGCACCTAATTTGCATAAATCTAAAATGGCCACTGTGACAAATTAGCTTAACCCATATCTTGTAACTAATAATGGTTTAATTCTGGGTTTGCACTTGCTTTTGGAACAAGGAACACAATGAGTACAATGTCAATAATCAAAACTTGTTGTCATTAAGCATCAGCACAGGCCCAATTAGCATAATATCAAAATAGCCTCCATTCATAACAATCAATCAACTATATTTCAGGTCAATGAACACATTATGAATAAATGAAGATGCTGCCAATAACATTGTAGTGATTGGTGGTGGATTTGTTCGTCTCTTGATTTCAGATTAAACAACGATGGATGAACCCCAATGTACCCTCTGCCATCAACCCATATCCAAAGACCAAGAAAGTTCTACTCACTCAAAAAGGGCGTGACGGGATCAAAAGAGCAAGTGAAGAGAGGCGTGGACACGAGTACCATACCTGGACAGAAGGTTCACAAGAAATGCCGACGAATACACTGCAACGCAAACTGTATAGAATCATACAAGCACAAGAGGGAATGTGAGGCTGAAGGTCTAAACCAGACAAGCCATACATTGAGATCTACAGGTTCCCCATTTGAGTATAGTGAACACTGCCTGTTCTGTGGTACAGGTGACAAATATGGTGGGAAAAGGGTGGACTTTAAATTATTGATACCAGTCAAAACATTCGACTTTCAGACATCAGTATTACACACATGCACAAAGAGGAATGATGAGTGGGCCCAGAAAGTTAAAGCTAGAATAGACTTCATCAATGATCTTCATGCAGCTGATGCCGTCTACCACCAAGGTTGCAGTGTAAATTTCCGAACTCAAAAGCAGATTCCTCAGAAGTATCTTCCTAGTGATGGTAGATCTGCAAAGCATGTCAAACTGGGAAGACCACAAGATGAAGTACAAGCAGAAGCGTTCATGAAAGTTGTTGAGTACTTGGAGGAAAATGACGAGGAGCAAACCACCATACATGACCTCATAAAAATGATGGGCGACTACTTAGTTGACACTAACGGTGAGCCCTATAGCTTTCCTCATATGAAGCAACAGATCCAAAAGCAGTTTGGTGACAAGATAATAATAACTGAAATAGACGGGAAGCCAAACGTTGTCACCTTTTGGAGCAGTGCACAAGTATAAGTAATGAATTCCACTCAGACCAGGGACATCCACAGAGCTGCGAGGAGGAGAGGATGAAAAGAATGCAGGCTGCTGCAAAGCTGATCAAGAATGACATGAAATCTGTCATCCAGCAGAAAGACTGCTATCCTAAGTACGAGGAAATGGCTTCAGTAGAAGAAGCCAACTCATTCCTACCAGCGTCATTGAGGATTTTCCTCCAAGGTCTATTTGCAAGTACAGATGCAACGCAGAAGATGGCCTCAATAGGTCAAGCGATGTTCCAGGCAGCTCGTCCCCGAGCAATATTGGCACCACTTCAAATAGGCTTAGGAGTCCAGCTGCATCACCACTTTGCTTCCAAGATCCTCATTGACACACTGCATAAGCATGATTTTACCTGCAGCTACCAAGAGGTCACAACGTATGAGAGCAGTGCAGCTGTCAACAGTGGGGTAGAGATTCCCAATCTGACACCAGACAACTTCATACAATATGTTGCAGACAACGGAGATCACAAAATCCGTACCCTAGATGGCCACAACACTTTCCACGGAATGGGGATAATAGCCAGAGTAACTCCAGGTACATTTGGTACAAAGCCTATTCCACGAGTAACTGTCACTGCAGAGGAAATTGCTGCTGCCGGTCGTATAGAGATCAAGCATGTTATACCTGAATGGGATGGTCTGCAGTCACAACGATATGGAAAGCTACAACATCATCTTGCTGAGGATGTTGCTGCAAATGTCGATCTCCTATGGAGCATATCTTTGCCTCTTCGATCACCTCGGCCTCTCTGGTCTGGTATGATGCAGTTAGTTCATAAGGGTGATCACCCAGGGAAATCGTCTATCGAATTTCTGACAATGATTGACATGAATCCGAGAGACATGACCTGTCTGTACTCGACACTGCTGTTTGTTACTTCACACGCCAGGCGTTACAATGTCACACCTATTCTAACATTTGATCAGCCACTCTGGTGGAAAGCTATGATAATACAAGAGAGTGTGTCCAAAGATAGTGAGATCAAGGACATCGTACTCAGAATGGGAGGATTTCACACAGAAATGAGTTTTCTAGGTGCGATAGGACACCTTATGGCAGATTCAGGCCTGAAGGAATTGATGGAGTGCATCTCTGCAAGCAACACAGTAGTGCACATATTAAGTGGTAAAGCAATTTCCAGAGCCGTACGTGCACACCTACTTGTAGTTGGAGCCCTTCATGCTATGCTGATATCATATGCATTCGACATTCCACCACTATACTACAACGGACCAGAAAGATGATGAAATTGATACATGATTCACTTGTGCCTTATGCTACGCCAACGGAAATAGTCCAACTTCATTCAGATGGGAAATATGTGCCAATATTAATTTTAAATGGCGGCCATTTTGAATGTATGCAAATTAGGTGTCAACAAATGACCCAATGTTATAAATACTGTTATTATTGTATTCCTTGACCCTGAAAACATGGGTATAGACACCAGAATTAAGTGTCTACGAGTCTCAGATCCCGAGATATAGGCAAAAGTAGTTTGAATTGCGGCCATTTTGAATTTCTGCAAATTAGGCAGTTCCACAACTACGATTTTCCTATACTTTTAATATGTTGTTTTGTGAGCTATTCCAAATTAAATGCAGGTAAAATGGATTCTGTTGCAATTTGTTTTGCGTCATTTTATATTTTGACTGGACTATTCGTGCGGTCTGCCGGATCGAACCATGCACCACGCACGGGAACTGCCGTACCTCTAACCGGTGTTTGATTCATTCCCTGTGTGTGTGCGAGTGTAACAGGCGTCTATGTTGGGATTCGGTAGGTAAGAATTGTTAAGTCTGCTTCTCATCCTTTTTTCTGTGCCATTGTAAATAAAACGTGTACATTTTGTTTCCTTTCAACCTGCTCGTGTGCGTCCTTTCATCTATTGGCCCAGCATAGTTCGAACCAAATTTGACTGCTTGATTAGGTCCGCAGATCACGCAGGGTGACGCCGTTTGCAGGGTAATGCCATTAGCAAGTCGACAGACCCGGCATCTGTAACAAAATATATGTATGTATGTATATGTATACATTTATATGTGTATGTATGTATGATGGATGCTGTGAAGAGGAACAGGTTGAGATGGTTTGGTCATGTGTTGAGGAAGGATGAAAGTGACTGGTTGAGAAGTGATAGAAATGAATGTAGAAGGAAGTAGAGGACGGGGAAGACCGAGAAAGACTTGGCTAAAGATGGTCGAAGAAGAAATGCGGGCAAGAGGGTTAACAAGGAGAGATGCAGAAAATAGGGCAAAATGGAGAAGATTGTCATGGGGACCGCAAGGCTAACCCCCGCTCTAGCAGGGAAAATGGCCTTAAAATGCATGTTGTTGTTGTGTTGTATGTATGTATGTATATACAGTATATATATATATTCCTCTTGAACCCTGGTGTTGGGCTAGCGGCTAGGGTGCCGGCTTAGGATCCTAGGATCCTGGGTTCGAATCCCGGTCGATTGCTGAATAAACGCCAGGGGGGTTGACTCAGCCTGTCATTCCTTCCGAGGTCGGCTAATTGAGTACCAGTTCACTGGTAATTCCCTGTTTGTCGTTAAAGGTGGAAAAAAGGGTTGGCGTCAGGAAGGGCATCCGGCTGTAAAATATTGCTTCAAAAAGGGGACTGAAAAACAACAACAACCACGGTTCCCGAAAAAGGCCAACCCCCGCTTTGCGGGGAAAAATGGCCTCTAAAGGTGGTTTATATATATATATTCCTCTCCTTGGTGTTGGCTTCATGACGCTTGAAAGGCGCATCGGGGCTCGGTGCAGCCGAGGGAGGAGCTCGGGCCTGTTCGCTTTGCCTCGGCGGCTGGCGATGAACTCGACTTCTGGCCAACACGTTTTCCTGCGCAGGGGCGCGGGAACTTTGACGAGCCCGGATGGTCAAGGACGCCAGGCGCAGTATCAGCCAACGCATCACACGACACATTTATTTTCATTTATCATTCCCTTGTGTTGAATACGAGTCCGTATGTAGGTTCCCTCAATTTAGGAATTTAGTGTTATCTTTTCATTGTCCTGCATTTATTTTTATCAAACCATTATTTGATGCATATATATATATTTATATATGTATATATATTGTTACGGATTCGGGGGTTGGCGCTCCCCTTATCAAGGTGGGGTTAATCCCCTTGTCCTTTAAGCTGGCCGTCCTGAGTCCTAGAGCTATGACGTCACTTCCGGTCAGCGCTGAATAGGGTGGTAGGCCAAATTGTTCCTATTACCTAATTACCAGCGCCTTCCGGGAAGCGAGGAAATGAGCCCCCCCCCCCGAGCCGTGGCGGTAATGGACACGCCGAGCGAAGCGAGCCACGACTCAGGCCATTAACAAGAACTAAACCCGATTCTGAGCGGTTCCTATCGTGCCACAGGTACTCAATTGGGAAAAGACTAAAGCGATCGGATAAGAGGAAACCAGAAGATAGGAAGAACAAATATGGGTTTATTCCAAATATACAAGAAAAGAGGAAACAAAAAGATGTACAAGAAGAAGAAGAAGGACACGGCAGGCTTAACTATACAGTCTTAACTTACAACCCCGGACAAACACACACTCACACGGGATGGTAGCTGGTAGGGGGGAAGGTCCAGGTAGATGTCCAGGCTCCTCATCCAGTCCCGACTCGTGCCGTGGTGGTGATGGAAAAAGGCAGCAGGCCGGCAGCGCGCCGCGTGTTGTTGACCGCGAGTGGACCTTCCATATATCGGGGGAAGTGGGATGCGGTGTACGTAATAAACGTATATCGTGCCAAACACACACACACACTCTCACACTCACTCACACTCTCTCTCTCTCTCTCTCTCTCTCTCTCTCTCTCTCTCTCTCTCTCTCTCTCTCTCTCTCTATGTTCGTATCAAAAGGCAGTTCGTGGCGCAGTCCGTATCAAAAGGCTTTGCCACGATCAGACGTTTCCGCACAGTCCGTGCAAAAAGAAGTCCCCCAGCGCAGTTCGTTACAATCGAGCTCGCTCACGCAGTCCTTGCACAGTGCGCGTTCCCCAGCGAGTCCGTGAAAGGGCTCGGCGCTCGCGCTTATATAGCGCGCTTTCAGATCAATCCGTGCGCTTGGAAACCACGCCCGCCAGCGAGCTCACCTCAGCCCTGGTTGGCTGGTAAGGGCTTACCGGCTCCGCCTTTGATGGCTGGTTGACAGGGCCACACCTTGACCTTGGCGCTCCGCCCCCTTCTTCCTCGAGCTTGACCGCGTGGTTAATGGCGGCGCCTGAGTGAACGCTAACCAAGGCGTGTAACAGAATTGGGAGAGAGAGGTTGGCAAAATGGCCAGAATGGATTGGGACCTATTCTTATTTATTTGATACAACGCAGATTCAACTTTTGGGAACACGGCCTTATCTGAAACACATAATAATGAAATAACTGGGATTTCTAAGGTGATCTACGTGTTGCTGTGGCCTAACTATGGGTGCTACCTTTGACCTTTTAACGATGAGAATTATTTACAAGTATTTACACAAGTGAGGGTTCTAAAACCGCAACAATATATATATATATATATATATATATATATATATATATATATATATATATATATATAGTTACGTTTTTAGAGGGTAGGGATACCATAGACCAGATAGAATGTATCGATTAGCATGCTCCGATTGTCGTGAAGAAGAAGAACCACCATGTAATAAGTAGGGAATTTGTTTAGCCCGGATGTCATGTAAGGTCCATCTTCGTCCCCATTACAAGGAGTGGTGTATGTTAATTAGCTCAGGGATTATGGGTAATTTATCCTTTGTATGTCGTTACCTCTGTAATTTATTTCCTATGTCCCTTTTGGCACCATACCATTGACAAGCCAAAATCGCCCATTAAACAGCTCACTAATAATAAAACCTACCGGAAACCAGGACATTGAGCGCTGCTGCTGATGACAGACTTTGGAAGCGCAAAGGACAGGCGGGCCGAGGGCCACACCCAGAAGGGCAGTGATTTTTTTAGGGGTTTTGATTGGCACAAGGCCGGGGTAAGATGGGACTTGCTGATAGTAGCTGGGAAGGGCTGGTAGAAAGCGACTCGCCAATTGGTGAAGCACCCCAGATGAATTCAGAGCCTGTGTGATAAAAGAACGTGCAAGCGGACATTTTGGCTCTTCGCTCTTCTTGGCTTTACGCGCGAGCGGACATTCTCTGTTCTCTTCTCCTTGGCTCCTCGCTCTGACCGATTCCCTCTTGCGCATTCTTGCCCTGAACCTCGTACGAACGGTGGCATTTTCCTCTCGAGCTCAAGGAAGCGATTGGACCGGCCGTGTCCCGAGATCTTGCTGGTGCTCATGCAGAGGCACAACCGCGGCCAGGGAACGATGGTTTTCCATGCGGAAGATGGGTTGACGAGCACGGTGTGGAAGAGAGGGCTGCACGCCTGCTGTTCGCTTCACGCGGGAGACCTACTTTGCACCAACGGGAGCGGCCTAGTGAAACGAGGGCAGACTGAGGCCTACTCGTGCCAACGAACGAGGCACTTTCCCACCAAGAACTGAGCCGCGTCCAGACTGCGCGCCCGGGGCCTGGAAGAGTCCTGACGAGACGCACCGGTTTAGTGCAATTAAATAACCAGACACATTTATTTTCAGTTATCCTTCCCTTTCATCTGTTTTCAAATCTGTTGTGGGGACGTCCGTTTAGGAATTTTGTTTATCGCGCATTTATTTTGTACCCGCAATTTCTTCATTAAACCCGTTTATTTTTGTGCATTTGAAATCCGTTTTCGTTTTGAGTTATTTTTTTTCAGGTGTGGAGACGTCGAGTGGAAGCCATTCAGGTAAAGCTCCGGTTTCTTCTCTCCCTCTTGCTTCCCCACGCGTATTACCCGCCATTTGATTGAACGCCTCGGAGTAACAGCTCGTTTGGTCATCCTTGCGAACCTAAGGTGTTCACCAAGGGTAGTCACGCGACAACTGGTGTCAGGAGTGGGATTCGGACTCAGCGGACACTCGGTGTCCGAAGGTTATGAGTTCGACACCCGCTGGGTGCAAATTGCACCCAGCATTCGGATTCAAAATTTTTCATAGTACCGGGGTGTCCTAATTCTGTAGTTTTTGGTGTACGAGGGGCAACATCGCATTTTCGAAAAATTAAAATTGATTTTTTTGGTCCGAGGTAAAAATACGCAGGCGGGAGAACTGCTTTCTCACCATGGATGGCGGAAGCGAGTGACATGGCGAGCGGGTTGGGAATTCCGAAGACGATGGAAGCGGGCCGGGGGTAGGTGGTTTTGAGAATAGGATTGAAACCTCCCCTGTGCCGGAGCGATCGAGCCAGGAGACAGACCCGATGACTCTCCAGGCTATGTTTGCAAAAATAATGAGGGCAATGGATGCCCATCCCAATAGCTGATGCATGGTTTCTTCATTTGGGAAATGTTGCTGGATTATAAAAATTTAGTTTTTATACTATAATTACCTTTTTACATCATGTTTTTGTTTAAAAACTTAAACAGATTGCTATCACCAGCTCACATTTACATGTTGGGTGACTTCGTGTAATCTAACACTCAGTGTATACATGTATAAATTTGTTGTACAAGTACATTTCATTAATGTGAAAATACTAAACATTTATTTTCAAATTGTCCGTTTCATTTTCACAAACTGGATTTGCTTTTACACTTTTCAATAATAACCCTTTAAGTTTTCCAAAACCACATTTGGCTCAGGCTCTCCAGTTTTATTTTGGAAAGACTTGAGTGAGACCACCTTTGGAGGCCATTTTTCCCTGCAGAGAAGAGGTTGGCCTTTTTTGGGCACCGTGGTCCCCTTTTTGAAGCAATGTTTTATGGCCAGATGCCCTTCCTGCCACCAACCCTGTTAGTCACCTCTTTCGACATACAGGGAATTACCAGTGAACTGGTACTCAATTTGCCGACCCCGGAAGAAAGACAGCCTGAGTCAACTCCCCTGGCGTTAATTCAGCGATCAACCAGGATTCAGAACCCATTATCCGAGGATCCTAAGCCAGCACCCGAACCGCTAAGCCAACACCAGGCTTTTGGAAAGACTTAAGTAATTGTTTGTAACAAAGACATTTGTACTGATTTACAATTACAACAAGAAAAAGAGCAATCAGAGATTGCAAACCCACACCAGGGTGTATTTTCAGTGTTTTTTAAGGCTTTTGTGTTAAAACCAATATGGCGGCCGAACCACGTGACTGATGACGTCATCATTTTTTTTCCCCTAAACGATTTTATTCCTAGATTATGCTCAAGAAATTACATCTTGATTGGATGAAGTTTTGTACTTGTCGAATTATGACGTCATAATGGAGGCACCTATGACATCATTAACAAATTTTATTCCCCATGGAGAGTTCTTTACAATGAGCCACGTCTCAATTTTTTATATGCAGCGCTTTTGGAGATATCGAGGTGCAACGTTTTTCGATTTTTCCAAGATGGCGGCCCAACCACGTACCTATGACGTCATAATTATCATTAAAACATTCCACAGTTGGAATTGCACCTCTGGTCGAAATTTCCTGTCAATCGGACCAACGGTTGCAGAGAAAATCATATTTATTCCGTGCGGACAAACAAACGGACTCAAATGCAATACCCTCTCCTCTGGCGAGGGGTAATAATCATATAAAATTACTATTAATGTACATGTACATGTATTGATGTACAATTTTTAAACTAAAAAAAATCAGAAAACCAAAGAAGAAACCCGGCTGCTGTTTAAAAGTGCCCTCAATAATGAATAAATCGCTCCTTATCAACACATCCATCTGTACAGCCCTTTACTGTGCCATTCCCAGCAGCTTTGTATTTCCACACAATCTCATAATTACTCTTTTGATTGGTGCGTTTCATTTTCATTAATTATATTTACATTTTAACATTTCACTATCAAACTAATTAATACCAATCTGAAATATCATTCCACATGAGTGGAATGTTAAAAGATAATTAAATAATTAATCTATTTACATTCTTATCATATATTTGCCTTTGAAGATGAGGATCATTGAACAAAGTGGAGAGCAGTGGGAATCGATAAGAAAGCAAACTTTAGCAGAAGTATACGAAGACAAATAAATATAAACAGATGTACAATATATTATACAAGTGGGGTCACCCGTGAGAATCCCACGGGCATGGACATGACATTTGTTCATCTTCATTTAATGCTGCATATTCAGTTTTACAAAATGGTTACTGGCAATTTATCAGATCAACAAATGATGTACTCTACACAATGTATTTACTTCTGATAACATGTGAATGCATATGCGTGCACATGGGAAATACAGTTTGAAATGTGAAATTACATCTCATGTAAAATGGGAATTCAAGAGCTCAAATCTTCTCCCTCCCCGCCCCCATCCCTCCCACATCACGCACACTGCACCGGGGAGTAGGTCACACACGGGGGAGAGTGGGTCGAACACACGGGGCAGAGTGGGTCGCACACACGGGGCAGAGTGGGTCGCACACACGGGGCAGAGTGGGTCGCACACACGGGGCAGAGTGGGTCGCACACACGGGGCAGAGTGGGTCGCACACACGGGGCAGAGTGGGTCGCACACACGGGGGAGAGTGGGTCGCACACACGGGGGAGAGTGGGTCGCACACACGGGGGAGAGTGGGTCGCACACACGGGGGAGAGTGGGTCGCACACACGGGGGAGAGTGGGTCGCACACACGGGGGAGAGTGGGTCGCACACACGGGGGAGAGTGGGTCACGCTTTACTCCTCTCCTCTTCATTCCTTTCCAACTCCTCATGCCTTTCCAACTCCTCCTCATTCCTTTCCAACTCCTCCTCATTCCTTTCCAACTCTTCCTCATTCCTTTCCAACTCCTCCTCATTCCTTTCCAACTCCTCCTCATTCCTTTCCAACTCCTTCTCATTCCTTTCCAACTCCTCCTCATTCCTTTCCAACTCCTCCTCATTCCTTTCCAACTCCTCCTCATTCCTTTCCAACTCCTCCTCACTCCTCCACCTCACCCAGTCTCCTCTCCTCCTCCCCCAGTCTCCTCTCCTCCTCCCCAAGTCTCCTCTCCTCCTCCCCAAGTGTCCTCTCCCCCTCCCTCAGTCTCCTCTCCCCCTCCCAGCTCAAATGGAAAAGTCCCTGGAAAAAAGTATTTTGGGCGGTGTATAAGAAAATTACATTTCACCGTTCTGTCTTGCGAAAACCAAAGTTACTCTTTTCGTTACAGCATACAAAATGACATTTTTAAAATTAAAGATATCAAATAAAAACTTTTAAAAAGTGTACGTACACATAGCTTATAAAATAAGAATGAAAAATATCTCTCGGCAATTTCCCGTCTGTGTTTATTTATTTATTTTACATATTGTATGTGAATTACATGTCCATGCACACGTGAAATGGAGTTTGTTTATTAATCCTGGATGTGAACACGATTCACCCTTGAAAACTCGTGTGAAAAAAAAACAAAAAAACATGAACGCCACTCAGTAGAGCGCATATTCCCGTCGTGGGTGGCCGCTGCTGAGCCCTATCTTCCAATGGTAAAAAATCCTTCAGAAAATTCCTGGATTCGGAATAATATCCTGAGCTTCACCAAAAACTAATCAATTCTTCCTTATCCCAAGGGCAATCATCCCACCAACTTTCATCCAAATCCGTTCAGAACTTTTCCAGATATCTTGTTCACAAACACACGAACACACACACAGACGGACACGATCGAATGCATTACTCCCTGGCGGGAGTAAAAAACGATGGTGTAGTGGTTACCTTATGCACATGTCGCGGTTACCTTATTCACTTATCCGCATGTGACGGTTACCATTACGATGGGTTTGGTATAATCCATGCACACGGGCGTTTGGTTGTGTCATCGTGACGCACGCGCGGCTGTTGGAGCCACGCCCTCCGAAGAGGGTGCTTGTTTTATATAAGCCGTTACGACTTCCGTTCGCTAGCAGTTGCTGGAGATTTCTGTACAATAAACTACCTTTTGTACCCAACGAAATGGCCTCTTCTTATCGTCTTCGGCAACCGCTAAACTGGTGACCCCGTTGCCCCCGAACGTATTTGGGGGCCGAATGAACACGGCAGAGTTGCGACCACAAGTTCTTCCACAAGACCTGAACTCGATGTGCCGGAGTTTCACCAACGACGAGCGGCCATGTGGTTCGCGCATCGCGCTCGGTTCCTCCTCTACGTCTGGAGGGGCAAACCAGCTCCGGGACCCTCCGAAGGAACGCCGTTACGGGGCGTTGGCGGCACGGCTACTTCGTCGCCTTCGTGCACACAGGCCGAGTACTGCTACTTCGTCGCCTCCGCGCACACAGGCCGGGCACGGCTACTTCGTCGCCTTCGCGCACACAGGCCGAGTACTGCTGCCCGTCGCCTTCGTGCACACAGGCCGAGCACCGCTGCTCGTCGCCTTCGCGCAAACAGGCCGTGTACTGCTGCCCGTCGCCTTCGCGCACACAGAGTACTGCTACTTCGTCGCCTCCGCGCACACAGGCCGAGTACTGCTGCTCGCCACTCCTACTACTGCTCCTACGGCGGATCCTGAGGCTGATGCTGCTCATCTCTTGCGCACGCACGGCTGCTTTGTTACCTTCGCGCGCACTGGTGCTCGCCACTCCCGCATTTCCTACTGCTGCAACTCCAACTGCTACCGCTGCTCAGCACCCGTGGCCCGGCTCTGTTCCACCCGCGGCCCAGCTCGGTTCCACCCGCGAACTACGTACACGCCTGTGGCGTGCCTTCTGGGGGGGCGCATGTAGTGGTTACCTTATGCACATGTCGTGGTTACCTTATTCACTTATCCGCATGTGACGGTTACCATTACGATGGGTTTGGTATAACCCACGCACACGGGCGTTTGGTTGTGTCGTCGTGACGCACGCGCGGCTGTTGGAGCCACGCCCTCCGAAGAGGATGCTTCTTTTATATAAGCCGTTACGACTTCCGTTCGCTTATCGCTAGCAGTTGCTGGAGATTTCTGTACAATAAACTACCTTTTGTACCCAACGAAATGGCCTCTTCTTATCGTCTTCGGCAACCGCTAAAATGGGATGAATGGAGTGTTTAAACAGGATTACCGTTACTTCCGTATAACAATGGTGAATGAAATAGAAACGAAGAAATATCTGTCGGCAATTTCCCATCTGTGGCGATACATGAACGAAGCTCGGCCCCTCTCCCCTCCCCACATTGTTGACTTTTTATTGTGACTGCGTCTAAATTAAATATTTCATCCTGAATGGAAAAGTCCACCGCAAATTTTTAATATATCTCGGCATTTTCCGTCTGTTATTTTAGGCGGTGTATGATATACCGTGCCGCGTATTTCTAAAATGTCTCAACAATTTCCCGTGTTGTGTGATCACAGACAGATCGAATCACCTACGGAGAATATTATATAGATGTTAAAATATAACATAGACATATTCAGACCCTTGATTTGACTTGTCAGCCATTTGAGGTGGGGTGTCGAGGGTATATTGGCAATTCCTTTTCTGCATTTCTTGCTCGGCTTGGAGTGTGGGGGACAGAAAGAAGGAGGATGTGTGACAGAGTGCCCCAGGTTACCTTGAAAGGCTCACTTTGGATTTGGAGGAAGTTTATGGAGGCACGTCGAAGAGTGTAGGTTGAGGTTGTGGAGGGTGGTTCGTTTCATTCTAAAGGGGTAGTGACTGAGCGTGAAAGAGAAATGGAGATTTGTGAATGGTGCGTGTGTGTGTGTGTGTGTGTGTGTGTGTGTGTGTGTGTGTGTGTGTGTGTGTGTGTGTGTGTGTGTGTTGCAGGTGTGGGTGTGGTTTTGCATGAATGTGTTTTTGTTTGAGTGGTGCATGTTGTAAGGGTAGGTGGTCGGTTGGTTTTTTGTTGTTTTTTTTGGTGTGCGAGTGAGTGGATGAGGGGCTGTGGATTCTGGGAGTGGATGCGGTTTTGTTGTTGTAGTCTGTGTTCTCACTGGCTGGGAATGGTGGTATGTACGTATCTGGGTGTAGCTGCTGCATGTGGAGGTTTTTGTGCCCCCGCTGGCCCACCTTAGCTGACCAAATGAAGGATGAAGGGCCGAAACGGGATGATGCTGAGGACCTCGAATGAGGACCCGGTCATTGCGGCACACTTGTGACCAGGTGTGTTTTGAAACTGTATAATGTAAAAAGCTGAGCTATTTGAATGATTGCCAAATAATTGAAAGTTTGATTCAGGTGTAAAGAGTATACTGTGGTGGACATGATGTAGCACCACGCTACAATACTAGTTTTACTTATCCCACATCCCACTGGTTTTCCTGTAATTTTTGAATGTAATATTCTCCCCCAAAATGTACTGTTGAGATGTCAGGAGTGTCCCACAATGTACAAATTAAACAAATGAACACTTTTTTTTTTTAAGACCCGGAACTGTTGCTGAGGTCAATTCCACAGTTAAAATGTGAAATTCGGTTCAGGTGAAGAGACTCTCGATCTTTGCGGAAATTAAATAAAGGCACGAAAACTGGTGTTTATAAGCATTGCGATGATCGATACAACTTTAAACAAAGATTGATTTAAGCAAAGTGATACAACTTTATACGTTTATTTACAAAGAAACAGGAACCTCAGGAACGTGAACCAAACATTTATTGAAAGCT
This sequence comes from Myxine glutinosa, assembly GCF_964187855.1. NCBI lineage: Eukaryota > Metazoa > Chordata > Myxini > Myxiniformes > Myxinidae > Myxine > Myxine glutinosa. The sequence continues at coordinate 156,822,297 of NC_136268.1, forward strand.
TATGACATGGTATTTTCTATAACTGATTGCTATTGCAGTAGGTCACTGCTGGAGTTAGTGAGCAGCCAAGGTCTGAAATTAGCATTCACGCAAAATCCTTGTAATTGACGTTCGATGTGTGCCCCTCCGCGGTTCAGACAGACATTGATCCTGACTTCAAAGTTCTGTCCAACTTGCCTGTCGGTCTCATGTGGCACTGCCTGGTGGTAGTCTGACACCTCCTGCTTCAGATCATCTAGTGTGGCAGGGTGGTTGATGTAGACAGAGCCCTTGGCAGCCCCCCAGAACCAGTAGGCCAGAAGGTTCAAGTCTGAGCTATGGGGTGCCCAGTCATGAGCAGTACCCTGGGAAACGAGGCGGTTTCTGAGAGCTGCTGCAGGAAAGTGATCGTGTCACCAGCTGTATGCGGGGGTGCACCATCCTGCATAAACCAGGCCATGCTGAGCTTGTTTGGGGTGACCTTTTGGGCTATATCATTATGGAAATTCTGGAGCAGGGCCCAGTAGCGCTCACAGTTGATCGTCACCGTCCTGTTGTTGTCATTCTCAAACCAGTAAGGCCCTAGCATTCCCCATCTGGCATTGAAGGTGCAGAAGCATGTGACCGTAGGCCTTTTCAGGTAGCTCTCAGTGATCTCCTCAGGTGGTTCTGCCACCCAGAAAATGTTGTTGTGGTTGTTGATTTAGTCTCATACCACAGTGTTACCACTTTTGTCTTCTGCTCCACTGTCAATAGCATAGTTGAGCTATGGAGCTAGAAGTCTCAGAGAACAAATACCATGATAACCCCACCAAACTCTGAAAAGGAAAACGATGTAGGTCAAAAAACAAAGAAATGGCAGGAAGTCAATGTTGTATCAATCTTTTTGAAACACCCTCTACTTGAGTTGAGCAGACAAAATGGCGGAATTAAGACCCCAATCTGAGCAAACTGAACGCAGGCTGACCAAAGGTAAGCCTGTTAGAGTATATGGTCTTTAACCCTTTGAGTACGGATGACGTCCAGTGCCGCAACCCGTGAAAAAGTTTTGTGTACGGATGACGTTACTACACGTCATCGACTATACCTATAAATAGATCAGTACGTGGTTGCATTCCCGTAATGCCAAATTAATCCTGTATTTTTACCAAAAAAAAAATCCCGTACTCAAAGGGTTAAAAACATACCCAAACACGCAGTTTTTATTCATGCAATATCTTGGATGATGAGAACTATGCATGCAAAGTTTGGAGTTGCTAGGTTTCATGGTTTTGGAGTTATGGAGTAGATGCACGCACACACACACACACACACACACACACACACACACACACACACACACACACACACACACACCCTATTATTATAGATGATTTTAACTGATCGCACTGGATGATACTATCACAGAGATTCAGTTTTTGCCTTCCGACTTGCACTATTTTATTTTATTTGCTGCTTCAGTCGAGTTGCATTTATTAGTAATTTGTACTTTCATTCCTCTTCTTTTTGGATATTTCCTTTACTTATTCTTCCTCCCTGTCTTATTCTTCCTTTTCCTCTTGTCCATTATGTTATTCTTCCTCTCATTTATTTTTCTTTCATTTGCCATACCTATCATACCACTGTAAAATATTTATAAATGATTCTAAGCCAAAGAAGACAAATGAGACAAAAACTAGTCCTTTCTTAATTCGAGCGTACACAGACGTTGGTGACATTTTGAATATTATCAAGACGCTGGATTTACAGTCTCGGCATTTAATGCACACATATGTGTTACAGTAAGCACACATTCCCAGCACGGCTTACACATAGAAACTTGATGATAGCTGATCCGTCCTTCACACAATTGCGTAGTAACCATGGGTTCTCCATCCGATTAAGCAGTACTGGGGAATTGAACACATACCTCTGGATGTTTTAGCTCGCATGGCCTGATGAACACCTCTCATTATGGAACATGCATTTCTTCCTGTAATTCACACCCAGTAACTAGGGCCAAGCACAAAGAATCACTGCAGCACGAGACGTGGGAGTGAATGCATAATGTGCTAATTCGCAAAATCCTTGTTCACAGCCCAATTAAAGGTACGCCCACATGATTTTTGTCAGAGGTTAAAAACTGTCTAGACTGGCACTGGGATGCAAACTGAAATGCAAACTGCACGCGAAGTTTGGAGTTGCTTGGTTTCATGGTTTTGGAGTTGCACATTTACAAAAAACACAAACACACTGATGCAAACTGAGGTTAACAATGGAGTCGCAGTGCGCATGAAACCTCGTTTTTATACAAGAGTACCAAAGGATTGAAGTCTATATTGAAGTGCACTATCACCGAAGGATTGAAGTCACGTGCGCATGCGCCACAAGGTAATTGTTGTTTTTATTTTCATCCGTTGCTGGAAACCATGAGATGCCTTTGGGCAAGTCACCATGAGCCGCAGCTGTTGCAAAGCTTCTCTCTTGCCAGATGAGTGTCTCATCCTGTTATGATGGCGCTCTGCCGCAAATGACAGCGCTGCGGCAGAATAGCTTCCAAAATGCTGAAATTTCGCAATTTGGAAAATAGCTCCGAATGGCGTTTATGTTTTCCCTTTCTCAACGTATTATCTATGCCACTCGCGTCAAGGAGGGCCCCGCGGTCACGCCAGCAAGCAAGCTCTCGGACTTGGGAGGGTGCGGCCATACTTTTTAAGTGACGCTCATGGAAATACCGAAAATTGCTTTCGCATAAACAGCTGTCCCATTGGCAGCCATATACGACGATATTATGGGAAGCTCAATTAACAGGCGCTTGGAGCTGCGCAATCATCTCACCGATGGGAGAACTTTGAGTGACGGTCAAGGCAGGCATGACCGCTGGACAATGTTGGACACCTCTAATTATATTTACATGCTGGTCATCGTCACAAATAGAGGACGTAAAACTATGACGGAGATTATTTAAGAAGCCAGTGTCAAATTCCCAAAACATGGTGACACCTGTTTGCAAAATTTGAAAGGCATTTCCAGCGAATGAGGCATTAACCCATTATTTGCCCTATCCCTATGGGATTATTCATCCATACATTTCTAAAATACCATTGTGCAGTAATTTGATAATGTCAACACTATTTCTGCACAGTTATTCCTAAAATGAAATTTTGCACTCCAATGATATCCATCAATTTGAAAATGACAAAATCTCTTATTCCAAGAGTAACTTCATCTAATTTGTGTAAAGCAACATCATAGACAGACATGTTTGCAAAGACAGATGTTTGAGCTTGTTTCAGTTTTCCACAAGTTAACATTGGGATTTTGGAAAACGAAAGCAAAAACGTATCGATTCATCTTTCTTGCCATGCCTGTTATGTGCGCCAAAGTGAACACAGTGCCACCTCTGAAATCCAATCTAATCAACCCAATGTTGATTAGATTTTAGTCATTGTTTTTTATTTGTATTTTAATTATTGTTGTTGCACATTTTTAGATTCCAGGTGAAAAGGCCAGTACACAACTAACCTAGCAGACATGTTGGATTATGGGTACTCGTGTACAGGTGTCGAATGTAATATTTCTATATATTGTAGAGCAGGGCAGCACCATTGGACAATCTATTTATGCACCTTTCATTTTATACAGTATATGTCAAAAAAAAAAACACCAGCTTTTTGTTTTTTCAAAAAATATTTTATGAACTATATCAGCTTATCTTGAAAAAACAAAAGTTTCCATTTCTTCAAATATTCTGAGTTTCTCCTTTATAGGGAATTTTGAATGTCCTTCGTACTCAAACCAAATGTTGGTATTTCCACTATCAGAAGTTAAATGTTGGTATTTCCACGATCAGAAGCTAAATGTTGGTATTTCCACGATCAGAAGCTAAATGTTGGTATTTCCACGATCAGAAGCTAAATGTTGGTATTTCCACGATCAGAGCTAAATGTTGGTATTTCCACGATCAGAAGCTAAATGTTGGTATTTCCACGATCAGAAGCTAAATGTTGGTATTTCCACGATCAGAAGCTAAATGTTGGTATTTCCACGATCAGAGCTAAATGTTGGTATTTCCACGATCAGAAGCTAAATGTTGGTATTTCCACGATCAGAAACTAAATGTTGGTATTTCCACGATCAGAAACTAAATGTTGGTATTTCCACGATCAGAAGCCAAATGTTGGTATTTCCACGATCAGAAGCCAAATGTTGTTATTTCCACTATCAGAAGCCAAATGTTGTTATTTCCACTAACAGAAGCCAAATGTTGGTATTTCCACTATCAAAAGCCAAATGTTGGTATTTCCACTACCAGCAGCCAAATGTTGGTATTTCCACTATCAAAAGCCAAATGTTGGTATTTCCACTATCAGAAGCCAAATGTTGTTATTTCCACTAACAGAAGCCAAATGTTGGTATTTCCACGATCAGAAGCCAAATGTTGTTATTTCCACTATCAGAAGCCAAATGTTGTTATTTCCACTAACAGAAGCCAAATGTTGGTATTTCCATTATCAGAAGCAAAATGTTGGTATTTCCACTATCAAAAGCCAAATGTTGGTATTTCCACTACCAGCAGCCAAATGTTGGTATTTCCACTATCAAAAGCCAAATGTTGGTATTTCCACTACCAGCAGCCAAATGTTGTTATTTCCACTATCAGAAGCCAAATATTATTTCCACTATTAGAAGCCAAATGTTATTTCCATTATCAGAAGCCAAATGTTGGTATTTCCACTATCAGAAGCCAAATGTTGGTATTTCCACTATCAGAAGCCAAATGTTGGTAGTTCCACGATCAGAAGCCAAATGTTGGTTTTTCCACTATAAGAAGCGAAATGTTGGTATTTCCACGATCATAAGCCAAATGTTATTTCCACTATCAGAAGCCAAATGGGGGTAGACCCACTATCAGAAACCAAATGTTATTTCTACTATCAGAAGCCAAATGTTGGTATTTCCATTATCAGAAGCAAAATGTTGGTATTTCCACTATCAAAAGCCAAATGTTGGTATTTCCACTATCAGAAGCCAAATGTTATTTCCACTATCAGAAGCCAAATGTTGTTATTTCCACGATCAGAAGCCAAATGTTGTTATTTCCACTATCAGAAGCCAAATGTTGCTATTTCCACTATCAGATGTTGCTATTTCCACAGTTGGTATTTCCACACTCAAAACCCAATTTTTTTAAAAATTTTTTTGTATACTCAATCGAGGCTCGTGAAAGAGCTAACATTTATTTCACAAACAAATCAACCAGACAAACAAAATATATAAAAAGAGGGAGCGGAAGACAAGATGAAAGAGAAGGGGAAGCACACAAACACAACATTTGAGAGCAGGGAGAAGTGTGGGAGGGAGAGGGCTTGGGGGGAGGATGTGTGGGAAGGGGGGTGGGGGGGGGGGAGGTATAAAACACGAGACCAAGGACTTCCAGGACAGAAGTTGGTATTTCAAAAAAGTGTAGGATTTGGGGTGAAATTAGCAGGGGTAGAAAAGATCAAGGTTTTGGATGGGGGAAGATAAGAGATGGTGGTGAACAGCTGTTTTAAAGACCTGGTGGGTGGAGTGGGATTGAAGAGAGTGAGGGAGTTTGTTCCAGAGGTGGGAGAAAAGAGGAATGAAGGAGTGCAGGTGAGCAGAAAGTCTTTATTTTGGCAGTTTAACCATAAGAGGGTTGCAGGCAGATCTTGTGCGACCTGCAGGAATATTTGGGGGACACAGCCCAGAGAGAGCTGGGGGGGGGGCAAGGCCAGAGAGGAGTCGGTAGAAGACGGAAAGACCACCAACCTGCCTGCGGTGAGTGAGTGAAAGGCCCTTGGAGTTAGCTTCATCGCGGGAGATTCCAATGATTCTGAACGCTTTGGTTTCAACAGCGTGAAGACGAGCTAGGTGTGAGGCAGGAGCACCAGACCAGAGGGGAGAGCAGTATTCCATAGAGCTGCGGATGAAAGCCTTGTAAGTGGTGAGGAGCTCAGGTGTGCCAAGGAAGTACCGCACGACGGAGGATGCCCAGTCGGCGACTGGCTTTGGAGGCCAGATTTGAAATGTGGTTTTCCCAGGAAAGATCATGGCAGATAGTGAGACCCAAAAGCTTGAGTGACAGAACCTCTTGGAGAGGATTATTCAGAAAGTGGATGGGAGGGTTGTCCAGTCAGTCTTTTCGGAGAGACATCGTAAGAGTGTGAGATTTGTCAGGATTGAAAGACATGTTCCACTTGTTTGCCCAGTCTGTGATTTTGTCCAGGTCTGCAGAGAGTGAGGAGGCTGCAGACTGCCGATCTGAGGGATGAGGAATGGAGCGACAGAGTAGAGTCGTCAGCAAAGAGATAGAGAGGATTTTCAAGAGAGTCAGAGAGATCAATGATGAAGACCAGAAAAAGCACAGGGCCCAGAACACTGCCTTGGGGTACTCCAGCCTGAACAGGAAGAGGAGATGAGAGAAACCAATTCAGGGCCACACGTTGACTATGACTAGAGAGGAAGTCCGCCAGCCATGCGTGGAGATTTCCATGGATACCAAAAGAGGAGAGTTTGGTGAGCAGAGCAGGGTACCAGACCGTATCGAAGGCACATTAAATGTCAAGGGAGACAGCTCTAATTTCCTGTTTGGCGTTGAGGACCTCCATCCATTGTTGAGAAAGCAGAAGCTGCATGTCCAGAGTAGAGTGTCCAGGTCTGAAACCAAATTGATGGTTGTTATTGAAACCAAATTGATGGAAATGTTGTTATTTCCACTATCAGAAGCCAAATGTTATTTCCACTATCAGAAGCCAAATGTTGTTATTTCCACTATCAGAAGCCAAATGTTGGTATTTCCACTATCAAAAGCCAAACGTGGGTATTTCCACTATCAGAAGCCAAATGTTGTTATTTCCACTATCAAAAGCCAAATGTGGGTATTTCCACTATCAGAAGCCAAATGTGGGTATTTCCACTATCAAAAGCCAAATGTGGGTATTTCCACTATCAGAAGCCAAATGTGGGTATTTCCACTATCAGAAGCCAAATGTGGGTATTTCCACTCTCAAAAGCCAAATGTGGGTATTTCCACTATCAAAAGCCAAATGTGGGTATTTCCACTCTCAAAAGCCAAATGTGGGTATTTCCACTCTCAAAAGCCAAATGTGGGTATTTCCACTATCAAAAGCCAAATGTGGGTATTTCCACTATCAGAAGCCAAATGTGGGTATTTCCACTCTCAAAAGCCAAATGTGGGTATTTCCACTATCAAAAGCCAAATGTGGGTATTTCCACTATCAGAAGCCAAATGTGGGTATTTCCACTATCAGAAGCCAAATGTGGGTATTTCCACTATCAAAAGCCAAATGTGGGTATTTCCACTATCAGAAGCCAAATGTGGGTATTTCCACTATCAGAAGCCAAATGTTGGTATTTCCACTATCAGAAGCCAAATGTGGGTATTTCCACTATCAAAAGCCAAATGTGGGTATTTCCACTATCAGAAGCCAAATGTGGGTATTTCCACTATCAGAAGCCAAATGTTGGTATTTCCACTATCAGAAGCCAAATGTGGGTATTTCCACTTTCAGAAGCCAAATGTTATTTCCACTATCAGAAGCTAAATGTTGTTATTTCCACTATCAGAAGCCAAATGTTATTTCCACTATTAGAAGCCGAATGTTATTATTTCCACTATCAGAAGCCAAATGTTGTTACATCCACTATCAAAAGCCAAATGTTATTTCCTCTATAAGAAGCCAAATGTTGTTATTTCCACCATCAGAAGCCAAATGTTGGTATTTCCACTATCAGAAGCCAAATGTTGGTATTTCCACTATTAGAAGCCAAATGTTGGTATTTCCACCATCAGAAGCCAAATGTTGGTGTTTCCACGATCAGAAGCCAAATGTTGTTATTTCCAGTATTAGAAGCCAAATGTTGTTATTTCCACTAACAAAGGCCAAATGTTATTTCCACTATCAGAAGCCAAATGTTATTTCCACCATCAGAAGCCAAATGTTGTTATTTCCACTATCAGAAGCCAAATGTTGTTATTTCCACTATCAGAAGCCAAATGTTGTTATTTCTACTATCAGAAGCCAAATGTTGTTATTTCCACTATCAGAAGCCAAATGTTGGTATTTCCACTATCAGAAGCCAAATGGGGGGTAGTTCCACTATCAGAAGCCAAATGGGGGTAGTTCCACTATCAGTAGCCAAATGGGGGTAGACCCACTATCATAAGCCAAATGGGGGTAGAGCTACTATCAGAAGCCAAATGGGGGTAGACCTACTATCAGAAGCCAAATGGGGGTAGACCTACTATCAGAAGCCAAATGGGGGTAGACCCACTATCAGAAGCGAAATGGGGGTAGACCTACTATCAGAAGCCAAATGGGGGGTAGACATACTATCAGAAGCCAAATGGGGGTAGACCCACTATCAGAAGCGAAATGGGAGTATACCCACTATCAGAAGCCAACGGGGGGTCGGGGCGGTAGTTCCACTATCAGAAGCCAAATGGCATTCGTCCCACTACCAGTTGGTTTCATGTCGGATCAGTGGTTGTTTCCACTTCAAATGAGAAACGTTCATTATCATTTTATTTTTATTCACGCCTGATGCGGATGCAATTTTCCTGTTTCCTTTCATATCTGATGCTCAGGAAAAGCATCCAATTGATCAGATTTCATGTGCAGGTGCAATCTGGAATGAGTTTGCTCGTTTTAAGAGTAAATTTTGGTGAACGCAGAGGGTATCGTTTTATCATTTGTGGTACTTTTTGGAACACCCTGTATACTTGTCCAGATAAAGTATGTCTCACTTTTACTTTTCATGAAAATCGAAAATGTCGGCACATGGTGAAAACAAATTCGACCATAATTTGTAATGTGGTCACCACTGAAAGTTGCAGAGAGAAAGAGGGCTACAAAGAGGGAGAGGGAGAGAGATTGAGAGAGGTCAAGGGAGAGAGGGGGGGGAGAAAGAAAGGGGGAGAGAGAGAGAGGGGGGGGTGAGAGGGAGAGAGAGAGAGAGGGGGGGGGGGGGAGAGGGAGAGAGAGAGAGAGAGGGGGGGGGGGGGAGACAGAGAGAGGGAGAGAGATACAGAGACAGAGTGAGAGAGATTGGGAGAGAGACAGAGATCGGGAGAGAGAGAGAGGGGGGGGGAGAGAGAGAGAGGGGGGGGGGGAGACAGAGAGAGGGAGAGAGAGAGAGAGAGAGGGGGGGGGGGAGACAGAGAGAGGGAGAGAGATACAGAGACAGAGTGAGAGAGATTGGGAGAGAGACAGAGATTGGGAGAGAGACAGAGATTGGGAGAGAGACAGACAGAGAGAGAGAGGGAGAGAGAGAGAGGGAGAGAGAGAGACAGGGAGAGAGATGGAAAATTAGAGGGAGTGAGAGAGATTGGGAAAGAGACCATGTCCACCTTCCCCCAAAGGAAGATTCAGGATCTCTGGACGAAGCCAATGTTTTCCACTCCAGAAGAAGTTTATTATTGTCTTCTGTATATTCAGCAGAAAGTGTGCAGGAGGCGGAATGGCTTTGATTCTGTGCCAAAGTATAGATGCTGCTAGATTGTTGATGACCAGGACTCGTCCCTGGTATGAAAGCAAAGCCAGCAACCCTTTCCATTTCCGCAGCTTTCGTTCGAGAGAGTCAGCGAGACCCTCACAATTTTTCGCTTGTGTTGCTGTATCACCGATGAAAACACCAAGGTACTTCATTCCGTTGAGGGACCAGGTGAGGTGTTTCGGAAGGACAGGCATAGGCAGCTGGCATGGGCCCATCCACATCGCCTGGCACTTGTTCCAGTTTACCAAAGCTGAAGAAGCTAAACCATAATAGTCCAAGCAGTCCACCAGTTTCTTGATCTCATCGCTATTATGTACGATGACACAAATATCGTCAGCATATGCAGAGACGTTCGCAGGTCTTGTGAGCAAATTTCTGCACCCAGTTAAGATGCTGCGGACTTTGATTAAAAGAGGCTCAATGGATCCCCTTCTTCCCCCTCTCTTTTGTGTCCTCCCCCCTCTCTCCCCATCTTGTCTGCCGCTCCCCTTGTTTTTTGTGTTTTGTGTGTCGGTTTGTCTTTTTGTGTGATTAATGTTTGCTCTTTCACGAGCCTCGATCTTGTATACAAAAAAAAAAAAAAAAAAATGGTTAAAGAGTACAGAATACCAGATAAAGGACATCCCTGACTGATGCCCCTTCCAACCTTTACAGGTGAAGTCAGTTCAGAGTTTACTCTGAGTATTGAGGAAATGCCATTATAGAGCAGTTTTACCATGGAGAGAAAAACAGGACCAAGTCCAAAACACTCTAGGACCTTGAAAAGGTATACATGACTTACACGGTCAAAAGCCTTCTCTTGGTCAAGCACAATCAAACCAAGATTGTCATTTTTTATTTTGCACACATCCCAAAGATCTCTTAATAAAAAAAATGTTATCGTCTATCTGTCGGTTAGGGATACAGAAAGACTGATCACTTTGAATCAACGACTCTAGAAGTGGGGCGATGCGTCAAGCTCGAACTTTAGAAAATATTTTATAATCTGAAGTTAGAAGAGAGATTGGATGCCAATTATCAATGAGCTGAGGGTCTCCTTTCTTGGGTAACAGACTAATTACTGCTCTTCGGCAGCTCATCGGCAGCTCATCGGCAAGTCACCACAACGTAATGAACTAGTGAAGACCTCCAATAGTTCTGGGCCTAATAAGGGCCAAAAGGATTTATAAAACTCTATTGGGAGGCCATCCAATCCAGAAGATTTACCAGTAGGTAGAGAAGCAAGGGAAAGTGCAAGCTCTTCCAAAGAAAGTAAGGAGCCAAGCTGATCCCTTCAATCAGCACTTAGCATGGGTAAGTCAGATGTGAAATAACGTATCGCGTCATCGTCAATGTCATTTGCCATAAACAAGCCTGAAAATAAGTTATACCTCCCTCTTTATATAAATAAACCTCCCTCTTTATATTATCTTGACGTCACAGTGTTACCAGTTGAGAGCTTTAAGGTTTCAGTTTGCATTTGATTGGTAGTCGTTTTATCAAAATGGAAGAAATATTTAGTCGGTGCATCTAAAATATATAGCTGATCCATCCGTAGACGGACCATTGCACCTTTTGCTTGGTATTCGACAAGATTGTTTAGCAGAGTATTCTTTGCCAGTTGCAAATGGTTATTTGTTATTCTGGCGCTATTTGCCACATCAGTTTGTAACCTCATTATTTCCTTTTCTAGTGCAAACCTCTCCCTTTTGAGAAACTGAGACTAAAAGATGAGAAATAATTAAACTGTTGGCAAAAGACAGCGATCTGTGCCTTCGCGTAGTCCCACCATAACATCGGGTTATCAAAATTATTCTTTTTCTTTGAGGCTAATCCAAAACACTTTGAAAGCTTCACAAAAAGCAGCATTTTCCAGCAACATGACATTGAACTTCCAATATGGACAGCCATGTTGCTGCAGAGCAAGCTTAAAGGACAAAGTTGCAGCCAGGTGATCAGAGAAAAGAGAAGGCACGATATCAGATTTCAATATCTTGTCAAGCGTTACAGTATTGACATAAATTCTGTCTAACCTGGCTAGTGTGTGCATCTGAGACGTACATCTAGACCAAGTAAACTGCCGTTGCCTAGGGTGCTGAATACGCCAGACATCTATTAATTCCGTCGTCTTAATGATTTTCTCCAAGGGTTTGGCAGATCTAGGATGTGGCCCCGCACTGTTTCTATCTAAAGCAGGGTTAAGAGTGCAGTTGAAGTCACCACTCATTATAAAAGAGCAATTTAAGTCAGTTGTACTAAGAAAATCCTCTAGCTTTAGAAAGAAGTTGTGCCTTTCAGCATTCTTATAGGGGGCATATATGTTTACAAAAACAAAGATTTGATTATTCGCAGTGAATTGAAGACAAGCCAGATGTCCGGAAATTATTTCATTATATTGAACTTGAGAGTGTTATTGAGGAGGAGACAAAGAAAGCAATTCCAGCAGTGAGACAATTGATATCACTGAAGAACCACTGGCCCTTCATTAGCCTTCTCCACTGGGCTTGGCCATTCGGATCTCCATGCGTTTCTTGCAGTAACAAGACATCCAGGTGCAAACGCCGTGTCAGATCTTTTACCTGAACTTTGTGTTCTAAACGAGCACCACCGTTAATGTTTCGACTGCCAAAACTAACGCATTCTTTCGGAAAAAGAAAGAAAATAGATAACTAAATAGATTTAAAAACACATAGGGACCTCATTTACGAAGCTCCTGCCGAGCTTTCTGGATCATTTTTCTTAGCCGGTGCTTCTGAGCATCAGTAAAATTTGGGGTGTCAGGGTTACGCACAATTTCCTTCAATTTAATAATCAACACCTGAAGATCAGGGAAATGATCTTTCAGTTCAATGTTCCTTTTCCGATAGGAATCTCTCAAAAAGTCCCAAAGCAGATCATCCGAAGGGCTGTTTACAGCCTTTAGAATCTGAGAGGACTCCTCTTGACCCTCACCATCAGATTCTTCATATGGGGAATCAATTGGTGTTTCGGCTTTATGGCGCACATCACATGATTGCTCAGTTTCAATAAAAGAAACTTCTTCAGGAACATTTTGTGTCGGAGTCACATTTGAAGATTCTTCGGGATGCGTGGGTGGGGGGCTCCAAACATGTTTGTGACATCACCACGGAGTTCGGTTTATGGATGTCAATCCCCTTTAGTGGATTTGAACTATCCTCTTTTATTCTCTCGGTGTCCTTATTTTCCTCGTTTATTCCTTTTTTAGGGGGAGATTTTAGGTGCTTTTCCTCCTCTTGCGATTGACAGGAGGAAGCTGCGCAATGAACATCCTCGTGTGAGATGACACTGTCTGAGGGATCAGGAACACTCACTGGGATTGGAAAATTAGAATCCACGTTTTCCTTGACAATGTTTGTACTTGTGGAAGCTTCTGAATCATCCTTTTTCTCTAATAAGGCAAACCTGTTATCACATTGAATTCCAGTGATGGAGTTTTCACTGATTTGCCTTTTCGCAGAAGGTGACGCACTTCTTACAGCCGATTTACGTTTAACTTTGGAAACGGTAACAAACCCCTCATTTGCGCTGTCCATTGGTTCAACGGGAGGGGGCGTGTCCACTTGTTTATCCTGCACATTTGTCGAGCAGGAAACGTTAACATTAATCTGTGAGTCATTGTTACCCGTTTGGACCATGTTAGGCTGCTCCTTCTGATGGCGGCAAAACCGTTTGTGTCCCACTGCATCACAACCAAGCACTTTAGGGTGTCGGTGGTGATGTATACTTGGTAATCGCGACCATTTGTCGTGAATTTTAAGGCAGCATTCAAGGAGGGGTATTCCTTTTTGAGAACCATAAATACCGTCTACGGAAACTCATCACGTGACTGACACGTTCATCCTTACAGCCCAAAGGGAGCATTATTAATGGGGACACACATTGCCCATATCACTGCAGCGCTGCAAGGATGGTATCGCTATCCAGGAATGGTGGGACATTCGAAATAACCACTTTCTGAGCAGGAGTATCCAAGGGATAAACCATAACAAAGTGTCCGGAGTCGAGGGACAAACCTTGTTGTACGATGAGAGCAACGTGCTCTACATCGGACACAAACACGATAACCCGTTTGTTCATATGCGACGCCACATGTACCTTATCGAACCCGATCATGTTCCCGATCGCGAGAACAATAACTTCTACTGAAACACCCTTGGGTGGAGAACACGCCATGCTCACGTGGTAATTGCTCAAACGTCGCATATCGCTGCGAGTGAGGAGCCGCCATGTTTGAACACACGAGGCTCGACCTCACCCTCCCAGCTCTGGAAGAGGAAGTTAGTAATGCACTCCGACTTTCCCAGCTTAGGGAAAGGGAGCGTTAAAAAAACAAACCAAGGAAATATAAGCGGGGAAAAAAGGATTAAAATATAACAGGTTTAAAATGACAAAAAATAAGTTCGGAAACAAATGGACAGCGAACCGCCCAAAAAAACGACGATTACCCTTAACCTCCATGACAAGTGTGCTCAATGGCTCTCTCTCTCTCTCTCTCTCTCTCTCTCGTGTCAACATAGAAAGGAAACACAGGGAAACTTTACAAACAGAAACAAGGACATGAAGGTGTGAAATGGGGGGGGGGGGGGGGGGGGTGGGGGGAGGGGAGGATAGGAAAAACAACCAAGACAGAGCACTCATGACATTAAGCAGGAAGCCACCATGGCAGTACATCCAGCGCACCAACGACCAGCAGGAGAAGAGAAAGAGACAGAGAAAGGGAGAGATAGGAAGTGGGACTGAGAGGGGGGAGAGAGAGAGAGAGAGAGAGAGACTGGGAGAGACAGAGAGACAGACAGAGAGAGAGAGAGAGAGAGAGAGACTGAGAGAGACTGAGAGAGACAGAGAGAGACAGAGAGAGACAGAGAGAGACAGAGACAGGGAATGAAATGGAATTATAATTCTCACTATAGCAATTTCTTGAGTGCTGATGGGATAGCCAGCATTATATCTCCTTTGAAAGGATAATGTATGATGCATTGCCATGTCCATGAATTACCAAGAGGGTAGATTGTTCTGATTCCCATTTCCTTGGGTGTTAATTAATCTAAGAATTCCCAAACTCAGGAGTGAGCGTAGTGTTGCCAAGCTGCAGGCCAGGTAGCCAATGATGCAGGACTGACTCTGGCTCGACAGCTCACCAGCTGTACCAACAGTTAGCCACATTCGGTCCACCGTCGTTGGCGACCTTGAACCATGTCAGATACATCATTTCGTATCCAAAGCCACAGATTTATAAATCATCCTTTAAATTAACCACACATTTCTTGACACGTTTTGGAAGGTGAATTCATTATGATATTATTAAGTGAATGAATGTTTTACATTTCTGCTAAAACGTAGTAGGCTACCAGTCAATAATGTCATTCAATCTGATTACTTGGATGTGCACATGGAGGCTTCTTTGTAGAAGCATAAAATGATACTTGTACATATGGTGGGAGAAGATACTTGTGCAATATTCATGTAGTTCCTGGAGCTTTCAAGCATTTTATGTCATTCTAAAACGCAAACAAGGCATTCAAGAAGCATGACGTAATACTGCAGGTTTTCCTGGACCAAAATGATTGGTGAATAGGCTAATTAAGTCATCGTCAGATAACAACCCTCTGGCGGTGGTGGTGGTTATACAAGTAGTTTAACCAGTAGGATTAATTGCTGACTTACGACGAACATAACATTGAATCTTTCAAAGTTGTATTTTCCACGAGCAAAGGTACTCGGTGTTGCCAGGCAACGCCGTGTCCCTCCTTCACTCCTTCCCCTCCCTCATCCCACCCCATCTCCTTCCTCCTCCCTCCCCAGCCCTTGCCCCTCCCTCCCCAGCCCTTGCCCTCCCTCGATTCCCACCCCACCCCTTCCTCCTCCCACCCCCTTTCCTTCAGATTCCCACTCCACCCCTTCCTCTCCCTCATGCCATCTCCTGCTTCTTTCCACCCAACCTCCCTCCAAACTCCCACACCACCCGTTCCCCTCCTCATCACTTCACACTCCCTCCCTCTGGACTCCCACCCCACTCCTTCCAATCCCACCTCCCACCCCTCCCTCTGGACTCCAACCCAAGCCCTTCCCCTGCCTCTTTCCACCTCCTCCCACCCAACCCCTTGCCCTCCCTCCTCCCTCCCCACTCCCTCTCTCCGGATTCCCACTCCACACATCCCTCCTCCCACCTTGTCGTCAATGACAGTGAATAAAAAGTTTTTAACCATGTTTGGGAAAAATAAATACGATAATTAATATAAAACACGCTTTCGATTCAGACCAACCCACGGTTCGTTGTTACCACGTGTCTTGTCAAAATATGCTCCCCCGAGGAACAAATTCATCGATTATGGCTGAAAGAAGCCATGGTATAGATGGTTATCCTCATTGCCATGTACAGTAATGAATCTGGGGTGCGTTCAGTTACTGTTGCAGCACTCGGATATTGTGCAGTTCGCGAGGAAGGTGCGCATGTGTGGATCCGAAACTGGCGGGAATGGTGATGCTTGTGAAAGGTGCTGGCAGAGCCTGGTTCATTAAAGCCTGTATGATCCACCGATCCTTGTTCTTGACCTCTGCTTGAAACAGTTGCCAAGTTTCTTGCAGAGCAATCGCCACGTGGGAAGCACTCAAGCAAGCACTCCATTCAAAACCGTTGAACAGGAACGGCTGGCTTGGCAAGCACGAGCTAGCTGCTTGGTAATGAACACACTTCTGGACACGTTGACAGTATACAGTATATAGTATACATACAAAACATGGTCAAAAGGACAGTTTTTTAAATTTAAGACTTCAAATATTAATCACAAGTATCGATCACAGGTCCCAGTAGAGTATCACAGGCACTCCAGATTTTGCAGGTTATTTAACACATGAGATCCGATCCTCAAATCAGAAGACAGATTTCAATTATATACTTTAAATAATCCGTGAGAGACCATCATGGAAAATCGCATCATATAATGCATAAAATTGCTCCCAGCTCCTAATTTTAAAACTATAGCACCTGAAAAAGTGATGCATGCAGCGATTCATATTGCTGATTTACTCACTCATGCGATTTACTTTCCTCACTCATTCGATGGTGAGTGAGGAAAGTGAAAAACATTTTTTGAATGCTTAATCATGGAGAAACCATTGTGGCCTGGTCCAAGGCAAGGCGTTTTTGAGCAGGCCGAAACAAAGCTTAAGTCCCCTGTGATGGGCAGGGGGCTGGCCAAGGATAAAGCCTGTTTTCGGTTTAATTAAATAAGCTGATTAATTATCTTCAAAAGGTATGTTTAAATGCACCCAAACACCCAATTTTCATTCATGCACTCCCGTCGAGTTCCCTTAGTACGCATGCAAAGTTTTGGACCGCTTGGTTTCATGGTTTTGGAGTTATGGAGGAGACACACTGACTGACTAACTGACATACATGATCTTGTTGTAGAGAAGTTCCCCCAATATGGTGTATAATGCTCCAGACTTGCTGCTGAATAGAGAAAGAGAGTCAGAAGAGATTGAGGAGACCTATATTACTACTGGGAATATACTCACTGCTCAGAGCCTAAATCTGCCCTGACAGCACGAGATCCGAGTTGTGATTTGTTTGCACTCTGCACTGATGTGCGAGCTTATTAATAAATGTTTTTTCACGACAACAATTATTCCCACCTTCTCATGGAGTCAGGTGGGGAAATTCTAGCCCAAGTCTTTCATGAACCTCTGGCCCAGTTTGACGTTTGACTAGGTAGATTAGGGCAGGTAATTGTAATTTATTCAGGGTGCCAGCAATAGCTCACATACTATTCATGAAGGACACCGTGAGATTTTTAACGTCCACCAACTAAGTCCAGCAGATGGGACGCCCAGTTTAACGTCCATCTGAGGGACGGCACATACATTGGTACCTCACGCTGCATGCAAAACCCAAGGACAGCAGCTTTTAGCTGGGTCAGGATTCAAACCCAGGTTATAGTCAGGTTCACTATGTTTCTTTCGTTCAAAATTTTTGGAGATTAGCAAAACTAGACCTTTTTTGGAATATTCAGAGCATGAGGAATCCAAAAATTAATGTTGGCATTTGCGTAGACACCTTTGCAAAAATGACACTCAGGACAGTGATGAAGATCTGTAAAAGCATATTCCTGAACGGTATAGACCTAGTAGATCCTGTGTATAGGACTTATAGTTCAATCTGATACTAACAAGGCTGCTTTCTTGCTTTATAAACCCATACCTATAACTTCAAAGGACTTGCAATATCATGTATTATGTAATATACTCAAAGGCAAAAGTTATTGTGACACACGAACAACAAACAGAATCAGTGTTAAACTTTTACTGCCGTGAATGAAATGTTATTACATGGAAAGACAAATGTTTCAAGGTATGGTAACGATCAACAGTCCATAAGAACAGCGCACCTGGCATATGCAAATGAGCCACAACACAAGAGGGGGTTCACAAGCAAGTTCACACGGTCAGTAGCGAGTGTGTCCACCTTGTGCATTGATGAAGGCCTGGCACCTTCGCCTCATTGAGGCCACTAAACGTCGATGAAAGTCCTGGGGAAGAACATTCCATATCCGAGGAAGGATTTGGCGGAGTTCCTGCAGCGTTGTTGGAGGATTCGGATGACGTCGTAAACGTCGCTCCATTTCATACCAGACATGTTCAATGGGTGACAAATCAGGGGATCTTCCGGGCCAGGGTAACACATTAACATTGTTCTGATTAAGATACAGCTGTACAACTCGAGCAACGTGTGGTCTGCTCCACTGGAGACGTCGACGTCGATGTTCTGGGGTTAGAATTGGCCGTCGGGCTGGGCGTCTTGCACGGATGCCGTAGACGCGTGGACGTCGTCGGACTGTTCTCGCAGATACACCTCTGTTGCCAGGTATGGTACGGGCTGTAAGGGTTGCTGGCTGGAACCTGTGTCGGAGGTGCGTGGTTCGAATGCATCGGTCTTGACATGGGGTCGTTACTGGTGCGCGGCCACTACGGGGACGGTCTATAACTTGATTGTTTTGCTGAAAACGTCGCCATAAGTGCCAAATGGTGTTTCTATGGACGTTGAATCGACGAGCAACGTCACGCTGCGAGGTACCAGACTGAAGCATACCTATAGCTCTCCATCAGTCATTTTCCCCGAGGCGTGGCATGTCGAACTTGTTCCAGAATGATGAATAGAGGTGTTTTTCTGACTTCTGCACTTCTTAAGACTGCATTGAGTGGAAATGATAAGCGTCTGGTTGTCTGGCCTTTTGAAGTGAACATTGCTGGCCATTTTTCTCGAATATGTCATGCTTCTTGCAAATTTCGTGCAATTCGAACAACAATTGCTTGGTTGCGTTTCTTCGACCATTTTAACAAAGTCTTTCTCTGGTTCAAATCCAAAAATTCATTCACAAGATTACCAATGAAAAAATTCCATGTCACAATAACTTTTGCCTCTGAGTATAGTTATATCACAAATATAAAGTCAATGGTTTTCAATTCCCTTTGTTTGTTGCTTTTCTATAATCCTGAGCACTATTTTGAGGCCTTTATTGGATTCCTTGACCCAGAAAACATAGGATTAGCATATTTAATTAAGTTTCTAGGTTGACTGGAAGCCAAGATAGCGCAAAATATGTATTTTATGGCGGCCATTTTGAAAATCCAAAATCTGTCTGTGCAAATGCCAACATTGATTTTCGGATTCTCCATGCTCTGATGATTCCAAAAATGTACAGGTTTGCTAATCTCCCAAAATTTTGAACCAAATTATATTTGTTAACACAGTGAACCTGACTATTATGAACTTTTTTTTTTTTTTTGTATACTGAATCGAGGCTCGTGAAAGAGCTAATATTTACTTCACAAACAAATCAACCAGACAAACAAAATATATAAAAAGAGGGAGCGGAAGACAAGATGGGGAGAGAAGGGGAAGCACACAAACAACATTTGAGAGCAAGAACAGAGAAGGGAATTTTTTTATTTTTTTTTTGAGTTGAGATTTTAAAACAAGGAAGTATGGGGTGAAAAGACCGTGAAAAACAGACCGAAAGTAATTGCCGCGCAATCGAAGAACCGCTGAGACAAAAACAAAGCTTCAAGCCAAGGTCAGACAAGGTAGCCTACTACACTAGGCCTCAGAATACGCGACACGAACTAACCAACGATTCTGTACACAGGTATGAAAAACCAACACCGAGAATCCTATTAAAGACACACCAATAGTTACACACACCGAAAGAAAGATAGTTTCGACAAAAACACAATTGTGAAAAATTACTTAACTTCGAAAGCGTGCATGGACAGCTTTGAAGAGACGTGACCTCCAATCTTGCACATGTGCAGAGGTGCAGAGCGCATGCGCAGAGCTCTGAGACAAATGTGCATATCTACAGGCTACACTGGCAGTCCTTTATTAATAAATACCAACAGATGTTTGAGTGAAGTTTGTATTTTTATACTGTACTATACAACTACAGTATATTTTAACATTGTCAGAAGAGCTAAGCTAAGTTGGAAGACAAAAAGCACAATGCAGTATTGTAGCCTTTTCAATGATGCAAGTGGGATTTTCCACAACTTTTCCATGACAGTGCATCAGGTTTACCTCGACTAGTTGAGGATGGAGCAAACACTCGGTAAAGACGGTTGAAATGACGCCACGATACAACATGGCAATTTATTTAATTTCGCCACGTCTTTATAGTATCACAAACATGAGTCTTCACTCCCTCCACCCCCGCCTCCTCAACCCCTCCTTTCACTCCCAGAATCCCAGCATTCCCTCCCTCCTGTAGGATCTCACTCTTACTTGAGAATTTAGAGAAACTCCCATAAATCAACACACCATTAATACCACAACTGCATTTATGGTTTGTCCTCCGAGCAGGTCGAAGAACAATTGAGGCAAAATAAAACATGAACACGAATAGCCAAACTCTCTAGGAATGATTCCAATAAGTCATTTTAAAGGAATAATATGAAAAGCAATCAGGATTAGCACACCATGTTCACATTTTTCCCCACATATCAAAGGGAGGCGCAAAGCGCCCCTCCCTTTATATAAGGGACCGTTTCTCTGTATGCAGCTTTAACATGGCGACTGAAAATACGTTTCTCGGCTTCTCCTAGATGAAATCGGCTGCAAATTTCAGAAGCAAATGCTTTGTTCGTTGAGGTAATATGTTACAAATTTCAGCAACATCTGTTGCCACATTCTTCAGTTTTATTTAGAAAACCCTCAAAATCACGTTGGTGTCCGTCCTTCCGTCCGTCCACCCAAAATGTATTGGCGCTCATATCCCAAGGCGCAAGGGGTGCCACACATTGAAACTTGGAATATACATCGGCCAATAGGTCTAGTTAATGGCTTTTGAAACAAATTCCACATAAGTGCTGTAGTTTTTGTTTTAAAATTAAATATATATAATTATATATATTCATAAATATATATTTGATGGCCTAATGGCCGAATGGATAAGATGCCAGACTCCCAAGCTGGGTAAGTGTAGGTTCAAGACCCCTCTGGGTTGAATAATTTTTATGCCTCCACCGACGAAGTCGCCGGAGGCATTATGTTTTCGGGTTGTCCGTCCGTCCGTACGGGCTAAACCTCGTTTTTCTTAGCAACCATATGTCCAATTGAGACAAAACTTTCAGGATAGGAGTGACACCCATGCAGAATGTTTTTATGATAATTGTGATGTCATAGGTCATGTGATATGGCAGCCAACTTGGATTAAAAGCAAATAATTAAAATAATATTTCTCGGAAACCACCGAATGGAAAAATTTGAAACTTGGCACATTGTCAAGTACTCCCAATGGGGAACAAAAGCATGATAATGATGACAGCAAAGGTGAAGTGGTATACCAGCCAAAATGTTTTAATCGAATTCATTATCCTAAAAATCTGAAATAGCATGCACATGATCTCAACTAGTTGAGGATAGAGCAAACACTCGGTAAAGACTGTTGAAATTACATTGGGGTGCCCTACATCTGGCAAATAAAATACATTTACTTCTTCATTCAGGTGTATGAATCAAATTGGCACTCCTTTATATGAACTTTTCTGGAGCATTACTTGGTTCCTCCTAAGAACACAAGGGTAGACCAGCCTGCACACAAGATTTTTTTGAATGTCCCTTCTTTTCTATAAGCTATGGAATGTCACTCCTTTTCTCTACTTTGACACATGGCATATAACCTGGCATAAAGGGGCCTTTTCTATGCCCATGGCATTTTACCCAAGAATATATATTGGTGCATGGAAGGGAGTGGGGGATCCATAGTTAGATCGTGATAAGTGTAGTATGGCCTGTGTGTTTTGGGTAGCGTTTAGATTTACATGTAACAAGGACCTGTCAGGTTAAATTGTTTGTTACACATGATGCTGAGTAGGCTTCGTATGCAATTTATAGACAAGTTAGATCTTAATATGTGGTCGAAAATACCTCATAGTAGGTGGGACTAGTAGGTGAGAACTTTTTTTTTTTTTTTTTTTTTTTGGTATACTGAATCGAGGCTCGTGAAAGAGCTAACATTTATTTCACAAACAAATCAACCAGACAAACAAAACACACAAAAAGAGGGAGCGGAAGACAAGATGGGGAGAGAAGGGGAAGCACACAACCACAACATTTGAGAGCAGGGAGAAGTGTGGGAGGGAGAGGGCTTGGGGGCAGGAGGCGTGGGAGGAGGAGGGCGGGGGGAGAGGTATAAAACACAAGGGGACCGAAATTAGCGGGAGTAGAAAATATCAAGGTTTTGGATGGGGGAGGATAAGAGATGGTGGTGAACAGCTGTTTTAAAGACCTGGAGGGTGCAGTGGGATTGAAGAGAGTGAGGGAGTTTGTTCCAGAGGCGGGAGAAAAGAGGAGTGAAGGTGAGCAGAGAGTCTTGATTTTGGAAGTTTAACCATAAGAGGGTTGCAGGCAGATCTTGTGCGACCTGTAGGAATATTTGCGGGACAGAGCCCAGAGAGAGCTGGGGGGGGCAAGGCCAGAGAGGAGTCGGTAGAAGACGGAAAGATATATATAATTTATATCTTTAATTTATATATTATATATTAACAATATAATTTATAATTTAAATTGGATTAATAGAACAAACTGAAAGTTTATCTTCACTGTCCGTGATTTCACACATAATGACGAGTGCAGCAACTTTCTCTCATTTGTTCGACACGAATTTGTCATTGATTGGCAACATAATTGGGTTATGGGACACCCACGGTGCCAATGTGCACATCGATCTATTGAATAATCAAATTGGTAAAAACAATGTTTACATTTCAATAAAACTCTGACTCTCCTTGAATGCGTCTCTGATTGAATGCCTCTCCTTGACTTACGGCTGTTGTTGTCCAACTGTATCCCCTTTGCCCCATTTTGTGTGTTGATTTATTTCCCCTTGTTCAGCTCTTCCACTTGCCCCGATACAAAAACAAAACAAAGGAAAAACGTGCAAAACCCTGGTTGTTCTCATAAAGCATCAGTGAACACTGTGTAGCTCTATGAGGACAACCAGTCAGCTGACCTTCCTTTGGTAGCTACGAGGCTGTGAATATATGGCCTTAGAAATGTAGTTTCTTGTCTTTGAGTCAGAATTAGAGGGCTTTGTCCACCTGCATCCTGAATTACTATAACATTCATTTCTCTTCCACTTATCTTCTGTCGTGCTTTCTTTATCTTTCTGTGCATTTGTGTTTATCCACCGATTAATACCTGGTGTATATTCCCTTATTATGATCAAAGTTTGTATTTTCCTGTGCCTGCTGTTCTACAAGACATTCATAATTGTTGTACTGTTTATGTATTTGCTTAGATGTCTTTTTGATTCAACTATACTGAGCTATTAGCAGTTTTTACAGTTGAAATAAAAAACGTAATTGTGGAAGCGGATGTGGATAAGGACACTCCGTTCCACCTCCTGAATCCCGCGAATGGAGATAACAACCAACGACACACACGGGACAGCGATTCTGACCAAGCCAAGAGACTGTGGAGGTGCTACCTCTTAAAAACGAAGCTCAACAAGAGGACCCTAAAACACGAACGTTGGAGCATAGATAAGGAGGCCATTTACCACTTTAAAGTCTATTTAAGATATGAACAGTGAGGGATGCCCGCTGGCTGATAGGGGAGCTAGATTCATGGGTCAGGTGAAGATGATCAGATTGATCACCAGAGCAGAGACAGTGCCATCCAAAAAAATTGAGAATTGTGTCACTGGCACATATGTTCCAAAATAAAAGTAAAATAAAAGATATAACAGTGAAGGCCAGAAGACAAGCAGACGAAGATATGAGAAGGATGAGAGCCAAGCTCTCACCAGGGGCTGGACAGAGGGATGGTGGGAAAGTGGCCACAATGGAGTGCGGAGGGGCTGCTTGACTAAGCAAGGGTTTGGAATGCAGAGTGTCACTGGGGACCCAGCGTCCAGTCACTGGGACCCATTGGTGAAGGTGAGGTGAGACACAGGGGGAGGAGACACAGAACCACCCTAATGAGGAGGGAGAACAGATCCAACTTACAGTTGTGGACTGAGTGAAAACACCTACACAGTTGGAGGGGATGAAAATGAGAAAGGTGGATGATAACAGGCAGAAGGACTAAAGGGAACAGGGGCAAAGGAGAGAAGGAGGATTAGGATGATGAAGAACAGAGAAAACTAGAAGAAGAGCTGGAAAACAGAATAGTGGAAATGAGAGTGACACCATTCAGGGAAAAGACCACAACTATATAAGATAGAAAACAAACAACGGACAAAAATGCTTGTTGGGAGAACTAACAAAGCACTCAAGAGATTGGTACCAAAATCATCCCCATTAAAGGAATACAGTAAGCTTTTCAGCGGCAATGCTCATTCAAGAAAAAGTAACAAGAAAACAACTCAGGAAGAGAAAATCAGCCCATGCAGACAGACCCGGCAACATCATGGAAACGGAGGCGAGAGACACAAAAGGAGTAACTGAGAAAAGAAACATGAAAATACAGCCCAAATGAAGAGAGCCCATAGCTAATGAGTAGAATCCAAAAAATAAAAAACAAATACAAAATTGGAAATAAAGATCGAGAGGTAATTTCTGCTGAAAGCACACTGAAATGAAAGTCATCACAATAAAGATTTTAAAAAACGAAGATGAAGTCAACAAACGGGGAAAGCAAAACCGTATTTTGAAAATGACCGGGAAATATTTTACTGGGAACTAGGGAAACAAAAGCAAAATATGTCAAATCCCTCCAAGAAAGATAAACTTGAAAATATCGGGAAAGGAATCTATGAGGACCCAAAATAACAAGAGGTGGATTGGATGCAAAACTTGGAAGAAAAAATCCCTTTTAAAGGATATCTCCAGTGATATTTATTGAAGAAAAACAAATAAAACAACAATGAGCAAAAATGCCAAACTTTAAAAGCCAAGGCACAGATGGAATTCCAAACTTCTGGTTAAAGCAACTAGATGCTCTCCACAATCACTACACTCAAGCATTCCACACACTTATCCAAGGGAAGGAGACCTTGGATGAGTGGCTCACAGTAGATAACACCTTCATCATCCCAAAATCTGAAGAGATTCAACAACCTCAAGTATCGACCTGTCTGCCAACAACGTAAAACTCCTGACAGGAAGCATCACAGAAATTATATACCATCACCAAACACAAGAAGGAGGCCTAGAGGCAGAATAGAAGGGTGTAAAAGAGGATGCTATGGAACGATAGACCACCTTCTACTAAACAAGACCATACTCTAAAATTGCAATACAAGAAGAACAAAACTATCCACAGCATGGATAGACTACAAAAAAGCCTTTGATGTTGTCCCACATTCATGGATAAAATGCATGCAATTGTACAAGATCAACCCCCAAATAATCAAACTTAGAGAAAGCAATGGAGTTTTGGAATACCACATTGATATTACAGCATTCGGAAGGAGAGATCGAAATACCAGGAGTGAAGATACGTCGAGGGATCTTCCAGAGAGACAGCCTTGCACCCCTCCTGTTTTGCCTGGCCCTGGAACCACTGAGCAACCTTATTAATGAGCAAGGACATGGATACACCTGACATCAAATAAGAGAATGCTCAAAGACACAAAAAAGGTGACATCTACTTTACATGGATGATTAAAACTCTTTACACCAAACGGCGAAAAATTGGAAGAACAACTCAAATCAGTGATATGGTTTTGCAAGGTATAAACAGAAAGTACAAGCCCCTTCCTATCAGGATGTAAAAAAAAACATGTCAGAACAGCTGTACACCCAAAGGCACAACAAGGTATGTTGAGTAATCCACTGGCGCATCTGCAAAAGTCTCAATGTCCCAGTTCCAGAAAACCCGTGGAAACATGAACCAAAATTAATAACTGAAAACAAGGAAGTAATGTTCACCTATGACTTGATGATCTCATCAAGCATGAATATAGAAAAAAAGCATTGTGACTAGATATAGGACTGAGGTACAAAAAAGAAAAGAAGGCATTGCTCATTGAGGTATCTCCAGTGATTTTGCCCTAAACCAAGCAGAAATCAAGAAAATGACCACATACTAAAATCTCAAGAATGAAGTGAAAAGATCCTGGAAGCTGAAGAGCACCGAAATTGTACCAGTGATTATTGGATCAACGGAATGATAAAAAAGAACCTTACCGAGATCTTAAAAACATCCCTGGGAATATTACGACAAAAAAAACAAACTACATTTAGAAGCTGTCCGAGGCTACCGAGCCTGAAAAGATCCTGATCCTGAAAAGAGCCATCGGAACAAAACCTTGAGAACAATAAACTTCACAAACTGGTCCATGAATCATGATCCTTTACTGAAACGGAGGTAGATACTTCAAGACCTTGGGAGGACTACGTTATGCCTTCTGAAACCCGCATATGGATATAACAACCAACGACACACACACACACACACACACACACACACACACACACACACACACACACACACACACCAAGACCTCAAATAATGGATCCATTGCTGGCATTTTGTTCTGTGGTTTGTTCATTTATTGTATCAGTCCAAATTAAATTACGCATGGGCACCGAGCAGAGGCAGAACATTTAGTAATGAAACTGGGATGGATTTATTCTCCTTTGTATGGATTTACCTGAAGGGTCATGGCAATTTTATTAAGTAATGTTTACATTTAGGTGACTGTCATTCGTATTCGTTAGACATCATTGATATAATTTTCCTGCTTTTTCATTTTGAGGTCATGCTTTCTTTTTCTTATATTGAATCTTGAGCATTTGACTACTTTAGATCATAAAATTGCCCTGGAATCATATCCACCTGAAATGTTTTTTGCTTATGCTGTCATTTCCTTAGTGTGCATCTCCCTGAAGGGTGATGCCTTTGTCTATCTCTAACAATTCTCACTACCTATATGTCACCTTTTTACTTTGAAAACGTCCTTGAGCTTCAGCTATGTTTATGAATTGCTATGTAATTGATACTCCAACTTGGCTTCTCTAAGCCATTCTTAATTAGTAGGTGCTTGGAAAATTATTTCAACGATTCACTTGACTGCCAGGATAGCAAGTTGTAAAGTTCAGTGGTTTAGTGTACTGCTGTGACTCATCTTTGACCTGTTTAATCAGGATTTGATTTGACATGGACAAAATATCACTACATACTTTCATCCTGGTGTTTATCATGCAAGTTGCATCGCAGAACATCCCAATGCTTCGGAAGGAATGTTAAACCAGCTGATCCATCCGCTTGCTCTCAATTTGTGGGCATTAAAGATCACACCATTCCGTTTGTGAAGACTTGCCCAATATGCACAAGAAACCAGCTGAAATTCCCAATTATTGCTCTCAGAACATGATCGGCAGCATAGCCGCTCCCCCAGTTGTAACACAACCAGCAAACCAAATTTGCAAATTTATCTTTTTACCTCTGCCACTGAAGCTGGACGGAGGTTATGTTTTCACCCCTGGCTGTTTGTCTGTCTGTTTGTGAACAGGATATCTCAAAATGTTGTGGACGGATCTGGACGAAATTTGGTGGCGAGGTTGGGTAAAACTAGAACAATGCGACTGTCGCCAATATTCCTCCGCATTGTCCCACAATGGGTAGATGCCCTCGTTCACTGTCCTAAAAATAAACAAGTTTGATTTAAATCCCTTCAGCTGTTTTCAAGTATCACATTTTCACCAGACATGACAGGTTTCACATCGATCAGTGAAACGGTTTCAGAGAAGGGATTATTTTAAATATCGGCTTTCAAGCTAACATGGCTGCCACACCACGTGACATATGACCTTTAAAATGTACACTCTGCATATGTATGGGTAGGGGATCACGTTTGTGAAGTTTCGTGTTGTTCGGATAAGGTTCGCTTTTCTATCCAAGATGGCTGCCAAACCACATCACCTACGATATCATCATTTTCAAACTATATGCAACAATGGTGTTTGATGATATTTGTAAAATTTCGCATCGATAGCATGAGCGGTTTCAGAGATATAATTATTTCATATTTCCAATCAATCCAATATGGCTGCCACACCTTGTGACCAATGATGTTTTCGTGATCATCTTTTAATCGCCATACCTAGTCAATGACACATGTAAAGTTTTGAGTCAATCCATTTGGTGATTTAAGAGAAGGTTTTTTTTTTTTAAGGTTTCAGGTTAAATCCAATATGGCTGCCAAACCATATGACCTATGATGTCATAAATTTAATATTTCAATGCAAATGGGCCATAGATCATGTGCATGCAATTTCAGATTTTTAGGATAAGGAATTAGATTGATACATTTTTGGCTGGTATACCACTTCACCAGTGATGTCACCGTTATCATGCTTTTGTTCCCAATTGGGAGTACTTGACAATGTGCCAAGTTTCCAAGTTTCAAAAAATCAATGTGCCAAAGTACAGAATGTGAATATGCTTTTCTCTGCAACCGTTGATCTGATTGCGGAGCAATTTTCAACATAGGAGCGCCTCCTGTATAATTTTTATGATAATTATGACGTCAAGATCACGTGGTACGGGCACCGAAAAACATTGCACTTTTATATTGCTCCAGGAAAAAATATTGAAATGTGGCTCATTGTTAAGTACTCCCAATGGGGAACATATATCCATGATGTCATTGGCGCCTTCATTATGACGTCATAATTAGACGAGTAGAACGCTTGATTCGATCAGTTTGAAATTTTTTGAGCATGATCTACACAAAAATGGTATGGGTGAATTAAATTGGTGACGTCATTGGTTACGTGGTTCGGCAGCCATATTGGATTGAACATAAATCTACATCGTTAAAAAAACCACATCAACACAGCAGCAAATAAACACCACACTAAATACACGGCACAAACATGTTCTGGCGAGGGTCTGCAATCTCCTATTGCTCTTTGTTGTTCAGATATATATTCACGAAATCATACAAAAATACGCCATTTGGTGTCTGTCTTGATGTCTTTTTTTACCGCGATACATTCCATCGTTACTTATCCAATCTCAACCAAACTTGACAGGATGACCAAGGGTTAAACAATGAAGGTTGTAGCGCATTCATTTGCCCCCCCCCCCCTCCTCAAGGGGGTTTTTCCCCCGAGCGGGTTTTCTCCCCCGAGCGGGTTTTCCCCACCATTGCCGTCAATGGGATTGCATGTTGAGGTGTGCATAAATGTTAGGTTAGCTTTATCGTGGCATTTTTCCAAGGCCGTTTCTAATAACAAAACTAACGATAATAGCATAATAATGTTATTACAAAACAATATTGATACCAATAATATTCCACCTCCCCAAGGTGTTTCTCCTCCTTGAACAAACGTCGAGTCAACGTTTATAAAAAGCTTTTCATGGCGTTTTAGTGGGAGCAACGGCCCAACGGCCTCTACCAGAAGTAAAAATATTATAAACCACAAACACACATGATTAGCTTTTTTAACAGTCGCTAATGCTGTTTATAACACGAAATAAAGAAATTTGGAGAAATCCGGACATCCGTGAGGTAAGTTTTACTTACAGAACTGAGCGAAGATCTACCGTACTGTAATCTATATACCCCACAAAGGTTGGGCTAATAACATAACCCTTACTGCCGCTAATGTGGCGTTTTTCGTAGCGAACTTTTGAAACTCACTCCTGCTGTTTAACACAAAACTTAAAGGGAGGAAGCTCATTTGCCAAGCAGCTAGGTAGCGCTTGCCAAGCCAGCCGTTCCTTAAGGGTTTTGAATGGAGGGCTTGCTTGAGTGCTTAAACCACTCGGTGATCTCTCCACAAGAGACTTGGTAAATGAACACACACCCAATGATCTTGAGACCCGACCATAGGTCAACTGTAATCTATATACCCCAAAGAGGAATTTCCCTTCCTGCCACTCCCGTCGTGTGCGGGTGTACCTGATATAACATGTTAAAATGTCATGCATGGTCTGATCCTTTCAATGGCCTGATAATGATATAACATGTTGTAATGTCATGTACAGTCTGATCCTTTCAATGACCTGATATAACATGTTCTAATGTCATGCACATTCTGATCATTTCAAAGACCTGATACAACATGTTATAATGTCATGCATGTTCTGATCTGAGATGTTATAATATGCACGGTCTGATCCTTTCAATGACCTGATCTAACATGGTATCATGTCATGTATGGTCTGATACTTTCAATGGCCCGATCTAACATGTTGTAATGTCAAGCATGTTCTGATCCATTCAATGACCTAATCTAACATAAATAATAGTAATTATAATTGGCAATAATAATAAGGATAATAACATGGGTCCCCCTACCGCTCCCGTATTGAACGGTTGTACTAGTAACATTTTTACCAACACATCAAAACACATAGGAATATGTATAGGCCTTTATTTGAAGCATATATGGAAGGTCATGCATAGAAATGTTTTTATAACAAAGTTATGGGGAACAAAAATCAGGCCGGGTCTAAAATACCCAGGAATGCATTGAAGGGTGGAGAGTTTTTTTTTTTTCCGTTACATATTCAAGGAATACACCTCAAAGAATATAAAACGATAAATTACATTTACTTTCGATTTTTCTTTTTTGCAACAATAAAAGCCTGACAACTCAGGGTCACTAATTACCCACTTGTGGATGCAAAACGTTATTTTACGACTGCATCTAAGGGTTAAGGGAGGGTGATTGTGGTGAAAATGAAGAAGAAGAAGAGCCATCGTAGGCGTGGGGCATATTGGATGCCTATTTAGGGGCGAGCGCTTGGTCAGAGAGGGGGGTCAGTATCTTGTCTACTGAATAAGTTATGCAGAGATGAGCGCTGGATCGTATTGGTAAGAAGTGACTGGGATTCATGACTAATGTTTAAAATGCTTGGCTTTGCTTTATCATGTGTGACACCCAGGGGGAGTCCAGGGCTCCTGGTAGTGTGTCTATAGACTACACCACTCCCCCCATATGGGGTAGGAGACCCTAAATAAGTAATTTGAAAGCAATTCCCCAAAGGTAAGAGTTCAATTAACTGAACAAACAGATTTCAAATTAATATAATTTATTTGAAAGTTTGGTAGGAGAGCACAATACAACACTTTATTAAACTTGAGAATATCCCAAACGACGAATAGCAGCCAAGTAATAAAACCTATCAAAAGAACAGCAGCTGACAGCACTGAACAAATATCTGTGAAGAAAACATAAAATTACCTTTCTCATACTTAAAAGGGTTTAACTTAACCCAACTACCCACCAATAGAAATATACAAATCAACTATACACAAAACACCAATTGTTTACACGACATAAAACAAAATCACATACCCTTTTCACAAGAGATCAGGGGCTACCCAGAACACGGTGGAAACACTCCACTGTACCTCTGCCGAGACAGTGACACATAATGCAGTTACCATGTAACAACAGCATCCGTATTCCATTTATACCTAAAAAGAACAAAATGGCGTCGCATACTCAATGCAAGCCTACCTTCGTCTGCCGGTTTATATGCACAAACCCACTGGACAGCCAGGAATTCACTGGAGTACAAAAACTCGGAAATACACATTTTTTTGAGCAGACGCACCCAAGCACAGCACCCGAGCTAGGACAACTAGAGTCCCTGTATAAAGAGAGTTGCGCTATGCGCTGACCCGAGATTTCTGGTCACGTGATTTCGTGGCGCCATTTTGTGTCTAACTTCACCGTGCGTGAACGTCAGCTTGGTACGGGAATGTTGTTTATTGCCAAACAAAATGACTGGTTGTTCTGCTTTTGGTTGTTCAAACCAATCTGGGAAATATAAGATGTATAGATTTCCAAGTGATAAAGTCAGAAGACAAATTTGGGAAGCGAAAGTCAGACGAAAGAGCTGGAAAGCGATCGACTCCTCGAGACTCTGCCAGGTAGGCTCACGCCACTTGATGATCGATGTTCAAAAGCAATTCTATCTGCTCGGTTTTTTTTTGGTTGTCTGTCCGTTGAAAACCCTTTTAAAGGGAAGTGATTTGTGTTTGTTTATAATCTTCAAGGAGCTGACCAAAAATGCATTTCCGTGGGAAGAACCCTGCTCAATTTTTTTCGGGTAGTCCTAGCGGACCGCATATTGTCATTGATTGATGAAATGTCCCGGTACAGTGACATTGCCTGGTCTGCGGTTGGGTAGTCTGCGGGCAATGTCACTGTACTTTTTCAGAGGGAATTAATTTTGATTTTATAGGGGTGGGAAACCCATGGTCCGTTTTGTTTTCAGTTGTCTGTCCGTCCATTCAAAACTTATTCCGAGGCAAGTTATTTTTTTGGTTTAAAATCTTTAGCCTAATCGGCAATCATAAAAGCAATTTTAGGGGGGGACCTGCTCAATTTTTTTGCGGGTTGTGCAGCCATCCATACGTCCAAAATTTGAGAGTTATTGTTTGCTTTGTACAGTGCTCATGCGTCTTGTGGCATATTTGCTCAAATATTTCCCACCCCGGGATTTATGGCCAAATTGTAGTGATGGAAGAATTTGCACATTGGACAATCCCTATATATTTAACCTGGTGACAGCTATCGTTCCCAAAACATACAATATGAGAGTAGTGAACAGAGTAGTGATGAGTCTCACTTGTGAGGAGTGAACGGAGTAGTGATGAGTTTCACTTGTGAGGAGTGAACGTAGTGGGATGAAGTGTTGGTCTGGTCAGAGTGTTGTATTACGGGCAGAGTTTTCTTACGGTCTGAATGTATGAATCATGTTCTGTACTGAATGTATGAACCAAGTTTTGTACTGAATGTTTACTGTGTTGGCCTCATCGTGTTCCTGGTGAAATTAAACAAGTTATGGTGAATACGACGTCTTATCTGTGCTTTTCCATATCTGTTCGACTAGCTAGACGAACCGTGCACACTGCAGGTATTTTAAAAAGTTTTTTCTCTGTTTAATTACGGCTTGGCGCAGTCGAAAATTAAGTGTTAATTAAGTCGCCAGGTATGAAACATATTAATCGATCAGGCAATATCCATCAGAGTTCTGGGCAAGGGTGTAGTAATAAATGAACGTTTCAATCTTACTAGATGCCGATGACGTTTTCCTTATGTCAGAGACAGAAGCTGACTTGCAGCTTGTTAAATCATTACAATGGAAATTGAATATAAATGTCGATAAAACTAAAGTTGTACACTATAGAAATATGGCAATACCACGTACAGAATTTGTTTTAAGTGTGTTAGACTATATGTCGGCTGGAAGTCCTACACCGGAATTGCTCTCGGCACCCTTTAAAAAATATTGGATATGCCCACACTCCTTTCTAAAAGTTATTAAAATTCAGAGAACGACAGCATTGGTTTGTCTTACTTATAATGTTAGCTCTTATATGCAGTGTTGGCTTGTAATATGCATTGCCATACCACTTTTAATATCACCACACAGCTCTTTTTCACGGCAATAGCTGAGTTTTTGACAAAACAAATATCACCTGTATGTAATAATAAGACTAAATATGTGTAGTAAATTTTTTTTTAGCAGGTTTAGAATATATCATCCCATATCGCGAATGTACATGTATATCTAATCCGACACACTTAGACACAAAATGGCGTCCAAATTTGAGTTGACACAACTCTCTATATACAGGGACTCTAAGGACAACCAGGAAGTGCTCTCGCAGAGGACCCAAGCAATAGTAGTCTCCCGATATGCCTGCAGAGGTAGCTTATAAAGCTAAAAGGGGCGGAGCCAATATAATTTTCTCTGACACCGACTAATGATTGGTCCCACAGGCTACACATGCTTTATTAGATTTGAAGGACTGATTATATTATTGCCTGTTGTGTAGGATGCCAAAGATCGATTTGAATAAAGCCTCATATCTTGGAGTGAGGTTTGGAAGCTTTTTCAATACAATGACATTCTTATTTACTGCAGAATAGATGGTGATATTAGGCCGTTTGGCAGTTTCTGTAATTTGTGGAGGGAACATTATTGGCTTATGGTCACTATTGACTATATATATTTATTTTTTTTCACACTATCCCCACGCAGAAATTTACTTCCTGTTTCTTAAATTGTTAGATGAGTTCATCTTCAATGCACTTTCACACTTACATACACATACATACACTCACATCCGGGGTATGCCGAGCAAGCACGTAAGACATTGGCCATTATAAAGCTCACAGTGTTAGTGTGAGAAATCTCTGAGGATATCCCGGAGACTCAATAGCTCAGTGGGCTGTCACCGCGTAAGTGATGAGGTTCCTGGGTTCGAGTCCCGGGTTGAGTCAGAATTTTTTCACACAAGCCCCATGCAGGAATTTACTTCCTGTTTCTTAAATTGTTAGATGAGTTAATCTTCAATGCACTTTCACACTTACATACACATACATACAATCACATCCGGGGTCTGCAGAGCAGGCATGTAAGACATCGGCCATTATAAACCTCGCAGTTTTTGTGTGAGAAATCTCTGAGGATATCCCGGAGCCTCAATAGCTCAGTGGGCTGTCACCGCGTAAGTGATGAGGTTCCTGGGTTCGAGTTCCGGGTTGAGTCAGAATCTTTTCACACTAGCCCCATGCAGGAATTTACCTCCTGTTTCTTAAATTATATATATATATATATATATATATATATATATATATATATACATATATATACATATATATACATATATATACATATATATATATATATATATATATATATATATACTAGTCTAGTAGGAAGACTAGGTCCCCCTGCACCCCCCGGAGATATACTTCTAATCAGTGTTTCTAGATTGGAAAAAATGTGTAGAAAATGACTAGCTATGGCCCCAAGCTGAAAAAATGTCCCACATACCATTTTTATGCAAATTACTGCTGCAAATTTTATGCAAAATTATGCAAATTTTATGCAAATTTTTGATGAGGAGTAGAGTTGAGGGGTCTTTGAGGGCTTCATCGAGGTGCTCTCGGTTGCAAGACTGGGTCATTCTGAGAAGCACAGCAGGGTCAGAGATCATGATGTTCTCCTCCTCAGTGAATCTCTCCATCAACAGCCTCTCCATTGCCTCACACACTGTTTTGAGGCAAAAGAGGGACTTTGCGTAGGCCTTTCCACTGAGAACACCTTTGAGAGATCCACTTGTTACTAGTTGTGCCTCAAAGAGAATCTCTGCATATCCAGAACCACGCATCTTGTGTCCAGTGAGCATCCCGATGTAGTTCATGGATGTGTGGAAGGGTCCAATCGTTACTACATGACTAGCAAATTCATTTGGCCAGCGCCAGATGATGGGAAGGGCTTTCATGCAGACACCCAGATCAAATGTATTCAGGACCCATCTCTGACCCACCTCAGCAGTTGCTGCCTCGGAACGCTTCAGTAGCTCACGAACAACTGCGTTGTCTGTGATCGGTCTGTGCCTGGTGCCTGCATGGCATGGCAATGGCCTGCAGCCTGTGCCTGGGCTAGGGGGTTTCACCTCTGCAACTGGTTCTCCCCCACCCAGCAAATCAACAGTCGACTACTGCACGCCTATCCACCAACCGATCACAGACAACGCAGTTGTTCGTGAGCTACTGAAGCGTTCCGAGGCAGCAACTGCTGAGGTGGGTCAGAGATGGGTCCTGAATACATTTGATCTGGGTGTCTGCATGAAAGCCCTTCCCATCATCTGGCGCTGGCCAAATGAATTTG
The DNA here is from genome assembly GCF_964187855.1 of Myxine glutinosa. NCBI lineage: Eukaryota > Metazoa > Chordata > Myxini > Myxiniformes > Myxinidae > Myxine > Myxine glutinosa. Next base: position 156,857,887 of record NC_136268.1, read on the forward strand.
CTAGTCATGTAGTAACGATTGGACCCTTCCACACATCCATGAACTACATCGGGATGCTCACTGGACACAAGATGCGTGGTTCTGGATATGCAGAGATTCTCTTTGAGGCACAACTAGTAACAAGTGGATCTCTCAAAGGTGTTCTCAGTGGAAAGGCCTACGCAAAGTCCCTCTTTTGCCTCAAAACAGTGTGTGAGGCAATGGAGAGGCTGTTGATGGAGAGATTCACTGAGGAGGAGAACATCATGATCTCTGACCCTGCTGTGCTTCTCAGAATGACCCAGTCTTGCAACCGAGAGCACCTCGATGAAGCCCTCAAAGACCCCTCAACTCTACTCCTCATCAAAAATTTGCATAAAATTTGCATAATTTTGCATAAAATTTGCAGCAGTAATTTGCATAAAAATGGTATGTGGGACATTTTTTCAGCTTGGGGCCATAGCTAGTCATTTTCTACACATTTTTTCCAATCTAGAAACACTGATTAGAAGTATATCTCCGGGGGGTGCAGGGGGACCTAGTCTTCCTACTAGACTATACAGACTTGGCATTTAATAATAATAATTCATTTATTTTGTATAGCGCTTTTCAAGAAGCCCAAAGGCGCTTTGACAGAGTGGAAAACATAAGCATAACAATACATGAAAACAACAATTGCAAAAAGACAAGAATCAATAGGGAAATATTTAAAGCAAAATGAGGGAAAAGGAGAAGAGATAGTCAGGGGTTAAATGCTGTGGGTTGAATGTTGAATGCAGTGTTGAACAGGTGGGTCTTTAGTGATGTTTTGAATGTGGTGAGTGAGGAGGAGTCTCTGATGGTGTGAGGTAGTGAGTTCCAGAGGGTGGGAGCAGCGATGGAGAAGGCCCTGTTCCCCCAGGATCTGAATTTGGTCCGGATGGAGGGGTCAGGAGGTTGGTACCAGCAAAGCGGAGGTTGCGGGTGGGAGTGTGTCTGGAGAGGAGGTCAGCCAGCTAGGATGGGGCCAGGTTATGGAGGGCTTTGTATGTCAAGAGGAGGATTTTGTACTGGATTCTCTGGGGGATGGGGAGCCAGTGAAGCTTGTAAAGGACGGGGGTGATGTGGTCACGGGTCCGTGAATGGGTGAGTAGACGTGCAGCAGAGTTCTGAATGTATTGGAGTTTATTGGTGATTTTTGAGGGTGAACCATAGAGGAGGCTATTGCAGTAGTCCAGACGGGAGGTGATGAAGGCGTGGATGAGGGTTTCTGCAGCCGTGGAGGAGAGGGATGAGCGGAGACGGGCAATGTTTTTCAGGTGAAAGAAGGCTGACTTTGTGATCTGTTTAGTGTATTTGTCGAAGGAGAGGGTTTGGTCAAAGATGACGCCAAGATTCCGGATGTGAGGGTAGGTGGATATTGGGATACCGTCGATGTTGAGGGCAAAGTTATGGGTGGATTTTGTGAGCGTTTTTGGGCCAATGATGATTATTTCAGATTTATCACAGTTAAGCTTGAGGAAGTTGATTTGAAGCTAGGATTTTATTTCAGTGATGCAGTTTGTCAGGATAGAGTGGGTGTCGGTGGAGACAGACTTGGTGGAGATGAAAAGCTGGATGTCATCGGCGAAGCAGTGGAATTGGAGACCATGACGGCGGATTAAGTGACCGAGGGGGGACAGGTAAAGGATGAAGAGGAGGGGGGCAAGAACTGAACCTTGGGGGACATCTTGGGGGAGGGGAGCAGTGGGGGATTTGCAGTTATTGATGGAGATGAACTGGCGTCTGTCGGAGAGGTATGATTTAATCCAAGAGAGGGCAGTGCCGGTAACGTTAAAGGTGGATTCAAGTCGGGTGAGGAGGATGGTGTGATCGATGGTGTCAAAGGCAGCGCTGAGGTCGAGGAGGATGAGAATGTTGAGGTTGCCGGCGTCGGAGGAGAGGAGAAGGTCGTTGGTGATTTTGAGGAGAGCAGTTTCAGTACTGTGGTTGGAGCGGAATCCGGATTGGAATGTTTCATACAGGTTATTGGCAGAGAGGTGATGTTTGAGTTGTGGCTACAGCGCGTTCCAAAACTTTTGACAGAAAGGGTAGGTTGGAGATGGGTCTGAAGTTGTTTAGGTTGTCAGGGTTTAGACCAGGTTTTTTTAGAATGGGGGTAACAGCAGCAATTTTGAGGGAAGGTGGGACGATGCCTGTAGACAGGGAGGAGTTTATTGTTGCAATGATAAGTGGAGAGAGAGCAGGGAGGGAGGCCTTGACAAAGCTGGAGGGGATGGGGTCAAGAGTGCAGGTGGCAGTTTTCATTCCTATGAGGAGTTCAGAGAGGTCAGTAGGGGAGATTGGGGAGAACCGAGACAGGGGATGGCAGGACAAGGGGGGGCAGGTGGTTGGAGGGGGAGCGGGTGCGGCGGTGGTCAAGCTGTTGTAGATGTTGTCAATTTTGCGTTGGAAGAAAGAGAGGAAGGAGATGCAGTTGTCTACTGTGATTGACTGGGTGGTGGTGTTCAGGGGGCAGAGGAGTTTGTTTATTGTCGAGAAGAGTGCTTTTGGGTTTCCGGAGCCAGAGTGGATAATTTGAGAGTAGTAGGCGGAGCGGGCGTGGGAGAGGACAGCTTTGTAGTGTTGTAGGTGGTCCTTGTAGGCTTGGGAGTGAACTGTGAGACCTGTTTTATTGCGGAGTCTTTCAAGTTGGCAAGCACGAGTTTTCATCAGGCGGAGTTCAGGGGGAAACCAGGGAGCAGAATGGGTGAAAGAAACTGTTTTGGTTTTTACAGGCGCAAGCTGGTCAAGGCAGGAGGAGAGAGTGTGGTTGTAGTAGTCAGTGAGGTCGGAAGGGGTGTGGAGGTCAACGAAGGGATACATTTAATATGGAATTTTTTTTTGTGGGGGTGAACTTACTTTTCAAGATGTCTTAGAAACAAAAGTTCATTGGAATTATGTTGAAATTATTCTAGATTTTGTTAATGTGACCTTTAAAAGAAACAAAAACCACATTTGACATTTCTAAACAAATAAATTGATCCTTGAAAGTGATGTAAACTGATATCGAACTCAATTCATGGACAGTACTGTGTTAAACTTCTGTACGTTTTCCAGAAGTATCTCTTTATTTTGCACATTAGCCAAATTTTTTTTTAACAAAAACAAAAGTTAAATTACGACTGGGATTACGGACAGTAAAATTACAGTTCAGTACTTCGTGTAACCCCCACGAGCATTCAGGAGAGCACGTACACGTTGAGGCATGCTGTTCACGAGATTTGCCAAGATTTGGACAGGAATTGCTTGCCATGCAGTGACAATATCCTGCTGCAATTTACGCACAGAGGTCGGCTGCTGGTCCAAGTGGTCGATTTGACGCGTTAATTCTGCCCACAAGTTCTCTATCGGATTCATATCCGGGGACATGGCAGGCTACTCCATATGCTCTACACCACAGTCAGCAAGAAAGTGTTGGATCATGCGAGCACGATGAGGCCGTGCATTGTCATCTTGGAAGACAAAGTTTCCTCGAAAGGCTGCACGAGCAAATGGAAGCAATGTTTCTTCCAGAATGGCCCTGTGCTTGAACTGGTTCAGGTTTCCATTCAGAACAACCAGATCCGTTTTGCCCCCTGCATGAAAAGCAGCCCAAACGGTCACCCCACCACCTCCAGCTTGGACTCTTGGCACTATACAATCTTTGTTGTAGGCTTCATGCACTTGTCTGTGCACTCGGACGCGGCTATCTTGACGATGGACCAGAAATCTAGACTCGTCACTGAAGATCACGTGATTCCAGTGTCCTGGCTGCCATTGACGGTGCTCTCTGGCCCACTGCAATCGGCACTGGCGGTGTTGTCTGGTCAGGCGTGGCTTTCTCAGGGGACGCCTGGCACGATAGCCTGCTTGAACCAGTCGTTGGTTGACTGGCCTTCTGGATACAGGCACATTTGTCAGTTGCTGCCACTCAGCCCTAAGCCGATTAGCTGACTTGGTACGGCCATTGCGGACTAACCGGTGCAGCTGGCGATCATCCCTCCTTGTGGTTCTGCGGGGATGTCCTGGCCTCGGTATTGGAGTAGGGACACCCCTCTGAGCATTTCGTTTCAGGATCTTTGACACCTGACCTTGAGTGATGCCATACTGCCGAGCAATAGCATGGTCTTTCATGCCATAATTTCGTAAAGCCACCACTCCATGACAAACAGCATTGTTGAGTTGACGGACCATCTCCAGAGGAAGCGGCGATAACTTTTGGAGACGTGCAGCAGTTGTTTTCCACTAATACAGAACGCAACAACCCTTGTATACCTGACTGTGAAGCCAATCGTCAAATGCACCTGTCCGTAAATTTTGCCACGCCACCTGTGATATAATCCTGTTGTTGACTTCTTGCTGCAACAATCAGTGACATGGTTCTTTTAACAAATAAATCACCAAAGTGTCAAAGAAACTCACCAGATTGATATACTGGGTTAAGAAAGTAAACCCAAGTCAAGAAAAAAAACTATACCATATTAAATGCCAAGTCTGTATATATATATATATATATATATATATATATATATATATATATATATATATATATATATATATATAGTTACGGATCGCGGATTAAGATGTTATTTACCGAGCGGTGGTATTGCCGCGACCTAACAGTTATTCCCCGACTAGACCCCGATTCCACCCGACGTTGACCAAGTCGCGCTATGCTAAATCAATGATTGGAAAGGACACAACGGCTGGGATAAATGACACGACGCAAGGGGGTACAGTTCTCAAGACCTCCGGAGGAGGATATAATTAGTGGTGGAAAAGAAGGGTAGATTACAAGGTAATGAGGCAAAGACACAGAAAAGATGGGCACTTAGTCACAGTCTTATCTTATCCCCGACAGACCACAGACAAACGGGACAAGACTGACTTATACAGGGATTGATGGCAGGGAAGGACAGGCAGTCGATAGCACAAGGTGCACCTTGGCTCAGGGGCAGAATCAAGCACGGTCCAGTCCAGAGATGCGGGGAGGTATTGCAGCGCTCGGAGGTGGCGTCCTTCTCTTTCCAAGCTGCGGGCGCATCTGACGTCACCTCCCGCTTCCTGCGCATGCTCAGCGGGGAGTGACACGCCCTCGGCTCGTTAGCTCCGCCCCAGATGGGATCGGTCCGCCGCTTCTATTGGGTGCGGGGGGTTACCGGGCTCCGCCCTTGACGAGGAGCTGACAGCGAGCCCCTACGTGGTAACCCCGTCGAGCACATGCTCGATGGCGGCTAACCAAGCCGGAGTGAGGACGCGCACTCCCCGCGCCGCCGCCGTTGTTGTTGCTGTTGTTGTTGTTGCTGAACCGTGAGGAAGAGCTGCGGGGAGGTATTGGGAGGTCCTAAACTTCCTAACGGTGCCATACAATCACATTCTGGTGCAACGAAGAGTCAGAATTAATGGAAACGAGTCCTTAACTGACATAGACTAAGAATAACTAGCAAGATGTCCTATAGTTGTCTACGTGAGATGCGGTGGACCTGGATGCGACATTTAATGGGGGAAATAGGGGAAGGTCGGGTCTACAGAGTGTTGTTTACAGAAAATGGGACTAGGGAATGGGGGATTGGGGATAGTTGGGAAGTATTGGGGAAATAGGGGAATATTTACAAGCGGATATGGATGGAGGCCAATCTCATATCCGCAACATTGCACCCTTCTCTACCTCGGGGCGTCCCGACCCGATAAATTTTTACCTACGTTAGTGTGGCACTCAGATGTAGTTCCCTCTACTATTAACTCAACCCTGAGTGCGACAGTTTTACAGATGTTCACAAATGAGTAAATATGTCCCCCTGCGACGTTGCACCCTTCTCCTCACAGAAACACACCCACAGGATAACCGAATCGCGGAAAGAATCCTCAAACTAAACATACAGCCGGTAGGGAGCATTATTTACACTAGACTGATATTTACACTACGATCCAGGACCTGTTCTTTGAGGAACACATGCAGATGTTATGCATAGAGAGAGCACGCATGCCAGCATCGATACACCAACCCACGAGTGCCCTGTGGCCCTACGGCCTTTAATAATGTGCAGAGCACCCCGTCCAAGCACCAAAAGCACCACCCCGTACCACTTACTCCATGTATTCCACACACCTGTACTTGCACACCTGTGCTCTCATACTTGGTGCCGCCTGCACCCTTCTCTCCCCCAAGCGCATTCGCGCTGATCCACAACACTCACTACTCATACACTGCTCCACACACCTGTCCAGTTCTCACACAGCATCATCTCATCTAACTACTCCCCTCTGAAACTTGCGCTTCCCAGTCGTCCCTTTTAAACTATTGCGCTCCCTCGTCATTATCATCCACTCTAATCTACCTGCATCCCCTCTACAGGTATCCTTGTCACTAACTAACCTTAACGTTACCTAATGTCATCTTCGCTAGATCCCTACACACAATATCCTAACCCACCCGGGCTAGTTTCCACTGCCATCAACCCCATAAGCTATTGCGCATTTGCCCCCCCATATTCATGGGAAGGGTGGCAGGGATGCCACCCTTACCCACCGTCATACGGCGCGAGTGGGACCTTGTGGGACCACCTCGTATGTGAGTCGTTGCCCGCCTGCCGGACCCCGTGCGTCGCCCCTTGCGGGGTCAGCGCGGGGCCGAACCGGCCGGGCCCCCACAGTACATTACCCCCAAGGGGCTCTCGTGCCTCCCCTGTCCCTCTAAAAACTACCCCTGTTGGTGTCGATGCATGGGTCACACTTCCGCAACCCGCTACCCATTCCATACCACCACAACCTTGCTCACTCACACCTCGCACCTCTCCAATCACCGGACCCTCTCGCTCGCACCCTCGTTCCATACCCTCCGGACCAGCCATACACCTCACTCTTGGCCTCTCACGAACATCCGGGTCTATCTCGACCCCCAAGCTTATTAAATCACCTGGCGCATCATACGCACGACCATATTGGTCACCACTTACACCGGGTCCTCTTTCTCTTCGCTTCTCCTCCATCACCTGCGAATCCCTCATCCGGTTAATGAGCACATCATCACGATCCGAACACAGACTTTGGACCAATTCTTTTACTTCCTCCTTTATCTCTTTCTTATCCTCTCTCCGTCGCTTCTTAATTTCGCTCACCCCTTCTTCCACTTCTTCTAATTTCTGCTTCACCTCCTTCATCTCCTCGTGCGCCCCCTTAAGTTCTTCCTCTAACTCCACCGTATTTTTTTCTATGTGCTCCCGCACCTCCCGCTCTTTAACCTCCATCACCTCTACCACCTTGTTCATTTTTCTCGTCAGGTCCTCATGTACCGTCTGACACTCTTTTTTAATTACCCCTACGTCCTTTTTCATCTCCTTCTGTGTCGATTTTAAACCCTCTATTACCGCTGTGTTCTTCTTTACCTGGCCCCCAACTCCTTTTGTCCCACTGTCAGTTGTTCTACTCCCAGCGTCAACTCCTCTATACCACCTTGCAATTTTACAGTCCCCTTTCTCACCTCCTTCTCCATGCGCTCCTTACAGTGCCTCACCTCCTCGCGCACTCCTCCGACCTCCTCACTCACACCTCTTCTGATCTCCTCTCCCATCACTTGCATCTCCTGCCCAGATGCCACCCTCATCTGCTCCATTTCCTCCCTGTGAGCATCCAATTTAGTTTCTACCCCCATTCTGACCCCCTCTATCTGCTGCCCCATTTTTTTTAACTTCCCTTTCCGCTTGGTCCCTCATGTCCCTCAATTTGCCTTCCATACTGTTTTCTAACCCCTCTAACCCCTCTTGCATCCCTTCCATTTGATTCTCTTGAGCGGCCATTCTGTTTTCTACCCCCATTAACCCCTCCTGTATTTCCCCTAATCTATTGTCTAATCCCTCTATTCTACTCCCTAACCCTCCGATCTGGGCCCCCATCCTTTGTTCTAACCCCTCACCGGTACCCCTCACTTCGTCCCTCATTACCCCCATTTGGCCCTCCAATCGCTCACCCAATCGCTCACTATCAGCCCTCATTTGCTCACTATCAGCCCTCATTTGCTCACTCTGAGCATCCATCCTATTCCCCAATTGCTGACTATTAGCCCTCATATCGTCCTTCTGCAGGTTGAGGGACGCCTGCATTTGTACCATAAATTGCTCCATGAGGGCCTGCATTTGGGCCATCCCTCCCACTTGTGCAGCGGGTGCGGCCGCCGTAGCAATGTGCGAGGCGCCATTTTGCGAACCTGCCGCCCTCACTGCTTCGCTCTCCTCTTGTCCCTCAATTTGGTCCTGGATCGACCCTGCCTCACTCTCCTCTACCGGAACCCAGCCGTCTTGATCCGCCATAGCGCGACTTTCAAAATTCGGGTTTTTATTTTAAAACAAAACAAATTTCGGTTACTTGTAATTTTGAGCGCGTTAAGCGTGCTTCGGGTCCGATCTCACTCCTCGACACCAATTGTTACGGATCGCGGATTAAGATGTTATTTACCGAGCGGTGGTATTGCCGCGACCTAACAGTTATTCCCCGACTAGACCCCGATTCCACCCGACGTTGACCAAGTCGCGCTATGCTAAATCAATGATTGGAAAGGACACAACGGCTGGGATAAATGACACGACGCAAGGGGGTACAGTTCTCAAGACCTCCGGAGGAGGATATAATTAGTGGTGGAAAAGAAGGGTAGATTACAAGGTAATGAGGCAAAGACACAGAAAAGATGGGCACTTAGTCACAGTCTTATCTTATCCCCGACAGACCACAGACAAACGGGACAAGACTGACTTACACAGGGATTGATGGCAGGGAAGGACAGGCAGTCGATAGCACAAGGTGCACCTTGGCTCAGGGGCAGAATCAAGCACGGTCCAGTCCAGAGATGCGGGGAGGTATTGCAGCGCTCGGAGGTGGCGTCCTTCTCTTTCCAAGCTGCGGGCGCATCTGACGTCACCTCCCTCTTCCTGCGCATGCTCAGCGGGGAGTGACACACCCTCGGCTCGTTAGCTCCGCCCCAGATGGGATCGGTCCGCCGCTTCTATTGGGTGCGGGGGGTTACCGGGCTCCGCCCTTGACGAGGAGCTGACAGCGAGCCCCTACGTGGTAACCCCGTCGAGCACATGCTCGATGGCGGCTAACCAAGCCGGAGTGAGGACGCGCACTCCCCGCGCCACCGCCGTTGTTGTTGCTGTTGTTGTTGTTGTTGCTGAACCGTGAGGAAGAGCTGCGGGGAGGTATTGGGAGGTCCTAAACTTCCTAACGGTGCCATACAATCACATTCTGGTGCAACGAAGAGTCAGAATTAATGGAAACGAGTCCTTAACTGACATAGACTAAGAATAACTAGCAAGATATCCTATAGTTGTCTACGTGAGATGCGGTGGACCTGGATGCGACATTTAATGGGGGAAATAGGGGAAGGTCGGGTCTACAGAGTGTTGTTTACAGAAAATGGGACTAGGGAATGGGGGATTGGGGATAGTTGGGAAGTATTGGGGAAATAGGGGAATATTTACAAGCGGATATGGATGGAGGCCAATCTCATATCCGCAACAATATATATATATATATATATATATATATATATATATATATATATATATATATATATATATGTATATATATATGTATATATGTATGTATGTATGTATGTATGTATGTATGTATGTATGTATATATATATATACACACACATATAGGTTTTAGCCCAATCACTCAATGGTGAAGAATCACTTAAAAAAGATAGTATCCAGATCTGGTGTTGGCTCAGTGGTTGTGGTGCCGGCTTGGGATCCTAGGATCCTGGGTTTAAATCCTGGTCGATCGCTTAATGAACACAAGGGGGGTTGACTCAGCCTGTCATCCTTCTGAGGTTGGCAAATTGAGCACCAGCTTACTGGTAATTCCCTGCGTGTCGCAAGAGGCGACTAACAGGGTTGGTGGCAGGAAGGGCATCCTGCCGTAAAACATTGCTTCAAAAAGGGGACCATGGTGCCCCCCCCCCCCCCTCCAAAAAGGCCAACTCCCGCCTTGCGGGGAAAAATAGCCCCGAAAGGTGGTTCTTCTTTCACATGCCCAACCTATCCACCAAATTTTGTCTGAATCCATACACAACTTTTTGAGATATCTTTTTTTTTTTTTTGTATACTGAATCGAGGCTCGTGAAAGAGCTAACATTTACTTCACAAACAAATCAACCAGACAAACAAAATATATAAAAAGAGGGAGCGGAAGACAAGATGGGGAGAGAAGGGGAAGCACACAAACACAACATTTGAGAGCAGGGAGATGTGTGGAAGGGAGAGGGCTTGGGGGGAGGAGGCGTGGGAAGGGGGGGGGGGGAGGGAGAGGTATAAAACACAAGGACACCAAGGACTTCCAGGACAGAAGTTGGTATTTCAAAAAAGTGGAATTGGGGTGAAATTAGCGGGGGTAGAAAAGATCAAGGTTTTGGATGGGGGAAGATAAGAGATGGTGGTGAACAGCTGTTTTAAAGACCTGCAGGGTGGAGTGGGATTGAATGTTCCAGAGGCGGGAGAAAAGAGGAATGAAGGAGTGAAGGTGAGCAGAGAGTCTTGATTTTGGCAGTTTAACCATAAGAGGGTTGCAGGCAGATCTTGTGCGACCTGTAGGAATATTTGCGGGACAGAGCCTAGAGAGAGCTGGGGGGGCAAGGCCAGAGAGGAGTCGGTAGAAGATGGAAAGACCACCAACCTGCCTGCGGTGAGTGAGTGAGAGGCCCTTGGAGTTAGCTTCATCGCGGGAGATTCCAATGATTCTGAATGCTTTGGTTTCAACAGCGTGAAGACGAGCTAGGTGTGAGGCAGGAGCACCAGCCCAGAGGGGAGAGCAGTATTCCATTGAGCTGTGGATGAAAGCCTTGTATGTGGTGAGGAGCTCAGGTGTGCCAAGGAAGGACTTCGCACGACGGAGGATGCCCAGTCGGCGACTGGCTTTGGAGGCCAGATTTGAAATGTGGTTTTCCCAGGAAAGATCATGGCAGATAGTGAGACCCAAAAGCTTGAGTGACAGAACTTCTTGGAGAGGATTATTCAGAAAGTGGATGGGAGGGTTGTCCAGTCGGTCTTTTCGGAGAGACATCGTAAGAGTGTGAGATTTGTCAGGATTGAAAGACATGTTCCATTTGTTTGCCCAGTCTGTGATTTTGTCCAGGTCTGCAGAGAGTGAGGAGGCTGCAGACTGCCGATCTGAGGGATGAAGAATGGAGTGACAGAGAGTAGAGTCATCAGCAAAGAGATAGAGAGGATTTTCAAGAGAGTCAGAGAGATCATTGATGAAGACCAGAAAAAGCACAGGGCCCAGAACACTGCCTTGGGGAACTCCAGCCTGAACAGGAGGAGGAGATGAGAGAAACCCATTCAGGGCCACACGTTGACTACGACTAGAGAGGAAGTCCGCCAGCCATGCGTGGAGATTTCCATGGATACCAAAAGAGGAGAGTTTGGTGAGCAGAGCGGGGTGCCAGACCGTATCGAAGGCACGTGATATGTCAAGGGAGACTGCTCTAATTTCCTGTTTGGCATTGAGGACCTCCATCCATTGTTATGAAAGCAGAAGCAGCATGTCCAGAGTAGAGTGTCCAGGTTTGAAACCAAATTGATGATCGGAGATCAAGCCATTGGAGAAGAGGAAAGATTTCATATCTGAAGCAATGATGGATTCCATGACTTTGCTGATAATTGGGAGAAGGCTGATTGGTCTGTAGTTGCTGGGATCTATTTTTGCACCTTTTTTGTGCAAAGCGGTGATGTTGGCAGATTTCCAAGCAGATGGAAGATGACCTTGAGCAAAAGAGATGGTGAAGAGAACAGAGAGAGGGAGTGAAAGAGCGGAAGAACAGGATTTTAGGACCCGTGGGCTGATGCCGTCAGGTCCAGTTGCAGAATCCGAGTCGAGGGTTGACAGAAACTTTTCCGCCTTGTCAGGAGGAAAGGACACAGAGTCCAGGAGTAGCTGGGTATGACTGGGTATGGTGGGTACAGAGAGGGATGGGTTTGGGACACAAGATTTAGAGGCAAACACACAGTTGAGGCATTCAGCTTTTTCACGTGCGGAGTCAGCCGTGTGGCCATTTGAGGTGAGGGAGGGGATGTAGGGGGAACAAACACAAGAAACTGATTTGACCAGGCGCCACCAGGATTTGGAAGAGGGAGACAGATAAGAGAGTTCGGTCCTGAGAACGGAGAGATATTGTTTCCTGGCTCTCCTGAGGGTGGACACACACTTGTTTTGGGCTTTGTGAAAGGAAATGAGATTTCCTTCCGTTGGATTTGCTTTCCAGGAGACGAAAGCAAGTTGTTTCTGGGCAATAGCCTCACCACAAGATTCCGTGTACCATGGACGGGAGGAAGGGTATGACAACTGAAGACGAGATGGGATAAATCTGTGCATGAGAGAGAGCAATTTACTTTGGAAGAATTCCCAGGATGAGTTGATGTCAGAGGCGGTAGAGATGGGAGACCAGTCCAGATGATTGATGGCTGCTTGAAGACCGTGCCAGTTGGCCTGAGTGAAATGCCAGACTCGTCGACGCTGAGGAGGCTCTCTGAGAATGGTCAGAGAGATGTCCACTTTAACAAGCACATGATCAGAAGAGCCGATTGGAGCAGAAGAAGAGCAGCAGACATTTTCAGGGAAGTTAGTCATAACCAAGTCCAGAAGAGAAGATGCTCCGTTGACTGAAATCCGGGTCGGGAAATTGACAGATTGTGTCAGTCCCAGTGAGTTACAGAAGTCCTTTGCTGAAGAGCCATGGCTGGTGAGAGAGGTACCCACACCCAGCCAACTGGCATGGTGACAGATGAAATCACCACATATGAGGAAGAGAGAGTTGGGATGGGTAGATAGAAGTTGGTCCATATTCTCAGACAGCGAGATGTAGATGGAGTCATCACTGTTTGGTGCACGGTCCAACACACATATGAACAAAAGGTGGGAGCGAAGGGGAAGCCGTAGCCAAAGGTATTCCTGGGGGTGAGGTGGAGAGAGGGCAGTGCAGGGCGAGTGAGGAAGAGTTTTTTTTATAAAGATAGCAACCCCACCTCCAGGACGAGGCTCAGGTCTATCATACCGGAGGAGGGAGTAACCTGGGAGAGATACCAAGGAATCAGAGACATCATGAAGGAGGAAAGTTTCTGTTAAGCAGATCACGTCTGGTTTGTCAGAAGCAACCTGTATGGAGAGATCATACAAGTTTGAGCGAAGGCCCCGAATGTTTGAGGTCCATACTGTTAAGGAAGAGGAAGGGGGAGCATCGGATACAGAACAGGGGGGGGGGGGGAGCGGTAGGGTAAGATGTGGAAGAGGAGGAAGAGGTACGGAGAGCTGTTGAAGGTGTGTCAGAGATTACAGAATAGCTTGGAGAAAGGGAAGAATGGGGCGGACAAAAGGTTTGATGGTGATTGGGTGAGGCGCAGTGAGGTGTTATTTGACGAGGGGGAAGAGTGAGGCAGAAGGTTGAGGGAGATGAAGGTGAAAGTTGGAAGGGGGAAGAAGTGGGGAGGACGCTTTGAGGTGGAGGGGTGAGAGGGGAGTCTAGGAGGGGAGGAGCGAGGGAGAGTCTTGGAGGGGAGGGGTGTGGGGGGTGATTTGAAAGGAATGGGTGATTGGGAAGATTTGGAGGGGAGGGGCAAGGGGGAAGATTTGAAAGAGATGGGTGATGGGGATGATTTGGAGGGGAGGGGCAAGGGGGTAGATTTAGAGGGGAGGGGTGATGGGGAAGTTTTGGAAGGGAGGGGTGATGGGGCAGTTTTGGAGGGAATGGGTGATGGGGAAGATTTGGAGGGGAGGGGCAAGGGGGAAGATTTGAAAGGGATGGGTGATGGGGAAGATTTGGAGGGGAGGGGCAAGGGGGAAAATTTGAAAGAGATGGGTGATGGGGAAGATTTGGAGGGGAGGGGCAAAGGGGTAGATTTGGAGGGGAGGGGTGATGGGGAAGTTTTGAAGGGGAGGGGTGATGCAGAAGATTTGGAGGGAAGGGGTGATGGGGAAGTTTTGGAGGGAAGGGGTGATGGGGAAGATTTGGAGGAGAGGGGTGATGGGGAAGATTTGGAGGGGAGGGGTGAGATTGGATTTTGAAAAGTGAACGATTAATGGGAAACGAACATTGATTGCAAAATGAGTTTCTTGAGACATTCGAGTCAAAAATACGTTTGAGGACGCTGAAGGATGGGTGGAGTGCTGGAGAATTTAGGGAATGAATGAAAGATGCACTATAAGAGATGGTATTATATATATTTTTTGGAATGAATGGATTTGGTGAGCAAGTCGAAAGCATCTTTTTATAGAAGAAGAAGAAAAAGGTGTTATAGAATATGACAGAATACAGTTCTTCAGGGGACAGATGAGACATTTTTTAACAACGTGATCACGTGATCGCAAACAACGTGGTCGAAGAACGAACGAACAAATAAGAACAACGAATAAACGAATAAGAACAGAGAAGGGAATTTTTTTTTTTTTTTTTTTTGAGGAGATTTTAAAACAAGGAAGTGTGGGGTGAAAAGCCCGGGAAAAACAGAGACCAGAAAGTAATTGCAGCGCGATCGAAGAACCGCTGAGACAAGAACAAAGCCTCAAGTCAAGGTCGGACACGGTAGCCTACTACACTAGGCCTCAGAATACGCGATACGAAAGACCGACGATTCTGTACACAGGTATGAAAAACCAACACTAAGAATACTATTAAAGACACCTCAATAGGTACATACACCGAGAGAAAGATACAGTTTCGACAAAAACACAATTGTGAAAAGATACTTAACTTCGAAAGTGTGCCGCATGGACAGCTTTGAAGAGACGAGACCTCCAATCTTGCGCATGCGCAGATCTTGTTCACTTACTGGCAAACAAACAGACACGGGTGAAAACATATCGTTTGCCAATCTTTGGTGGCGGAGGTAACTAGAATGGCACTCGGTCGAGCGCATACCTCCGCCAAGCTAAACAGTCTTTGTTTTGGATCCCATTGATATGCCAGATCTGGCTTGGTACTTGAACCAAAATCAATCAGCTTGTTATTGTCGCCTACCCAACTCATCTGCCAAGTTTTGTCATAATTCGTCCTTAACCTTTTGAGATATCATACCGTTTTTGGGCACATCTCTCAATGGTGAAGAATCACTTGTTTCGAGATCCGGATCGTTACCAATATTGAATCGATTCGGTGTTCAACCAGGATGTTCTTGATCACCTAAAAGTGCTGAGGTTCTGATGATATCAGATGGCAAACTATTCCACAGTTGATTCTGGTGTGAATGAAACAAGATAGGAAATAACCTGTAAAACATCATTCCCGAAACTAAAAGAACCTTCCATGTTTAGTGGGCATTTGTATTAATTTCCTGATGTAGTTTGCAGACAGTCACATATTGATTACTTTACATAATGTCACATTCATGCTGAACATTTTGAGTTTCATGGTGCCATTGGCATAGAAGAAGTCATGTTTTTAGATCTGAAAGTTATTTTAAGAGTAAAAAGTTTTGACTCCTTCATTGTTGAAAATAGTAAAAGTTTCGTTTTTTTTCTCTTTTTCGAAAATAGTTTATATGGAATTTTTTCAAGCATAATAATTCTCATCAGGGGGTTCACAAGTGTATGCTATTAGAGTATGTGTCATCTTTGCGGAGAACACCCTTATCTGCAAGTGCAGAACTAGTTCTTGCCAGAAATGTAGTGTTAATCACACACACACAAACTTGCGAGTGGAGATTAGTTTTAATAGCAGAGCACAAGCATGGAATTTTGTGTGGGGCATGACCAGAGGCAAAATGGAAGGTAAACATTGTGCATGTACTTTGAAGTCTTCTCGGTGTATGTGCTTTGACAAGCTGCGAAGTCTAATATTTTCAAATTCTCCAAAATTGCACCCACAGACTGGAAATGTTTCATTGTATTTGGTAAGAGTAGTGAGGAAGTATAGCTACCATGGGCCGTGTAGTGGTGTAATGAGTATGCCTTGGAATTTTCGTCCTGTTTTTTTTCTTTTCTTCAAGTCTGGTTCAATTGAACTCTGAGCTGAATTGCAGAACCTGAGCTGGTTTAGAATCCGGCATCAGAGCCAATTGACTATCCCGTATGGCTCGGGCTTGTGGTTGTGGGAGAAATCGATAGGCAGGAAGATTTGGCCTTTTCCTGTTGAAAGCTGCAACTTTATCCTGTTTTCAGTCGTTTACTTGTATGCTTTAGTCAGGAATAGGGAAATATATTATTGGCTTGTTTGACTTTTTTAATGGCTCCTTCACCACGATACTTCTTTTAAAAGGAAGCAAACAGTTTTTTAAGTGAGCATAATGCCTGTAATTGTTATTTCAGGATGCACTGAAAGTTTGAATCTCCGCAACGTTTTAAATTTGTTTGTTTTAATGCTCTGCTTTGGCAAATGATGCGCAAAAAGGTGTATCAGTATTCCATGCCCATCATCATTTTGGAAAAAGTAACATCACAATTGACTCATCATTGCAAAATATTGGACATAGCACAACAACACTTGTTATATTATCCCCTTATAAACCAAGAGTGTCCCTACAATTCCACATTTTCAAATATGGCTGCATTATTTATTAATTTTTTAATACAAAATATTTCATTAATTATTCCTGAACGCTGAACAAGTCTTCTCTTCAAGCAAACACGTTAAAACAATGTCACCGTTTTTTGTAAAATGAAATTGTAAATTACAATGGTGTTATGGCAGAATTTTAACAAATGCAATTTATTTATCAATTAAATTATGATGTCAACAACATTTTATAGGTGGAAGGATGTCATCGATTTTTCACAGGTCGAAGAGTATTTATACATATATAATTTGGCAAAAAAATGATATTTGTTGTGTTGTGACTAAAGTTGGTTCATGGCATTAAAATAATCGTGGTCTAAGGGGGTCTACCGGGGTCAAAGTGGGTCCAGGTTTGACCCCCCAAAAAGGAATTTGCTGTTTTCTCTGAAACTACACACACGACTTCAATGAAACTTGACCACAACCTTCACCACCTGTAATGTACCAAAGTTTGTTCACGGCTTTTAAAAAATTGGGGTCTGAGGAGGTGTTCAGGATGGGAGGGGGTGGGTAGGGGTTGCCCCCTAAAACAATAGGAATTTTTTTGCTTGTTTGTTTAAAGTCTTATGATTATGTCAGTATGATTCTACCTGCTGCCCTGGCTTCTAGCAACCATTTAAATTGGGTTAAAATACCTTTAGCCAGTGCAGTTTTCTGTTTATTCTACCAGGTGAGCGCCAGTGGTATTGCCCCGATGTTTGTATACAAGATCGATGCTTGTGTAAGAGCTAACACTAATCACAAAAAACATAAACGGACACATAAAACATATAATAAAGGCAGCGGGAGACAAGATGGGGAGAGAGGGAAGCACACAAGCACAACAACGGTAGAGAACAAGAACATCAGTAGATCTGTGGGAGGGGTGAGGGTTTGGTGGAGGGGGCAGGGAAGGGGGTGGGTTGGAGAGGTATAAAACAAATGGACACTGCCAGGACTTCTAGGAAAGAAGTCAGTATTTCAAAAAGGTGGATCTGGGATGAATCAACGGGGGTAGAAAATATCAAGGTTTTGGATGGGGGAAGATAAGAGATGGTGGTAAGTATTCAAAATATTTGTGGAGATGCTCACAGTAGTCCAAGATCAGCCAATGGAAGTATAATGATGAGTACGTATATACAGAGTGTTTCAAAAGAAACAGTGAAGGAGTCTGTTATGATAAGTAGTTCAGAGAACATCTCTTGTGCAAAAAACATAAGTAGTTCAGAGAACAGTATTTTGTGCAACATACAACAAAGACATGGTGGGTATCTCATGGGTAAATGATACCCGCAAGTAAACAAGCTTACATTTTCATTTTAAGGTTTCCAAACACATGAAAAAATACAAAGTATTTCGTTCAGTACACTGTTATTTTTGTAACACGTTTTATATATAATAATATTATATAATTATTTCCGCCACCGAAGGTTACGTTTTCACCCCGTCTGTTTGTCTGTCTGTCTGTGAACAGGATATCTCAAAACGTTGTAGGTGCATTTTGACAATATTTGGTGGAGAGGTTGGGTGTGTCACAAGGAAGAAATGATTAGATATTGGTGTAGATCCGGATCTGCATCTGGATATGATCATTTTAAAATATTTAAGTTATTCTTCACCATCATCATACTAAAATACACCATTTCGTGTCTGTCTGTCTGTCTGATGAATTTTTGAGGCCAATATAATTCCGTCCGTCCTTATCCAATCTCAACCAAACTTGACAGGATGACTAAGGGTTACACAATGAAGGTTGTAGCGCATTCATTTGCCCCCCTCCCCAAGGGGTTTTCTCCCCCAAGCAGGTTTTCCCCACCATTGCCGCCAAAGGGGTTGCGTGTTGAGGTGTATATCAATGTTAAATTAGCTTTATCATGGCGTTTTTCCAAGGCCGCTTCTAATAACAAAACTAACGATAATAGCATAATATTAATGTTATTACAAAACAATATTAATACCAATAATATCCCACTACCCCAAGGGGGTTTTCCTCCTTGAACAAACATCAAGTCAACGTTTATAAATAGCGTATCATGGCGTTTTCATGGGAGCAACGGCCTCTACTGGAAGTAAAATTATTATAAACCACAAACATGTATGACTCGCTTTTTAAACAGTCGCTAATGCTGTTTATACACTAAACAAAGAAATTTGGAGGATTCCTGACATCCGTGAGGTAAGTTTTATTTGCAGAACTGAGCGAAGATCTATGGTACTCTATATACCCCACAAGGGTAGGGTAAATAACATGACCCTTCCTGGCGCTATCATGGCGTTTTTGTGGCGGCATTTTGAAACTGGCTTCTGCTGTTTAACACGAAACTGAAAGGGAGGAAGCCCGGGGTGTGCTCATTTACCAAGCAGCTAGCTAGAGCTTGCCAAGCCAGCCGTTCCTTAACTGTTTTGAATGGAATGCTTGCTTGAATGCTTAAACCACTTGGCGATCTCTCCACAAGAAACTTGGTAAATGAACACACACCTAATGTTCTTGTGACCCGACCATAGATCGACTGTAATCTATATACCCCAAAGAGGAATTACCCTTCCTGCTGCTCCCGTAGTGTGTGGATGTACTAGTCATATTAAAATATGCAATTTGGTGTCTGTCTGATGATTTTCTGACTGCGATACATTCTGTCGTTACTTATCCAATCTCGACCAAACTCGACAGGATGAGGAAGGGTTACACAATGAAGGTTGTAGCACATTCATCTGCCCCCCTCCCCAAGGGGGTTTTCTCCTTGAGCGGGTTTTCCCCACCATTGCCGTCAATGGGGTTGCGTGTTGAGGTGTATATCCATGTTAAGTTAGCATTATCGTGGCGTTTTTCCAAGGCTGCTTTCAATAACAAAACTGATGATAATAGCGTAATAATGTTATTACAAAACAATATTAACACTAATATCCCACCTCCCCAAGGAGTTTTTCCTCCTTGAACAAACACCATGTTAACGTGTATAAATAGCTTATCATGCCATTTTTGTGGGAGCACCTCGACTAGAAGTAAATATATTATAAACCAGAAACACACATGATTACTGTTTTAAACAGTCGCTAATGCTGTTTAACATTAAACTGAAATAAATTTATAGGAATCTGGACATCAGTTAATGCTTGTCACATCGATCGTAGATCTACTGTAATCTATATGCACCACAGTGTTAATAACACGACCTACCCTTCCTGCCGCTTCCGTGGAGTTCTTCCAAGGAGTTTTTCGTGGCATTTTTCGACAGCAGCTTTTCATTACAAAAGTAATAACACTTATGATAGTAGCATTATATTATTGATATTACAAAACAATACTTTCACTCCACAAGGAGGTTTGTGATTTGCAATATTGCCACCCCTCCCCCTACACCCACCCCCACACACACACCCTTACAGATGTAAATTTTATTACCAGGAATTTAGAATGGTGAGGCACAGTCTTATCTTTACAGTGACCTGCTCTAACATAAGTAATAATAATAATAATAATAATAATAATAATAATTGGCAATAATAATAACGATAATAACATGACTTCCCCTGCCGCTCTCATCATGAGTGGGTGTACAAGTTGAGTGAAAGGGCCAAAAGCAATATATAGCATGGTATTTCAAAAGGTGGTGGCCGACTAATAATAAAACTAGTTTAATGAGTTGGGTAGGCGACAAGAACAAGCCGATTCGATTTTGGTTAATTTACGAATCTAGAACTGGCCAATCAGTGGGATACAAAACATAAACTGTTCACCCTGGCGGAGGTATGTGCTCTCCCGAGTGCCATTGTCATTCAAGAAGCGTTTGTGTTTTTTACTTGCGAAAATCGAAGATTTTTCAAGTATATTGGTTGGTGTAGTGCATTGTTCTGTCTGTTTGTCTGTCTGTCTGTCTATTTGCCTGTATGTCTGTATGCCAATCGCCTACAGGTCACAATTTCAAACCGATCTTTACGAAACTTCACCAAATGATAGGGTTGGCCATAAGGAAGAAGCCTATTGTTTTTGAGGCCATAACGTCAAAAGGTCAACATAGGTCAACAACTTTGTCAAATTTCTAAAATCTTCAATTTTCATCTGATTGACTTGAAATTTGAAGAGGATTTGCATATCAGGTCACTGAATTCAACCACCAATGATTTGAGGTCAACATGGGCCAAAAGGCCAACAACTTATTTCAAGGATTTCGCAAGTATCTTGCTATGCATGACATATTTCCTCTCTATTTGTTTGTTTCTTTGTGTTTTCTTCTATAAACACCTGAACCGCTGGACAGAATGACTTGAAACATGGTGGTTGTATTCACGGGTGGGTTTTAGGTGTAAAAGATGGGAAGGTTTTAGGTGTGGTAAAGAAACTTCAGATTGGAGAGAAGACCCCAATTCTCTCAATGTATTGTATGTCGCGGAGCGCTATTCCTAGTGGGGGGGGGGGGGGGGGGGTATTACAGGCCATAGTAAAATATTACAATTCTGGGGGAATGATCCCCTCCGTAATTCTTGGGGAATCCATATGTATGATTTTTGTCAAATCCATGAAATCATCTCATCTGACAAGAAGGTTAACAACGTTTTAATTATTTTGCAGATTCTGTGTTATTCCTCCAGCATTTGTACAAAATGTACAATCACTAACTCCCGAAGCAGACACCACATGCTATTCATTTTATTATGGCGAAGCATGGCCACTGGAGATAGCAGTTATTTAGTGGTGTTTCCCCTCTGGTGACGAATCACGATATTCCCCCCTATTTCTAGATTTTTCCACATGTAAACGTTAATATTGGGTTTTAGTTGCCGCACACTCAGGTAAATATAATGCACATCCTATACAGATTTGCAAATCGTTATGAACCTCGTGTTTTATGGGTACGTGCCACCTTGGGATATGATACATGCCCTTTGGGCTTTCTTTTCTGATTATCCGAATTTCCCGACTCTCATTACCTTGCCATCTGCATACTCAAGCAATCAGTCATAATACCGAATCCATTCCATTAGCAGCCTCAAGAGGTTTCAATCCAATTGAAGGGTTTTTACCTTTTGGGTTTTGGCTCCATTATTAGTGAACGCTCTTTTTTTAAACATTTTTTAAACATCCATGTGGGACTTTTGATTTTACTAATAGACTGTCTATCCACTGCTGTATAAGCAAAGCTCTCACCACTTTCATTTAATCTAACTTGTAATAGAATAAGCAGTAATTGAAATTATGCAAATGATAATTGATATTCCAAAACTAGTAATAGGTGCAGGTGGGGAAGAAGTGGAATGAATGAGTGTGGAGGTGAGCAGTGATCCTGGATTTAGGTAGTTTCACCAGAATGGTGTTGTTGGTGGATTGGATTGTGTACACCCTGCAGAAACCGCAGGGAGACAACGCATGGAAAGAACAGAGGGTGCAAGACCAGAAAGGATGCAGTGGAAGGCAGAGAGACCACTGACCTGTCTGCGATGGGAAGGTGAAAACCTCATAGACTTGGCTTCATCATGGGAGATTCCAAGAATCTTGAAGGCTTTGGTTTTGACAGCGTCAAGCTGAGAGAGATGTGAAGCAGGGGAGCGAACCCGGGGGAGAAAGCAGCACTCCATCAATCAAGGAAGGACTTCGCACGACGGAGGATGCCCAGTCGGCGACTGGCTTTGGAGGCCAGATTTGAAATGTGGTTTTCCCAGGAAAGATCATGGCAGATAGTGAGACCCAAAAGCTTGAGTGACAGAACTTCTTTGAGACGATTGTTGAGAAAGTAGATGGGAGGGTTGTCCAGTCGGTCTTTTTGGAGAGGCAAAGTGAGAATGTGAGATTTGTCAGGATTGAAAGACATGTGCCAAGTATATGAGCAGCTTGTAATTTTTCCAGGTCTGCAAAGAGTGAAGAGGTTGCCACCTGTCGATCTGAGGGATGAAAGATGGAACGACAGAGAGTGGCGTCATCAGCAAAGAGATGGAGACGATCATCCAGAGTCTGACAGATCATTAATGAATACCAGAAAAAGCACAGGGCCCAGAACACTGCCTTGAGGAACTCCAGCCTGGACAGGAAGAGGAGATGAGAGAATTCCATTTAGAACCACACGTTGACTACAACAGGAGAGGAAGTCCGTGAGCCATGAGTGGAGGTTTCCATGGATACCATAAGAGGAAAGTTTGGTGAGCAGATCGGGGTGCCAGACCGTATCGAAGGCATGTGATATGTCAAGGGAGACAGCTCTGATTTCATGTTTGGCATTGAGGACCTCCATCCATTGTTGAGACAGCAGAAGCAGCATGTCCAGAGTAGAGTGACCTGGTCTGAAACCAAATTGATGATCAGAGATTAAGCCATTGGAGAAGAGGAAGGATTTAATATCACAAGGGATGATGGAATCCATGACCTTGCTGATGAATGGGAGCAGGCTGATTGGATCTGGATGGCAATCCATATTCAGATCCGAATCCGAATCCATATTCAGATCTTTACCAAAATAGAATCGATTCTTCCTTGTCAAACACACAACCTGTCCAACACGTTTAGTCCAAATCTGTCCACAACCTTTTGAGATATCGTGCTATATGTTGGTTTTATCCCTCTCTCCCAATGGTGAAGAATCACTTAAAAAATTAAATAATTATCATATCCGAATCCATATTCAGATATTCACCAAAATATAATCGATTCTTCCTTGTCAAACGCACAACCTGTCCACCAAGTTTCGTCCAAATCCGTCCACAACTTTTTGAGATATCCTATGTATCGTTTTTGGCCCTATCTCCCAATGGTGAAGAATCACTTAAAAAAATTATAGTAGCTGGATGCGGATCTGGATCTTCACCAAAGTCTGATCATTTCGTCCTTGTCACATACATTATCTCTCCGCAAAATTTAGTGAGAATCCGTCCACAACGTTTTCAGATATCTTGTTCACAACCAGACAGACAAACAAACAAACAATATGTCGTGAATAGCACGATACTTGCAAAATCCCTAAAATAAGTTGTTGGGCTTATGTTGACCAAAAAAAAAATGGTGGTTGAATTTAGTGACCTCGTATGCAAATCCTCTTGAATTTTTTAAGTCAATCGGCCGAAAATTGAGGATTTTAGAAATCTGGCCTATGTTGACGTTTTGGCCTATGTTGACCACAAAAATAGTTGTGGGTTGACTCCGGTAACCAGAAATGCAAATCCTCTTCAAATTTCAAATTAATTGGATGAAAATTGAGGATTTTAGAAATTTGGCCAATGTTTACCTTTTGGCCTATGTTGACCTCAAAAATAGTTGGTCGTTGAATTCAGTGACCAGATAAACAAGTCCTATTCAAATTTCAAGTCAATCGGATGAAAATTGAGGATTTTAGAAATTTGACAGTTGGTGACCTTTGGCTTATGTTGACATATTGACCTTTTGACCCCCAAAACAATAGGCTTCTTGCTTATGACCAACTTCACCATTGGTGAATTTTGGTGAAGATCGGTTGAAAATTGTGACCTGTAGACGACTGCCATACAGACAGACAGACAGACAGACAGATAGAATAACGCACAAGACCAAACAATATACTTGAGAAATCTTCGATTTTCGCATGTAACAAACAAACAGACAGGGGTCTGCATGTAACAAACAAACAAACAAACAGACAAACAAACAGACAGACAAACAAACAAACAAACAACCTCCATTCACCATCGATGGCGGAGGTAAAAAAAAATTTGCGTGAAAAAAATGTTCACTCAAAATTTCGAGGCATAAATAGAAAATTGTTCAGTACTTTGTTTGAGGTGTTGAATCCAAAAAAAACATTAATATAATGAGTATAAATCGAGGACTAAGTGTGTATGTACAGTATTCTGTTTTTCAATCTGTCCCCTTCTCCTTCGTGCGTCTCTTTGTCTATTCTTTGTCTGTGCCCTTTGTCCACCTGCTGGTCTCTGGTCCTTTATAAATGTATGTTGATTTCTCACCTTCTGTTGCCTTGCTTTTTCATATGGCTTCAGCCCTTGGAAGAAAAAGCTATTCTGCCTCCTAAAAATTAACAACAATAAATTATTATCTCTTTGTACAATAATTTCACTGAATACAATGATTTTTTTTATTTATTTTTTTTTACGCTTCATGGTTAATATAATGTATAGTGCAGCATGGAAGGAAACCTCAGTTCAAGAATCACAGGTCTTGACAAAAGGATGAGGTTGAATCACAAATATGTTTAGATCTAAAACAACACTTGATGGCAGATTGAATCAAACTCAAAGGATAAACAAACTCAGTGCTCAATGCAAACAACAACAACGCCAAAGGCAGAAGTTTCTATCGACTTAAAACAAACTGAACCTGAAGCCGATAATTCTATCTCAATCCAATAAATTATTCATTATAATTTTCAAACAGGATAAAAACCTCGAACTTTCTTTGCCTTCTGAGGTTTTTTCTTTAACCTGGTGAGAAAGTCCCATTCAGGAAGCTTCACCAAATTAAGCAAAACAGATCACTCAACGTAGGACTTTGTCAACATTTAATAAAAGTCATCTGGAAAGTAAATACAGTGTATGCCCCAAATTTATTTCTTTATATCCATCGACAGACCTTTAAATTCACACATGTTCTGGTATAAACAATCTCTCTTCAGTGGAATGAACTCCCCAAGTCTGTTGCCTCAAGGTTTTTCTCTCCAGTCCTACAAGACTCTTTTACAACACAACCTCATCCACTCTCCAAATAATTATTTCCCTCAATATGGGACAATAAAGATTTATTATTATGATTCATCCCTTCCCTTTTATATACCCACTGAACCCTACCCCATTTACTTCCTGCCATTCCCCTTCACACAACTGGGAGCATATTGTTGTCGTACACCTGCTTCTCTCTGCACCACGAGAAGTCAATCCACCTTTCACCCTCATGTTGCAAACAACTTCCTTTTCTTAGTGCAGACATCGGGGCTCATGGAATAGGTGAACAACAAAGTTAAACTAGAACGGCACTCAGTAGAGAGCATACCTCCACCTGGTTGGCCAAATCACTCAATGGTGAAGAATCATGTAAAAATTAAATAATTCTCATATCCGAATCCATATTCAGATCTTCCCCAAAATCGAATCGATTCTTCCTTGTCAGACATCCACCAAGTTTCGTCCAAATCCGTCCACAACTTTTTGAGATATCCTGCTAGGTATTGTTTTTGGTCCTATCTCCCAATGGTGAAGAATCACTTTAAAATTCTACTAGCTGGATCCGAATCCGAATCTTCACCAAAATCTAATCATTTCGTCCTTGTGACATACAAACGTCCTTGTGGCACATCTGTGCCAAATTTCGTCCGAATCCGTCCACAACTTTTTGAGATATCCTGCTAGGTATTGTTTTTGGTCCTATCTCCCAATGGTGAAGAATCACTTTAAAATTCTGTGCCAAATCTGTGCCAAACATCTGTGCCAAATTTCGTCCGAATCCGTCCACAACTTTTTGAGATATCCTGCTAGGTATTGTTTTTGGTCCTATCTCCCAATGGTGAAGAATCACTTTAAAATTCTACTAGCTGGATCCGAATCCGAATCTTCACCAAAATCTAATCATTTCGTCCTTGTGACATACGCTACATCTGTGCCAAATTTCGTCCGAATCCGTCCACAACTTTTAAAGATATTTTGTTCACAAACAAACGGACAAACAGACAGGGGTGAAAACATAACCTCCATCCACCTTTGGTGGCGGAGATAACCAGAACAACACTCAGTAAAGAGCATACCTCCACCAGGCTGAAAGGTTTACGTGTTGTATCCCACTAAAAGGCCGAATCTGGATTCGGACCTCAACCAAAATGTCATCGGCTTGTTCTCGTTACATAACCAATTCATACACCAGGTATCGTCCGAACCTGTCCGTAACCTTTTGAGATACCATGATATATATATATATATATATATATATATATATATATTATTATTATTATTATATACTAGGGCATTGCCCGTACTATATCTATATCTAAAATTATATCCCCCCCCTCTATTTACATGAAATGGTTTGGTCCAAAGCGAACGGCTTGCGAGTACGGTGACAATCCCCCCCCTCTATTTACATGAAATGGTTTGGTCCAAAGCGAACGGCTTCCGGAGTTTGGTAAAGAAATCGCCATCGCGTGCACAAACGCGCAGGAAAGCGAATGAATCGCAAATTCGTTTTTATTAGTTTTAAAACATCGTTTAACGCCAACATAGCGCCAACATAGTTTGCAAACGTGAAATAAATGAATACGCTCTCAAATGTGCCATCCGAGGCAGAGTGTGTCCGCCACGTTCGGCACACGCGATCGTTCGCTGCTCTCTGATTGGTTGAATCGTTTTTTGGACATAGCTCGGTAAGTAATTGTCCGATTAATATGAAACCTTGAAAAGGCACATCCTCGGGTCCCCAGCAATATACCTGGCAAGTTAAAAGTATATCGGACCCGTGGTTGTCGAGAAACAGCGGTCACAGACAAACAGACGTACAAACGTACAGACAGAGATTACTGGAATTATAGATAGATAATTATAAAATTGAAATCTTGCGTGTTTGTGTGTAACATTCGATCGGTCCGGGGGCGTGGCTTACCCCTTTGAGAGAGTAGTAATATCCACCATTTTATTAACTCGCATAGCTTTGAGGCCTGTTTTGTAGGCCCGTGGTGTCTTGCTCTCTCTCTCAGTTTTATTTCAAATCAAATTCGATATATCATTTCATTTTTCACAGTCGCTAACAGTTTTAGACTCGGTTGAAAAAAAACGGGAAGAAAATCCGATGAAAGTTTCCGTTTATAGAATGAAATGAATTCTGAAAGGCTTGTATCTTCAAGGCCATTGAGTCTGTCTCACGCCTTTATCTTTGCGGAGCTTCCATCTGATTTCATTTTTATCAATGGTTTTAGACTCGGTAAAATAAATAATTGAGAACATTCACGCACACACGGGAAATTGCAGAGATATATTTTAAAAATCGCGCCACGTTGATATACGAAAATACACCGCCTAAAATAACAGGCATACAGTATATATCTTCGTTATTTCATTCAACATTATTACCCGGAAGTAAAATATGTTTCAGGAAATTACCGAGAGATATTTCTTCGTTTTTTAAAATTATTTATATGCGCATACACTTTAAATAGGTTTATTTGAAATCTTTAATTTTCACAATGTAATTTATTTGTCATTTGATGATCGGCAAAACGATAGCACAAGCACAATACTATTTGCAGGAAGAATGTCGTATCAACCCTCCGACGGCGCTACGGACGCGGACAACGAATCACACCTCACGTCTATGGACGCGAATAGCAACATTCCTTCAAGTTCTCGTGCGGAAGCAGTATCTCCGAGGGGTGCTGAAACAGACGATGGGAGATCACGACGTCTTCAGCAGCAACGAGAAAGCCAAAGGAAGAGCCGACATGCTGAAACGCCTGAGCAAGGGTCACAGCGCCTTCAGCTGCAAAGACAAAGGGCAAGGATGAGAAGGAGTGCTGAGACGGAGGAGGTGAGAGCGCAGCGTCTTCAGGAGGAACGAGAGAGTCAGCTTGCGAAGGGATGCGGAATCTGCAGAGGAGACGTCACAGTGCCATCAAGAGCAGCAAGAAAGAGATCGTATGAGGAGAGATGCGGAATCTGCAGAGGAGACGGCACAGCGTCTTCAGGAGCAGCGAGAAAGAGATAGGATAAGGGAAGTTCTTGAGACAAGGCAGAGAAACGCGCAGAATGCAAGAAATTTCACTTCTGCTGACGTCGGTGCGATGGACAAGATTTGTCCACATTGTAGAGCGCTTCTTTTCCAAGGTGAAACAGCTCATTTTTGCTGCACGAATGGAAAGGTGTCCTTGGGAAATCTGGGACCTTTACCCCATCAATTACACAATCTGTTTGCCGGCGATGGACCCACAGCGAACGAATTCCGCAGGAACATCAGACAATACAACTGTCTATTTCAAATGACATCATTTGGAGGAAGCCAAGTTTCTCCTCGGCACGGTGCATGGAGCCCATCGGTCATAATTCAGGGTCAAATACATCATCGTATCGGTTCCTTCTTGCCAAATGCGGATGAACAACCGAAATTCCTCCAAATTTATTTCTTAGATCCACATGACAGCGTACAGTTGAGGATGCGGATACTCTCCAATGCTGGTATTCACCGTGATGTAGTTGGAGCATTAGAGACCGTGCTGAGACAAGTGAATCCTTACGTTCACTCGTTCCGCATGGCACGCGAGGAAATAGGCAATTTGCCAGAGGCGTTCGTTCTTATTGATCCCAACAGGAGACCAGCTGGTGAACATGAGAGGAGGTTCAATGGTCAAATCGCTGATGAAGTGGGTGTCGTTGTGAAGAATACTGTCGATCCTCAAGCTACAGCGCGTCACATTGTATTGAAAGCAAGAGGAGGAGCGCTGCAAAGTATTTCTGAGTTGCACCGTTCTTACGACGCACTCCAGTATGTTCTCTTCTTCCCATTCGGAGATGACGGATGGCAGCCCGAAATGAACATGACCAATGGCAGGAGATTGACTGCCATGAAATACTACTCCTACCGAATAATGAACCACGAGGATGAGTTCAACTACCTCCTCAGAGGGGGGCGTCTGTTCCAGCAGTATCTTGTTGATATGGCAGCCAAAATGGAAGGCACAAGATTGGCGTTTATAAGACTGAACCAGGCATCGCTGAGGTCTGCTACATACAGTGGCTTCACTGATGCTCTCAATGACAATGACGATTTGTCCAACATCGGACGCCGCGTACTACTGTCATCGACATTTGTAGGGGGGCCGAGGTATATGATGGAGCGATGTCAAGATGCCATGATGTACATAAGAAAATATGGTAACGCGACCTACTTCATCACGATGACGTGTAATCCAAAGTGGCCTGAAATCTCCAATAACCTGTTTCCTCACCAAAGTGAGAACGACAGACCGGATCTCATTGCGAGAGTGTTCGAGTTGAAGAAAACGGTGTTCATTAAATACCTCACTGGATCAGAAGGCTTCTTCGGGAACTGTATCGCTCACGTTGTGTGTGTGGAGTACCAAAAGCGAGGTCTCCCTCACATACACTGTTTACTGTGGCTCGATGAAGCTTCAAAGCCGAGACCACAAGACTATGATCGATTTGTACAAGCTGAAATACCAGATCCCGATGAAGATCCAGAGGGACACAGACTGGTGTTGAAGCACATGATCCATGGTCCATATTGTTCCACAGCAACTGGATGCTGGAAGAATGGAGCATGCAGACACAGATACCCGTGGTCATATGCTCCACGGTGCGGAGACGATTCGTACCCCATATATAGAAGAAGATCCCCAGAAATGGGAGGATTTGAAGGGCACCAAGAAGGGAGGCAACGACGACCTGTTACAAATCAGTGGGTTGTTCCCCATAATCTCTATCTCCTGAAAACGTTTGATTGCTACATCAACGTTGAAATATGCTGCTCTATAAAGTCGATCAAGTATGTTATTAAGTATGCCATGAAAGGTAGCGATCAAGCTACGTATGCACTGCACACAAACGACGAGATAACGGAGTACTTGACGGGTAGATACATTGGACCTTCAGAGGCTGTTGCCTCCATTCTTGGATTCTCAGTCCATGACAGGAAGCCGGCCGTTATCCATTTAGGAGTACATCTGCCAAATGAACAACAGGTATTTTTTGCTGGGAACGTTCGTGAACAAAGAAATAATCCCAATATGGCCAAAACCACGTTGACAGAGTTTATGGATCTTTGCAGACGTGACCATTTCGCTAAGACACTGTTGTACGTGGATGTTCCGAGATTCTATACATGGACCAAGAAGAGATGGCAACGAAGAAAACAGTGCAGACCGGTGGAGGGCAACCCTGGAATGTTTGAGGATGACATATTGGGACGAGTTTACACCGTTTCGCCGCGTACTGGTGACCTGTACTATTTCCGACTACTCCTCCACCACATGAGAGGGCCGACTTCGTTCGAAGTCCTGAGAACGTGTGATAATGTCATTCTACCCACATTCAAAGACGCTTGCAGAGAAATGGGTTTGCTGCAAGGAGACGCTGTCTGGCGCGAGACTCTGGAGGATGCTGAGAGGACACGCCTTCCCAGACCCATTAGGGATTTGTTCGTTGTGCTCCTCACACAAAGTGAAGTCGACAATCCATTGGATCTATGGGAACGTTTCAAGGACGCTATGGCTGAAGATTATCTTCTAGCTCATTGACGATCTGCAAATGATCCCAATATTGCCATAAACGAGCGCCATCATGACTTGGCTCTATCGTATTTGCAGCAGAAACTGCAATTGTTGAACAGAACTGTTGCACATTTTCACTTGCCGACTCCAACGACTGTTCTTCGTCATGAAGGGATTGCCAACATTCACCTACTGAGAGAACTCCAATACGACACGGAGGAACAACAGCGAATCGTAGACGAAAGGCAGCTTCTGCTCAATGATGAGCAGAGAGTTGTCTATGACTTTGCGTGCGGTTGCATCCGCACGAATCAGTCATCAATGATTTTCATTGACGCGCCTGGAGGCACAGGGAAGACGTTTCTTATTAACCTGATTCTCTCTAAAGTGAGAGCGAGTGGAGAAGTTGCCCTTGCGGTGGCCTCATCTGGCATAGCTGCTACCCTCATGCCTGGTGGAAGAACAGCGCACTCAAGGTTCCAAATCCCTCTGACACCGAGGGAAGATGGCGTATGCAACATCGATAAAAATTCCACTATCGCAGACCTCTTTCGAAGTACAAAACTCATCGTGTGGGATGAGTGTCCTATGATCAGGAGAGAGAGTTTCGAGGCTGTGGATCGCACGTTGCGTGATGTATGTGACAAAGACGAGCCTTTTGGAGGGATCTTGACGATATGCTGTGGTGATTTCCGTCAACTTCTGCCCGTGGTGAAAAGAGGGTGTGATGCTGACGTTGAGAATGCGTGCATAAAGAAGTCCTACTTATGGCAGAGCTTTGGAATGTTTCATTTGAGAACTAATATGCGACTGACCGACGGAAGTGGGCAGTGTTCAAGATTTTTGCTCGACATCGGCGAGGATAGAATCGAGAAAAATGCGGATGATGAGATAGATTTGCCAGAGGATATACTGCTGACAGCGAGTGGGCTCGATGAGTGCATCGATACCATATATCCATCATTCGCCAATCCGATGGAGGTTTTTTCAGCAAGGTCTATATTAGTGCCCCTCAACGATATGATGCGAAACATCAATTCAAGATGCATCACAAGGTTCCCTGGTGCTAGCAAGGAGTATGCTGCGTTCAACAGTGTGACTGAGGGTACTGATGCGACGCACTTCCCGACGGAATTCCTAGATTCCGTTGAAGTCTCGGGATTGCCGCCGCACAACCTCAAACTCAAAAAAGGATCCCCTATCATTTTGATGCGGAACTTGGACCCTCCGAAACTTTGCAACGGGACGCGCATGATTGTTGAGGACATGCTTCGAAATATTATAGTTGCGAGGATCATAAGTTCAACGTTTGAAGGCGAAACTGTAATGCTCCCTCGGATCCGACTAAATCTGTCGGAAGCTGAGGATATCCCTTTGCAGCGCTTCCAGTTCCCCCATACAATCCTGCTTCGCAATGATGATCCATAAGGCGCAAGGGCAAACTATGGAGAATGTGCTGGTCTACCTGGAGAAACCGGTCTTCCAGCATGGTCAGCTGTATGTGGCGCTCAGTCGAGGGAAGAGGAAAGAGAACGTGCGAGTTTATGTAAATGGAGGATCGTCGACAAAGAACATCGTCATCAGAAGTGTCCTCTGACAACAAAATCGTGGTAGTCCACGGGTCGCGTGTTTTTTCTAAAAAAAAAAAAAAAAAAAAAAACGTGATCGGAGATAAGGGCCGAAATCACGTGTCACAGGTAAGTGACTTAGAACGCTGGAGAGGTGAGCCTTATGGCTTGCTGGCCCAAATAATCTCCCTGATGATGTCCAGCGTTCGCTTTAGTTCTATTCTCATATCTATTCAAACTGACATTGACCCAACGGGTCATGGGTCGTCTAGTATATATATATATATATATATATATATATATATATATATATATATATATATATATATATATATATATATATATATATATATATATATTATATTATATATATATTATATTATATATATATTATATTATATATATATATATATATATATATATATATATATATATACATATACAGACTTAGCATTTAATATGGAATATTTTTTTGTAGGGGTGAACTTATTTTTCAAGATGACTTAGAACCAAAAGTTCATTGGAATTATGTTGAAATTATTCTAGATTTTGTTAATGTGACCTTTGAAAGAAACAAAAACCACATTTGACATTTCGAAACAAATAAATTGATCCTTGAAAGTGATGTGAACTGATATTGAACTCAATTCACGGACAGTACTGTGTTAAACTTCTGTACGTTTTCCAGAAGTATCTCTTTATTTTGCACATTAGCCAAAAATTTTTTTAAACAAAAACAAAAGTTAAATTACGACTGGGATTACGGACAGTAAAATTACAGTTCAGTACTTCGTGTAACCCCCACGAGCATTCAGGAGAGCACGTACATGTAGTCAGGTTCACTATGTTAACAAATATAATTTCGTTCAAAAATTTGGGATTAGCAAAACTATACATTTTTGGAATATTCAGAGCATGAGGAATCCAAAAATTAATGTTTACATTTGCGTAGACACCTTTGCGAAAATGACACTCAGGACAGTGATGAAGATAGTCAGGTTCACTATGTTAACAAATATAATTTCTTTCAAAATTTTGGGATTAGCAAACCTGTACATTTTTGGAATCTTCAGAGCATGGAGAATCTGAAAATTAATGTTGGCATTTGCACAGACACCTGCATGGCCGCCATTTTGGATTTTGAAAATGGCCGCCATAAAATACATATTTTGCGCGATCTCGGCTTCTAGTCAACCTAGAGACTTACCGGTAATTAAATATGCTAATCCTATGTTTTCTGGGTCAAGGAATCCAATAAAGGCCTCAAAATAGTGCTCAGGATAATAGAAAAGCAACAAACAAAGGTGATTGAAAACCATTGTCTTTATATTTGTGATATAACTGTATTACATAATACATGATATTGCAAGTCCTTTGAAGTTATAGGTTGTTATAGGAAGTTATAGGTAGTATCAGATTGAACTATAAGTCCTATACACAGGATCTACAAGGTCTATACCGTTCAGGAATATGCTTTTACAGATCTTCATCACTGTCCTGAGTGTCATTTTCGCAAAGGTGCCTACGCAAATGTAAACATTAATTTTTGGATTCCTCATGCTCTGAATATTCCAAAAATGTATAGTTTTGCTAATCTACCAAAATTTTGAACGAAAACACATAGTGAACCTGACTAATGTTGAGGCATGCTGTTCACGAGATTTGCCAAGGTATGGACAGGAATCGCTTGCCATGCAGTTACAATAGCCTGCTGCAATTCACGCACAGAGGCAGGCTGCTGCTCCAAGTTGTCGATTTGCCGCGTTAATTCTGCCCACAAGTTCTCTATCGGATTCATATGCGGGGACATGGCAGGCCACTCCATATGCTCTACACCACGGTCAGCAAGAAAGTGCTGGATCATGCGAGCACGATGAGGCCGTGCATTGTCATCTTGGAAGACAAAGTTTCCTCGAAAGGCTGCACGAACAAATGGAAGCAATGTTTCTTCCAGAATGGCCCTGTGCTTGAACTGGTTCAGGTTTCCATTCAGAACAACAAGGGCAGTTTTGCCCACTGCATGAAAATCAGCCCAAACGGTCACCCCACCACCTCCAGCTTGGACTCTTGGCACTATACAATCTTCGTTGTAGGCTTCATGCACTTATCTGCGCACTCGGACATGGCCATCTTGACGATAGACCAGAAATCAAGACTCGTCACTGAAGATCACGTGATTCCAGTGTCCTGGCTGCCATTGACGGTGCTCTCTGGCCCACTGCAATCGGCGCTGGCAGTGTTGTCTTGTCAGGCGTGGCTTTCTCATGGGACGCCTGGCACGATAGCCTGTTTGAACCAGTCATTGGTTGACTAGCCTTCTGGATACAGGCACATTTGTCAGTTGCTGCCACTCAGCCCTAAGCCGATTAGCTGACTTGGTACGGCCATTGCGGACTAACCGGTGCAGCTGGCGATCATCCCTCCTTGTGGTTCTGCGGGGATGTCCTGGCCTCGATATTGGAGTAGGGACACCTCTCTGAGCATTTCGTTTCGGGATCTTTGACACCTGACCTTGAGTGATGCCATACTGCCAAGCAATAGCACGCTGTTTCATGCCGGAATTTCGTAAAGCCACCACTCCATGACAAACAGCATTGTCGAGTTGACCGATCATCTCCAGAGGAAGCGGCAATAACTTTTGTAAACGTGCAGCAGTTGTTTTCCACTAATACAGAACGCAACAACCCTTATGTACCCGATTGTGAAGCCAATCGTCAAATGTACCTGTCCGTACATTTTGTCACGCCACCTGTGATATAATCCTGTTATTGACTTCTTGCTGCGACAAACAATCAGTGACATGGTTCTTTTAACAAATAAATCACCGAAGCGTAAAAGAAACTCACCAGATTGATATACTGAGTTCACAAAGGAAACCCAAGTCAAGAAAAAAAAAATATTCCATATTAAATGCCAAGTCTGTGTATATATACCACAAATGAAGGGTTATTGGTCACTTCCCAAATACCTTCAAGACCACGTGGCTAGGAAGACCGGGAAATTAACCTTCGCGTTCCCACGCCCTATGGTGTGTCAAGCGGATCGCACGGTGTGGGTCGTGGCATTATCCTGCGTGATTGATGGGTCTGATTAAAGTCAACTCGGTTCGGACTATGCTGGGTCAATGGAGGAAAAGAAGTACTTGAACAGGTTTGAAAGGAAACAAAAATGTACACGTTTTATTTATTATTTACAGAACAAGGACGAGAGCAGTCTTAACTTATTCATTCTTACCTATCTAAATCCCAAAAGGCGCCTTCACACACAGACAGGGGATGAATTGCACAGGTTAACAGGGAATGAATCGCACTCGTGCCGAGCAATGTGCAGCCGTGGACTTGGGTTCGCTAGCTTCCGCGCACAGCTCCCAGGCCGTTGAGGATGTGCAGCTTGCATAAGGTCCGCAGGATGAGCCGCCGTGTCAAAGTCAGCACGAACGACGATCCCGGTCGAGGAACGATTCAGCGCATATGACGACCTCAGCTCGAACAAAGCACCAGCACGAGGAACGAAGGTCGAGCGCAGGAAGGATGAACTAGCACGGAGGACAGCCAGCTCGAAGGTCGACAGCGAGAGAGGGCAGCAGAGAGAGCAGAGAGAGCTCGAAGTGTGATGGACATGGGTTTATATCGGGTCGAAAACCTCCCTAGAATGTTCCACAGGCTCCCATTGGCCGAGGCAATACTGGTGGATTGCCGGCGAAGTTTGCTCGAGAAGTATCCAGACCTGATTGGTTGCCTACGCATCCACGATCTCTCATTGGTTGCCAACGTTACCACAACCTCTCATTGACCGCTTGCTGGTGGCGTGGGCAGTTCTTTTAGCCACGCCTACCACAGTCGCAGTTGATCACGTGGACTGTGCTTGTCGCCACGCCTCCTTGCACATGAATCAACGTCTTCCTTCAACCTATATGAGGGGTTGGAATCCTGCCTAAACTCAATGCATATCTGCTTTAATTACTACACAATGGGAAGGGAGCTAATCTTTACATTTAATAAGAAATAACTGACTAATGCAGGCGAAATGTTGTCGTGTAATTTACTAGAGGGGGTCGTTATTTTTTGCAAAACCACAATATATATATATATATATACATATATATGTGTGTGTGACTGTGTGTGTGTATATGTATATATTATATATGCAGTTGTGGCCAAAAATATTGGCACCTTTGCACTTTTTTCAAATAACTCACAATTTTCTCGAAAAACAAGTTGAAATTGACAAAAGTATTTGGTCTCCACAATTCTTTATTTCACTGTTAATATTACAGACCCGTTGTTTTTGATTCAGAACTTAATATATCCTTTTAAATCAGAAAATAAAAAGAAATGGCATTGACAAAATTATTGACAATAAGACTTAATATGTGGTAGCACATCCTTTGGACAAAATAACTGCAGTGAAGCGCTTCCTACAGCCATGAATGAGCGTCCTAGACCTCTCTACTGGCAGTTTGATCCACTCTTATTGTGCAAACTGCTCCAATTCTCCCAGATTTGAAGGGTGCCTTCTCCCAACTGCTGTTTTCAGATCTCCCCACAGGTGTTCCATGGGATTTACATAGATCTGGACTCATTGCTGGCCACTTCAGAACAGTCCAGGGTTTTGTCTTAAACCATTCCTGGGTGCTTTTTGAAGTGTGTTTGGGGTCATT
Organism: Myxine glutinosa; assembly: GCF_964187855.1. Lineage (NCBI taxonomy): Eukaryota > Metazoa > Chordata > Myxini > Myxiniformes > Myxinidae > Myxine > Myxine glutinosa. Next base: position 156,894,787 of record NC_136268.1, read on the forward strand.
GTCCTGCTGCAAGACCAATAACCTTCGACGGAGACCCAGCTTTCTGACACTGGCTTGAACATTGCGCTCCAAAATGTCTTGGTAATCTCCTGATTTCATGATGCCATGCACACATTCAAGGCACCCAGTGCCAGAGGCAGCACAGCAACCCCAAAACATCACTGAACCTCCTCCATGTTTAACTGTAGGGAAGGTGTTCTTTTCTCTAAAGGCTTCATTTTGTTTTCTGTAAACATAGAGATGAATTTGCTTTACCAAAAAGCTCTAATTTGGTCTCATCTGTCCACAGGACATTCTCCCACAAGGATTTTGGCTTGTTCAGTTGTATTTTGGCAAACTCGTCAGGCTTTCTTAGCAGTGGGGTCCTCCTGGTTCTCCCTACAATATAACCCTCTTTCATCGAGTTGGTGACGGGTGGTGTGAGTTGAAACAGTCGTACCTTGTGTCTGAAGGTCAGCTTGAATCTGTTTGGCAGTTGATCTAGGTGCTTTCTGCACCATTCGAACAATCCTTCGCTGCAATCTTCGATCAAGTTTTCTCTTGCGGCCACGTCCAGGGAGGTTGGCTCCAGTGCCATGGGCCTTAAACTTCCTGATAACATTGCGTATGGTGGACACAGGAACATCAAGGTCTCTGGAGATGGATTTGTAGCCTTGAGATTGTCCATGCTTGGCTACAATCTTGTGTCTGACCTCCTCAGACAATTTTCTGGTTTTCTTTATTTTCTCCATGCTCATTGTGGTACACACAACAACAACAACAACAACAACAACAACATGCATTTTAAGGCCATTTTCCCTGCTAGAGCGGGGGTTAGCCTTGCGGTCCCCATGACAATCTTCTCCATTTTGCCCTATTTTCTGCATCTACCCGTGTTAACCCCCTTGCCCACATTTCTTCTTCCACCATCTTTAGCCAAGTCTTTCTCGGTCTTCCCCATCCTCTACTTCCTTCTACATTCATTAGTAGTGTATATATGTTGCTTCTGGGACACTCTCATTTTCCCATTGACTTACATGTTAATTTTCCTCTTAACCTCATTGCCCTTTAACACCTCTATTTCTCCTACCCTCATCTTTATGAACCTTTTGTCTATAGTACCTATCCTTAATGTTGTTTATTAGACCACTCAAACACTACAAATATTTGTTTTCCCTTATAGACCTATAATCCTTCTTCTACATATCATCTGGCAGATTATCTTTGACCCACTCAAACATCGACCCATTCACTTACATGTTAATTTTCCTCTCACCTCTTTACGAACCTTTTAGCCTTTTGACACTCAAACAATGATTCCCCCTTGGTCTTATGGTACTCTTACTATCAATGATCCCGAGTAGACCACTCAAACATCGATCCTACAAATATTTGTTTATGCGTGGGAAATAATTTAATTCTCTTGCCACTCCCTTCACCATCTAATATATTAACAAAAAAGTTGTTTGAGTTTGGTTCTTTATTAAGATATTTTAACTGAGCTAAGATAAAATGGTAAACCTCCCTCAATGTTCTTGTCTGAGCGCCTCCAGTGCCACATACCATTTTAAAATTAAAGTATATATTTTCCTGACAACCATCAAAGTTTTCCGTCCACTCAAAAATATTTCCATCTTTTTTACCCAATTCACCGGTATTTAAATTAATTCTCTTATTTGTTTTGTAAATTTTTTTACCAGTTGTATTTTCAATTATACCTATTTGATATTTTTCACATTCGTTATGTTTACCATTTATATACCAAGGTTGATTACACCTCCACTCTTTAGTCTGGTTGATACTTGGTTCTATCATTTATATAATAGTAAAAAGGCGGCGGTAGCCCGTTAAAATCCCTAACCCCCCCTTTTTAACTAATCACTTATATACTTATATAACCATAAGGGAGACTATCAATTCCATTTTCTAAAATAAACCTCTTATCATCAAAAGCCCCCAATGCTTTCTTATTCACCTCTTCTGAATATAATTTATGTTTATAACTTCTTATTCCATTAATCTTTCTAAACTCTTCTTTCTTTGTTGTTAAACAGTTATAATAATCCTTAAAGTTTATTGTTTCTTTAATAACATTTTTCTTTACACCTTTTAACTTCTTATCAGTCTTTTCAACGTTATTCACAATGTATTTATAAGCATAAGCCTTAGACCTCAATCCCACAAATTCACTCATGACATTTCCTCCTAATTCATCCTTAAACTTTCCAATCACCTTTTTATTTTTAGAAGAGAACAACTCACTCTCTGGACTGTAATTACTAGTGTCATAGATATTAATGTCCTTTTTCATGTCTGAATAAACATCATCAGTATTAATTTGCAAAATAAAACTATCTGTATACATATAAAGTAGATTAACATCATTTTGATATTTCTTCCTCAAGTTATTATAAAAGTAATCATACATTAATGACTTTGATAAATCAAGAATTGATGTTCCAATATAAATAGGTTTGTCCATTTCAATACTCTCTTTAATCAAATGGATCGCACAAAAGTTCTCAGTAAAGACCTCAGCTCTAGTAAAACTCGGTCTATTAATTAATTTTGATGCTTGTTTCCAAGATGTTGATAGTCTGATATTTTGTCTTTTCCTCACATTTTCCATAGTCTTACCAAAGACCGCATTATTCATCAATTTATAAAAGTCTTTCTCAAAATCTGTTTTTGACTCTGTTCTTCTTTGTGTATTAAAATCAATGTACCTCTTTAACCAATGACTTTGATTGAACTTTAGAACCCTATGGATCTTCTCTACTCTTAGACCTTTTGATAAATATTGTCGCAAATTTCTTTGGTGTAGAACATAATTTTTCCTGTTATATAATGTAGTAAGTAATTTTTCTGTTGATTCACCTATATTAAATGATTGTTGATAATCACTTAACCACTCCTTCTTTGGACTTTCCTTTTCACAAGCAAATGGGAGATCTTTGTGTAGGTTATGAAGTTCCTCTGGATATTTCAAATCAACTTCAAAATAATAACCAACTTTTTCTTTATCCAATTCTTTTTGTGTAGAGATACATACATCTTGTAAAACCTTTTTGTAGTCTTTTTCCTTTACACATCTAAGTTTTCCATAAGGAAGAGCCTGAGACATTGCCCAGCCATACAGGTTGTTCGCGTCATAGTACATCAAGTAAGAACTCTCTTTCGTTGAATCATAATTTGGAAGATATTTGTTATTTGCTTTTGCGTATATACTCGAGCAGACTTGTGAAATTCCACCTCTTTTTGCCTTTTCAATCATCAAAAGCATATCAACATCGGTTATCAAATCCAAAACTTGTTTTGTCATTTTCAACATCGCACTCCAGGCCAATCCAGGTGCTGTGTAGTAGTGAGCAGGATCCAATCCATATCCAGTGCGACAAACAGATCTAAAGGCTTCAAATACATCGGCCAATAAAAGCACATCAGTTTTGAGATACAAATCGTGATACTCGCCAAGATTCTTGATGTTATATTTTTTCCAAACATTTTGTGCGTGGACATAATCTTTATCAGATATATGACTGTTGTTTAATTTGTTATATAAATTTTCTTTTGAAGGAAGTTGTGTTTCATTGAATCTCTCAAATGAGTCCATATAGTCATAGGGGTAAATTCCCTTTTGTGTTAAAAAATCTTTATCTAAAAAATACTCTGAAAGACATGGAAACTCTTTTAGATTTTGAACCCAGTTAGCCAATGGACTTGCCATGAATTTAAATGTATCAAGAAATCTGATATGAGTAATAGGAGATGTGTGAATTGTTTTTGTGAATGAAATGTATTTCTGATCCGTGTTTGGAATTGCTGAGATACTTCCAGAAGTCTTTGAGAGTTCCTTGATAAATAGATGTGTATCATAATGAGCGTTGTTATGAAGAAAGACAGGAATGAAAGAGGGGAGTTGATAATTAATATTACAACTTTGATGAGCCGGACCTCTATATTTACCAGTGAGATGACAATGGTCTCTAACCTTTAGACCTTTACCAATTTTCTTCTCACAAATATGACAGGCAACCTTTGGCTGTCTAAATTCCCTTTTTTCTTTACTTGTTAAGGACATTGGTTTATTGGTTTCTCTCATTATCTTGGTTAATCGGACACAGTCTTTTTCTAGTCGTTTCACAAACTCCTCTGGGGTATTTGAGCCTCTATACACCTCTAACTTGTTATATTCATCACCAACGGATGATTTGATATAATAACAAAAACCACAAGGAGTATGTTTTTGATATATATTTGTGTATGATTCTTTTGGATCTGGAGAAGCAGTATCAATTTTTTCTAAAATACTTTCAAAATCAGCATATATAACAAATGGATGTTTTATTGTTTTATTTTCATCTTTGAATGTGATCTTTGAGCCTTTTTTAGGCAGGTTGATTACTGTTGATTTATGTTCACCACAATAATTTGAATGTTTATCTAATCTTTCTTGTGTATGGAAGAAGTTAAGACAACGCATACAAATATATATTTTATTTGTTCTTTTACATACTTGTGGTTTTATTAATTTTGTAATATCTTTGATGTATGTATAATGTGAATTTTCGTCTGAATTAAAATATAGAAGATTAATATGAGTTTGTTTACAATTGTCAGAAAGCTTTAAAACCTGAATGTTGTTTGTTTCTGTTAGACCATAAACATTAACTGATAAATTATTCAACTTTTCAAATTTAGGAATATCATTTAAAGTCATCGGAAACTTTAGATCTTTCGTATTTAATGTATTCTCATATTTTTTATAATGAGATACTCTTTCATCATGAAAATGTGGAGGATGTAAGTGTGCTAGAATAGACCAGAGAAAACATTTATTGTCTTTATTTTTGATTTTGATAACTGCTTTTCTATTTTTGATAACACTGGGTAAATCAATGTAAGAAGAAGCTTTTAGAGGATCTGATTTAAGAATATGAATGTCTATGTAAATAATTTTTCCTATATTGAATCCACTTCCTACGATTGAATTATCCACATCTTGCTCTTGTTTAATAAGTTCATCATAGACTCCTGATGTTTTAAAATCTTGATATGAAGATATAAAGTGTGGCTCAGTTCTCATGTATGGTGTATCTATAACTCCTTCGTCCTTTGTCATTTCTAATTTTACTCCCATATAAAATTTAAGTGGTTTCATTTCTTTTAGTGTTTTTTCAATCAATGTTTGAACAGCAGGTTTAACTATTTCTACAGCATCAACTATAGACTGGTTCAGGAGGTTTGAAGTTAAAGACTCTTATTTTAATATGTCCTTTGAATGCACCATCAGAGTTTTTAGTTGTGATAAAATTTGATAAATGTTGATTTGTTTTAAGATGTATTTCGAAGCCTTTCTTGAGGATATTTTTATTACAGGCAGAACAGTGTTTTGTTTCCTTCTGAATAGGAGATAGTAGGTGAAGTAGATTAAATGTGTGTTTGTTAGTTTTAAGGTGTCTTTTGTATTGTTTATATTCTTGTTCACAAACGTCGCAATACGTTGCTTTGATCATATTTATATAGAAAATTATACTTAAAGTAAAACACCTTTTTAGAGGCTTTTTTAAAGATGAAACTGTGCTTAAAGTAAACCACTTATAGAAGAAAGTGCCTTTTTACAGGCTTTTTATATATGAAACTATACTTAAACTAAAACACTTTTTCACTCAGAATCATCTGAGTCATAACTATCACATGAATACTCAGAATCATACTCAGAGTCATCAATAAAGCTACTCTCATAACTATCATTTGAGCACAAACTATTAGCATCATAACTATCATCTGAGTTCAATGAAATACTATCATCACCATTGTCCGAGTTCAATGAAATACTATCATCACTATCGTCCGAGTTCAATAAAATAGTAAAATCTTCACTGCTGTAATGACTCATATTTAATTAGCAGGAAAAATATTCCCATCAATATCTATATACTTTCTTTCATTAACAGATTCAATCTCTACATTTTTAATATCAAAAGTTATCTTTAAATAATCTCTAACTATCATAGAACGAAATGACATTTCACCAGAAATATTAACATCATTCATTTTACTAAGATCTACACCCTTTGGATTATTAAAGTAAATACAAATTTCTCCACGAGTATTGTTGATGGTCTTATCATTCTTTTTCAAAGTATCGCGATCGATCACTTTTTCAAGCTTTGAATAAATTGCCAGGAGTAGAGGAGAAACTTTTGTTCGATTTACTTTAATGGATGTCTTTCCAGGTATAGTTAGAGCTCTTCCTTTAAATGAAATAGAGGGGCTCATGTTATTTTCCATAACTGGTTTTACCCAAAAATTTCCATATTTATCTTTGTTCAATTTAACATCTTTAACATATTTTTCTATATCTTTCACCGAAGTAGAGATTGATTGAAATTTGTCTTTTGTGCTTTGAAACATTGTATTTATTAATGAATAAACTTGCGTTTAGTTTAAGTAAAAATTTACCATATAAATATGATAAGTTCTGAAGGATATTTAGAATTTCCAGACTCTCCATATGATAAATTAGAGAATTGTCCGGCTTGTGATAGAATAGGGCTTAATAATGAGGGTTCATATAAACAATGTATTTTCTGTGATTTAATTTTAATTAATGATAATTAAAAAAAATTAAAAAAATATAACTCTTTTAAATTAGAACCAAAAATGAATTACTTTACAAGATTAATAAGAGAGATGAATGTTAAGTATTGTGATGATAATACACCATTTCTTTCAAGGGAAGAGACTATTTGTATTGAGGAAATGTATAAGGGTTTAATGATATTTATTATTCAAAATAATTTTAATGGAAATGTTAATACAAGATACTATATAAATAAAATAATGAATTCTTTTGAAATTAAACCCGAACTCAGGATAAAATAGAGTTTCTAAAATAGCTCAAAAAAAGTTAGATGACTTGTTTTCCAAATATATAAATGAATGATTTTTTACCCATTTGGGAAAATAAGATAAAATTTAATAACCATAAAAACATTCCAAATTCATTGAGATGTCTAATAGTTGGTTCAAGCGGATGTGGAAAAACCTGTTTACTTTTAAAGATGCTCCTTGGTCCTAATTTTTTAGATTATGATAATTTAATAATTTTTACAAAGTCAAGTTTTCAACCCGAGTATCAACTACTCTCACAGGGTTTTAATGCAGGTCTTAAAAAGGAAGACATTATCGGTTTATTTAAACTTCAAAACAAACTAAATGATTATAATATTGAAGATATAATACAATTATTTTGTGATACACAGAAATCAAAATCGAAACCAAAACCCATAACTTGTATTCTCAGTGATAATACTTGGGCGATCTCGCGAGATCACGGCGAAGTCACGTCTTTTCGAAGCTGTTCCATGCGCTCACGCTTTCGAAGCTAAGTGATCCTTCTCAATTGTGTTTTTGTCGAGACTGTATCTATCTTTCGGTGTATGTACCTATAGCGTATCTTTTGGAAAATTTTCGGTGCTAATTTTTCGTACATGTATACACAATCGTCGGTTAATGCGTATCGAGTATTCTGCGGCCTAGTACTCGTAGGCTTGGCTACCGTACCGTCTCCGACCTTGTGGTTTTGTTTTTCTCTCAGCGATTCGTCGAATGCGCTGCATTTATTTTCGTTCTCTGGTTCGTCCCAGTCGTTCACCCCCATACCTCCTTGTTTAATATCTCTACTCAAAAAAAAAAAAAAACCCAAAAAAATATTTCCTTCCCAGGTGTTATTCGTTTATTTGTTGTTCTTTTTTGTTCGTTCGTTCTTCGTTCGCGATCACGCGATCACGTGATTAGAAATGTATAATCTCTCCTGTGAACAACTATTTTCTCTCATATATTATATCACAGTTTTCTTCTTTTCCTACAAAAGGATGCTTTCGTCTTGCTCACCAAATCTATTCATTCCAAAAAATATATATAATACCATCTCTTACAGTTCCTCCTTTCTACATTCCCTAAACTATCCAGAACTCCACCCCTCCTTCAGTGTCCTCAAACATATTTTTGACTCGAAGGTCTCAAACTCATTTTGCAAAAAATGTTCGTTTCCCATGAATCGTACACTTTTCAAAATCCAATCTCACCCCTCCCCTCCAAATCCTCCCCATCACCCATCCCTTTCAAATCTCCCCCCTTGCCCCTTCCCTCCCCTCCCTCCTAAACTCCCCCCACACCCCTCCCCTCCGAGACTCTCCCTCGCTCCTCCCCTCTTAGACTCCCCTCTCACCCCTCCTCCTCAAAGCATCCTCCCTGCTTCTTCCCCCTTCCAACTTTCACCTTCATCTCCCCCAACCTTCTGCCTCGCTCTCCCTCCTCCTCAAATAACACCTCACTGTGCCTCACCCAATCTCCATCAAACCTTTTGTCTGCCCCATTCTTCCCTTTCTCCAAGCTATTCTGAAATCTCTGAAATCTCTGACACACCTTCAACAGCTCTCCCTACCTCTTCCTCCTCTTCCACATCTTACCCTACCCCTCCCCCCCCCCTGTTCTGGACCCGATGCTCCCCCTTCCTCTTCATTAACGGTATGGACCTCAAACATCCGGGGCCTTCGCTCAAACTTGACTGATCTCTCCATACAGGTTGCTTCTGACAAACCAGATGTGATCTGCTTAACAGAAACTTTCCTCCTTCATGATGTCTCTGATGCCTTGGTATCTCTCCCAGGTTACTCCCTCTTCCGGTATGATAGACCTGAGCCTCGTCCTGGAGGTGGGGTTGCTATCTTTATAAAAAACTCTCTTCCTCACTCGCCCTCCACTGCCCTCTCTCCACCTCACCCCCAGGAATACCTTTGGCTACGGCTTCCCCTTCGCTCCCACCTTTTGTTCATATGCGTGTTGTACCGTCCACCAAACAGTGATGACTCCATCTACATCTCGCTGTCTGATAATATGGACCAACTTCTATCTACCCATCCCAACTCTCTCTTCCTCATATGTGGTGATTTCAATTGTCACCATGCCAGTTGGCTGGGTGTGGGAACCTCTCTCACCAGCCATGGCTCTTCAGAAAAGGACTTCTGCGACTCACTGGGACTGACACAATCTGTCAATTTCCCGACCCGGATCTCAGTCAACGGAGCATCTTCTCTTCTGGATTTGGTTATGACAAACTTCCCTGAAAATGTCTGCTGCTCTTCTTCTGCTCCAATCGGCTCATCTGATCATGTGCTTGTCAAAGTGGACATCTCTCTGACCATTCTCAGAGAGCCTCCTCAGCGTCGACGAGTCTGGCATTTCACTCAGGCCAACTGGCACGGTCTTCAAGCAGCCATCAATCATCTGGACTGGTCTCCCATCTCTACCGCCTCTGACATCAACTCATCCTGGGAATTCTTTCAAAGTAAATTGCTCTCTCTCATGCACAGATTTATCCCATCTCGTCTTCAGTTGTCATACCCTTCCTCCCGTCCATGGTACACGGAATCTTGTGGTGAGGCTGTTGCCCTGAAACAACTTGCTTTCATCTCCTGGAAAGCAAATCCAACGGAAGGAAATCTCATTTCCTTTCACAAAGCCCGAAACAAGTGTGTGTCCACCCTCAGGAGAGCCAGGAAACAATATCTCACCGTTCTCAAGACCGAACTCTCTTATCTGTCTCCCTCTTCCAAATCCTGGTGGCGTCTGGTCAAATCTGTTTCTGGTGTTTGTTCCCCCTCCATCCCCTTCCTCACCTCAAACGGCTTAACGGCTGACTCCGCACGTGAAAAAGCTGAATGCCTCAACTCTGTGTTTGCCTCTAAATCTTGTGTCCCAAACCCATACCTCTCTGAACCCACCGTACCCAGTCATACCCAGCTGCTCCTGGACTCTGTGTCCTTTCCTCCTGACAAGGTGGAAAAGTTTCTGTCAACCCTCGACTCTGATTCTGCAACTGGTCCTGACGGCATCAGCCCACGGGTCCTAAAATCATGTGCTTCCGCTCTTTCACTCCCTCTTTCTGTTCTCTTCACCCTCTCCTTTGCTCAAGGTCATCTGCCATCTGCTTGGAAATCAGCCAACATCACCGCTTTGCACAAAAAAGGTGCAAAAACAGATCCCAGCAACTACAGACCAATCAGCCTTCTCCCAATTATCAGCAAAGTCATGGAATCCATCATTGCTTCAGATATGAAATCTTTCCTCTTCTCCAATGGCTTGATCTCTGATCATCAATTTGGTTTCAGACCTGGTCACTCTACTCTGGACATGCTGCTTCTGCTTTCTCAACAATGGATGGAGGTCCTCAACGCCAAACAGGAAATTAGAGCCGTCTCCCTTGACATTTCACGTGCCTTCGATACGGTCTGGCACCCTGCTCTGCTCACCAAACTCTCCTCCTTTGGTATCCATGGAAATCTCCATGCATGGCTGGCGGACTTCCTCTCTGGTCGTAGTCAACGTGTGGCCCTGAATGGGTTTCTCTCATCTCCTCTTCCTGTTCAGGCTGGAGTTCCCCAAGGTAGTGTTCTGGGCCCTGTGCTTTTTCTGGTCTTCATCAATGATCTCTCTGACTCTCTTGAAAATCCTCTCTATCTCTTTGCTGACGACTCTACTCTCTGTCGCTCCATTCCTCATCCCTCAGATCGGCAGTCTGCAGCCTCCTCACTCTCTGCAGACCTGGACAAAATCACAGACTGGGCAAACAAATGGAACATGTCTTTCAATCCTGATAAATCTCACACTCTTACGATGTCTCTCCAAAAAGACCGACTGGAAAACCCTCCCATCCACTTTCTGAATAATCCTCTCCAAGAAGTTCTGTCACTCAAGCTTTTGGGTCTCACTATTTGCCATGATCTTTCCTGGGAAAACCACATTTCAAATCTGGCCTCCAAAGCCAGTCGCCGACTGGGCATCCTCCGTCGTGCGAAGTCCTTCCTTGGCACACCTGAGCTCCTCACCACATACAAGGCTTTCATCCACAGCTCTATGGAATACTGCTCTCCCCTCCGGTCTGGTGCTCCTGCCTCACACCTAGCCCGTCTTCACGCTGTTGAAACCAAAGTGTTCAGAATCATTGGAATCTCCCGCGATGAAGCTAACTCCATGGGCCTTTCACTCACTCACCACAGGCAGGTTGGTGGTCTTTCCGTCTTCTACCGACTCCTCTCTGGCCTTGCCCCCCCCCCCCCAGCCCTCTCTGGGCTCTGTCCCCCAAATATTCCTACAGGTCGCACAAGATCTGCCTGCAACCCTCTTATGGTTAAACTGCCAAAATCAAGACTTTCTGCTCACCTTCACTCCTTCATTCCTCTTTTCTCCCGCCTCTGGAACAAACTCCCTCACTCTCTTCAATCCCACTCCACCCTCCAGGTCTTTAAAACAGCTGTTCACCACCATCTCTTATCCTCCCCCATCCAAAACCTTGATCTTTTCTACCCCTGCTAATTTCGGTCCCCTTGTGTTTTATACTTCTCCCACCCTTCCCACGCCTCCTGCCCCCAAGCCCTCTCCCTCCCACACTTCTCCCTGCTCTCAAATGTTGTGGTTGTGTGCTTCCCCTTCTCTCCCCATCTTGTCTTCCGCTCCCTCTTTTTGTATATTTTGTTTGTCTGGTTGATTTGTTTGTGAAATAAATGTTAGCTCTTTCACGAGCCTCGATTCAGTATACAAAAAAAAAAAAAAAAAATACGGATGATATACCTTCACCTCAAGATTTAGATAAATCAAAAAAGAACCTCGTCATCTTTGATGATTGTGTTAATGAGAGAAACCAAACAGTAATGGACCGCTACTATACAAGAGGGAGACATTCTTCTTGTAATTGTATTTATCTTAGTCAGTCATATTTTCAACTCCCTCGACGCTCAATAAGAAACAATGCCAATACTTTTATTTTATTTAAGTTAAATTCAATAGATGTAAATAATTTTTGGAGAGATAATTGCTCTACATTATGTAGTAAAAAAGAATTTGAAAATTATATGAAACACACGATTGGAAAATATAAATATATTGTTGTGAAACAAGATGAGATATTAAAGGATGTATTTTTATTTTAAATATAATTACATATATAAATGATAACTATTATTATTAATCTTGTGGGTAAATCTGCTTCAGGAAAGAACTTTCATAAATCTAAACTCTTGAATAGTAAAAATGAAAAGATTGTAAGTTTTTTTTAAAACACCCTATGATTCGTTTTGTGAGTACTACAACCAGAGCAAAGCGACCAGGAGAAGTAGAAGGGAAAGATTATTACTACATTTCAATGGAGGAACATATGCGATTGAGGAACGAAGGTCAAATATTTGAGGTCTCTCTTGGTTCTACAAAATATTCACATTGTAAGAGTGAGTTAAATAAAGTAAAATCTAATGGTCTTGGGATTTTAGAAACTAATCCTGAAGGAATGAGACAAATTATTAAACAATTGTGTGGTGATGGAGTTAAGATTTTATCATTCGGTTTTGATATCGATGAGGAGACTCAATGCAAACGTATGAAAAGCAGAGATACAAGTATTAGTGAAGAAGAAATAACAACTCGTATTAATACCAATAAAGAATTTGATGAAATATTTAAAGAAAAGGATTTATTTCAACACATTTACTATAATGATGAAGAAAAGGAAAATTTTCCCATTGACCTTTACAATTCATTAAATGATATTTTTCAATACTAAATGAATGCCGAAGAAAGAGCAAGAAAGTTTAAGGAACAATAACAATTAGTTTCAAAAGTTGTTAAACAACAGGAAGGGATAAAGAAGAAACGGAGACAAAAACTGACTGGCGAAGAAGTCTTTGAAAGAAAACAAGAGAAATTCTTTAAACCACTTTTGAAAACTCAACACTCACCTACAGTCCCCACGGTATAATTTACTCCAAAAAAACTTCAAATGATCAAAGATTTTAGTCAAATGACAGAGCAAGAACTTGGTGAATTAGAATATGATGACGAGGGATTATTTCGGAAACTTGAGGAGGTAAATCAACCCCATAATTATGTTGTGGAAGCTCTTTAAAACAATGAGTATTCGGCGGGTTCAAAAACCAGAGCAGGTCTCATTCCAACAGAAGAACCAGCACAGTTCCATCTTGTGAAAGAAAAGTTATTGATATTTAATGATAAATTGGTGTTCTTAAGTTCTGCTCAACCAAATGTTGAATTAACTCCAAGATTAATGTTTCTTCTAACAAACTCCGGATTCAGCAGTTCAAAATATTTTGAGGAACCACTTGATATGGAAAGAGAAGAAGATAGGGTATTATATTGATTTACTAAACGCACTTGATTATCGAGTTTCTGTTGCTGGTAAAAGTAAGAAGAATGAGAAGGAGAAACATATTATTGATGCTTTAAGTAAGCTTGGTTCGGGTGTTAGCTTTCTTCCAAATGACCCATCACAATTAGTTAATAGGTTATTATTGTTGTTAGGTAGTAAGAAGGCTGGAAACAACAATTGTTTTAATGAAGCATCCGCCATTTTAGATCAGTTGATGAATATGAAAATAATTAATAAATGTCAATACAAAGATATTTTATTAGATATTAAATAAGATGAGAAGCACAATTCTTAGTTTTAATTTTACAACGAGTGATTACACAGCATCATTCCCTTACCCACTACAACTTGACCCCACAAAAGAATATGAGGCATCTTTATTGTCAATGGAAACTTATAATACCTTGTTTAATATCACAGAGAAAAACAACAAGTTTAGTTATAATCCAGGAAGTGGATATAAAACTATAACCGTTTCACCCGGAGCTTACGAGATTTCTCAAATATCTTCAGAAGTCTCTCGCCTTATGAAAGAAAAAGGTGATGAACCAAAAAATATGGTAATAGATATTCAAAAACACACTTCAAAATCAACGATTAAACTTAAAAATAATTATAAAGTTGATTTCACGATTGAAAATTCGTTCAGAGAGCTATTGGGTTTCTCTTCAAAAAAGATTGAAACTAACGGGACGTCTTACAGTGATAATGTCATTCAAATATCCTCCGGTATAAATTCAGTATTAATTCATTGTGATTTGATTGATGGTGCTTATAACGATGGAATAAGAACAAATACAATATTTTCATTCAGCGCATACTCAACACCGATTGGTTATAAATTCAATATGGAACCAAAAAATCTTGTCTATTTACCTGTGTCAGGAAAAACCATATACAGAGTAAATTTTAGGATAACCGATTAAGATAATCGTATGATCTCCTTTAATGAAGAAATTATATCCATCAGAATTCACCTTCGTGAAGTTTTTTTTGATAAATAAATAATGGTTATTGTGAGAAAACACGAGTTGGGAAAATATAAAATAATTACAGGGGATGGGATGTTCCTTTCACCATACTATAAGGGTGAAGGTATGTTTCTTGGTAGAGGATACTATAAACCAAAGAGACAACGGGGTGTGGGACATCAATTTAGAAATAAAGGAGATGGGATAATTGATACTCTAATGGGTATTGGTTCAACCATCCTTAAACATAAAGACCTAATTGGTTCAACTGCTTCTGCCGTGGGCTCCGTTGCGGGTGCTATAAAGAGTATAAAAGATGCTCAAAAGGAGTCTCATAAATTACAAGCAATCAAAGAAATAAAAAAAGGTAAAACTCAACTATCTTCACAAGAACGACAAAAAATCATTAAAATACTTGGGTCAGGGTTTCAACGATTTTAATACTATATAAATACAAGTATGGAAGCGATTGATAGTATCTATGATTTGGATGATACAATTATCATTTCAAACTCCACGAAAAAGGAAGACTATTTTAAGGTAAATGCTATAACAGGAACAGACTGGAATTCAAACGGAACAAAAAGTTTTGAAATAAATAATCAACAAACTTACTTGAATATAGCTGATAGTTTCTTGCTGTGTAAATTTAAATTCACTAAGGCTGCGAATAATACTAATGCTACACTCGTAAATGATTTCTTCTGGAAAATGTTTGATAGTGTTCGCCTGTATATTGGAACACAAGAGGTTGAAGCGGTTGATTATGTCTCTGCTACATCTGAAATGATGAAATTTACACTATATTCGTTTGGTGATAGAATGGGTAAGGGAGCTGTTGAAGGTTTTATTCCTGATATGTCAACGGGAACAAATGCTGACCCTGGTTATAGTCAAAGGAAGGCAATGTATAATGATGAAACAAAAGCAGAGAATAGTTTTACCGTAGCAGTACCTCTTAAAGGTATATTTGGATTTTGTGATTATGATAAAGTTTTGTATGGGCTTAAAATTAGATTTCAACTACAAAGGAATGATAATGTAAATAGACTGCTTTTTGGGGCTCAAAATGCTTTTGGTGATAATAATAAATTTGTTGTTAATGATTTGTGTTGGTATATTAGTGAATATACTCCTAATCTTAAAACGGAAGAGATGTTAAATAGAAGACTTAACTCAAAGAAACCACTAAATGTATCATACCTTAAAAGAAGATGTCAACACATTAAACTGGAACACACTACCTACACTTGGAATTTAGGTGTTCTTCAAGGAAAGCCACGATACCTATGGCTCATTTTTAAGAAACCAGATGGAGATGAAGGTACTGATAGGAATAATGCGCTGAGTGACAATGCTAAGGTGAAACAACTTTGGGTTTCTCTTGATGGCACATTTTATCCGCGAGATAGATTGGAAATTGATTGGGAAAAAAATTATTATGCGGAAGCCTACAAGTCTTACCAAAAGGTGTGTGAAAGCAACGGTAATAATGACCCTATTTTGGATATGGTTGCGTTTCAAAAACTTTATACGATCTACGCAATTGACCTGAGTTCTCAAAAAGAAACTATAAAGTCTAATAGAGTGGATACTTCTCTATACATTGAAAGAGGGGAGAGTGAAGAGGTTAATGCATATTGTTTGCTTTTGGAAGAAACAGAATTACAGATTAATACAGATAATGGTGTTATGATTAATATCACATCGATTTTTTCTCATAAATAAATGGTAGGGGTATATGTTAATCAAATCAATCTTAATAAATTAACATCTTGTATTCAAAATCAAAAGCCTTGTATTATTAATGTTAATACAATTCAAAGAAAAGGAGCTGTAAGAATTGATGTTTTACTCACACACACACAAGTAAAAACACTAAATGATACTGGTTCACTTAAAATTAAAATGACAAAACCTATGTTAAATAAATATTCAATAGACGAGTCAAGAGGAGGATTTCTCCCGTTTCTAATTCCTTTATTTGTTGGTTTAAGTGCGGCGGGAGCATTGACTGGTGGTATTTCAGCAGCGGTAAAAACTGCTAACGAAAGGAAGGCACAACTAAAAGCTCAAAAAGAATTGGAAAGACATAACAAGGAGTTGGAGAAACAAATTAGTGGAAGTGGTGTAATTGTAGATTTTGCTCAAAAACTTGAAAGTCTACCTGATAAAGCTAGATTGTTGGTTGGAGATATGCTTTCCTCTATCGCTCAAGCGGGTGTTAAACTAACTAAACGGGGTGATGGATTGTATCTTTCTCATAAATAAATGGATAAATGGTTTAAACAATTTGGAAAGAATACAACGTCAAATATAGAACTAGCTAAGTATTGTAAAACACTAAAAATTGATAATGTGGTTATTTGTATGAGAGATGAATTAATACATATAAATAAAAATACTAAGAATATTATTATGAATTTAGACACACAGAATGGTTCTCATTGGGTTTGTATTCATAATAGTCAGGATAAATATTATTTTGATAGTTATGGTATGCCACCACCTGTTGAAGTAATACAATTCTTACAGAATGGTGTTTATCAAACATTTCAAGTTCAAGAAATTAATTCTAAATGTTGTGGTCAATTATGTTTATATGTATTATTTCAACTCAACAATAATGAAAATTTTTATGATATCATTTTAAATCTAATATAAATGACTTATGTTGGAAAAGATGGTTCTATCTTTGGAGAATCCTCTCAGGATATTGATTTATCAAATTATTATACAAAGGCACAGGCTGAACGACAAAAATATAGTATAAGTAAAAATATTAATATGAAGAATACTTATAAATTAATCAATTATCCAAACCCTACAGATGCGAATGACTTAATTAGATTTAGTGATTTATCACAATATATATATTTTAAAGAAAACAGCACGTTTTGTGAAACAAGTAAAATTTACAACCACAACACCTGGTTATACTGACCATACACCTTTCCTCATTGAATTTAACTACCTGCTTACAATTGAATTTTATAAAGAAGGACATATAGTTAACATGCGAATTAATAAATGGGGGTATGATATGCCTGATTTCGGGTATAATTGGTCTTTTTCAATAAACTTAGAAGACCTACATGATTTGAATCAGTCTCGTAAAGAAGAATATTATCCGCTTGGTGAGGATAAGGATTTATGTGGAAGTACAATTAGTAAACAACAAATATATGATTTTAAGAAAAGAAAAATATATGATAGTATAGCGATGGTTAGCATGACAAAGAAGGATGGTAATGAGATAAGGATAGAAAGCCGAGGAATACAAACCAATTTGGTAGTGGGAAGATGGGGTGGTATTACCTGTCATAATATTAATCTCACATATATTTCTGATACATAAATGGCAGGAAAAAGACGTCAAGAGAATTATAATTTTTGTATTCAGGGATACCTACAAGAAAAGGGTGCTCGGTATTACATACCTTATGATTTGGAGCATATACATGGGAATTTTGTCATAAAAAACTGGCCTTATACTGATATTGCTAAACCCACAAATAGAGACTTGTTTAAAATATTAAATAAAAATGAACTTCTCAAAGTTATGAAATATAAAACTCTTTTAGAAATCATCAACAAATCTTATTGGTATCCTATTATGAGAAAAATAATTATAGATACAAGAATATCTCAAAATCCAGATGAGTATATGTATAATATTCTTTGGGGCTCAAACTCAAGGGTAGCAAAGGATGAGGAAGGAGTTGAAGAAGAGAAGGAGGAAAGAGAGAAGGAGGAGAAGGAGGAGAGGGAGAAAAAGGAGAAGGAGGAGAGGGAGAAAAAGGAGAAAAGGGAGAGGGAGGAAAGGGAGAAAAGAGAGAAGGAAGAGAGGGAGAAAAAGGAGAAGGAGGAGAGGGAGAAAAAGGAGGAGGAGGAGAGGGAGAAAAAGTAGAAGGAGGAGAGGGAGAAAAAGGAGAGGGAGGAAAGAGAGAAAAAGGAGAAGGAGGAAAGGGAGAAAAAGGAGAAGGAGGAAAGGGAGAAAAAGGAGAAGGAGGAAAGGGAGAAAAAGGAGAAGGAGGAGAGGGAGGAAAGGGAGCAAAGAGAGAGGGAGGAAAAATATAAAAAGATGAAAATCAGTGAGATTCGTAAAAGATTGAGTGTATTACAGCAAATAAATCAATCTCAACGCACCGAAGAGGAAAATAAAGAATTAACGACTCTTACTCAGATAATGATTTTTAAAATGGTTGAGATGAGTTCAGCGAGGAGATTTACATGAAGAAGACAAAGATTATGTGGTTGATGATGCTATTGACTTTAGTTAGTTTTTATTTGTAAATAAATGGAGGAGAGAGTGAAGGCATTCCTAAGGATTCTTTATGTTTTAAAAATCAAGATTGAAATGTATATGTTGAAAACCAAAAAGGTTTTGATACTCTGTCGGACTTTTTCTGATAAATAAATATGAGTTATTGTCTCAAATATAAAAAGAAAACTAAATCTAAAAATATATCTTATGTTAAAGCTAAAAATAATAGAGTTTATCAAAAAGGAATATGTCAAGTGTGTGGCTCTAAAAAGTGCCAATTCATCTCTCCTAAAAGTGGAGGAGACATACAAAAGTTTCTGTCAGGAAGTAAATTTACAACAACTGGAATTCCGGGGGAATTACACCTTCCAGGGTATTCTTTCTGTGGTCCTGGAACAAACCTGGATAAAAGATTAGATGAGGCTGACAATCCTAAACGTTGGTCTAAACCTATAAATAGGGTTGATGAAGTGTGTATGAAGCATGATATTGCTTATGGGAATACCACTACATTGGATGAAAAACATGAAGCAGACAGAGAAATGTTGTATAATTTGTCTTTGATACGAAATCCTACGTTGAGAGAGAAAGTTGATAGGTTTATTGTGAAAAAAATGATAAGTGCTAAATTGAAACTTGGTCTTGGTTATTCCTCAAAAAACTATTAGGCTCTAATGATGTTATCAAGACTGAGGAGCTTTTGGCTAAAGAATTACATAAACCTATAATCACAAAGTTTAAAAGAAGGAAAGTTTATTCTAAATACACTGACCACATATGGTCCGCTGATTTAATCGAACTAAATAATGATAAGGGATACAGGTATGCTTTAACCGTTATTGATTTGAGGAGTAGATTTGCCTGGGTTGTTCCTTTGAAAAACAAGAGAGGTAATACTTTAATGTTAGCCTTTAAGCTAATATTTGATAGGAATAAAAGGAAACCAAAGAAGTTATGGACTGATGAGGGAACAGAGTTCTATAACAAAATATTTATGAAATTTCTTAAAGGGGATGGTATTAAATTATACAGCACCTTTAATGAAGGAAAAGCAGTTGTTATTGAGCGTTTTAATCGTACTTTGAAAGAGAGACTATATAAAACATTCACACAACTCGGTTCTCAAAAATGGGTGTATTTAATTCAGGATATTGTAGATAATTACAATAATACAGTTCATTCATCAACAAAATCAAAACAATCGGAAACATTTACAAAATTAGAATATGAAAAGGAGATTAATTTGAGAAAGCCCAAGTTTAAAGTTGGTGATATTGTAAGAATATACAAATGGAAAAGTCATTTTGAGAAAGGTTATACACAAAAATGGACTCGTGAATTATTTAAAATCATTGATGTAATGGATACAGCTCCTTGGACCTACAAATTATATGATTTAAATGGAGAATAAATCTTGGGTTCATTTTACTCGCAAGAATTACAAAAAACACAAGTAAGCAGATAATACCCTTGAAAATAATAAATAAATAAATAAAATGTAATGGGGATATGTTTTTAAATCTGTGAACCCCAAACACAGAATCCCACAACTTTTTAGTTGGGGCTTAACTTTTGTGTGTGTATAATGGGGATACGTTTTTAAATCTGTGAACCCCAAACACAGAATCCCACAACTTTTTAGTTGGGGCTTAACTTTTGTGTGTACAATGGGGATACGTTCTTGAGATCTGTGAACCCCAAACACAGAATCCCTCAACTTTTCAGTTGGGGCTTAACTTTTGTGTGTGTGTATGTGTGAGTGAGTCATAATAATATACAAACCCTAACCCAACCCCATCCCTAACCCAACCCCATCCCTAACCCAACCCCATCCCTAACCCAACCCCAGCCCTAACCCAACCCCATCCCTAACCCAAACCCATCCCTAACCCAACCCCATCCCTAACCCAAACCCATCCCTAACCCAACCCCATCCCTAACCCAACCCATCCCTAACCCAACCCCATCCCTAACCCAACCCCATCCCTAACCCAACCCCATCCCTAACCCAACCCCATCCCTAACCCAACCCCAACCCTAACCCAACCCCATCCCTAACCCAACCCATCCCTAACCCTCACATTCAAAATCCCAACCCTAACCCAACCCCATCCCTAACCCAACCCCAACCCTAACCCTCACATTCAAAATCCCACCCTAACCCAACCCCATCCCTAACCCTCACATTCAAAATCCCACCCTAACCCTAACATAATCTTTTTTTTTCTTCTTTTTTAAATACGTATTTCATTTTTTTTTTTCCTCTTCTCCCAATTCTGTCTTTCAAGGCTTTCAAGTTTGAAGAAGTAGAAATGGGAAGAAAGAATTTTCCAGCATTTTCTTCCTCGAACTTTCTTGATATTGCTTAAATCAAGCGTCATTAAACAAAGAACATTGTTCATTGCTTTAGAATCCAAAGAGTCTCCAAGATGGACCCCACAGGTAGAGTCTCCAAAATAAAACCAACTTTCCAAGTTCCCAAGGTATCACCACATTCCTGTTGAGCCTCCAAGATAGGTATCACATTCCGAGTCATCAAAACAAACCCCCCATTCCGAGTCTCCAAAAATATAACCATCTTTCCAAGTCTCCAAGGTAGAACCACCATTTTCAGAAATATTGGGGGTTTCCGTGATAAGTCTCACATAGTATAACTGCGGATCATCAGGGAAAACTTCCCTTTCCCAATTTTTTAGGGTTTCTATGATGTGTCTCACATAGTATAACTGCGGACCATCAGGGTGAACTCTCCTTGCCCAATTTTTTAGGGTTTCTATGATGTCTCACATAGTATAACTGCGGACCATCAGGGAGAATTCCCGTTTCACAATTTTTTAGGGTTTCTATGATGTGTCTCACATAGTATAACTGCGGACCATCAGGGAGAACTCCCCTTTCCCAATTTTCAGAAATTTGTGGGTCTCCAATGTATGACTTGTATTCTGGCTCATCAAGGTAGAACTTGTTCAGTGGGTTTTGTTTTGATAACTCACAACAAGTATCATCATGGTAAAACTCTTTTTCAGGATTTTGTGGATCTCCAAGGTATAACTCTTTGGCTGGGTCATCAAGGTAGAACTCGTTCTGGGGGTCTTGGTTGTTCAAAATGTCTTCAAACAAAAAAATAACTTCATCCCAAGTTGTGTTAAAAGCAGAATTTTCATTTCGTATCTCAGAAACAATTTCCTGTGAAAGAAAATAACAATGTATTAATTTAACACAATATTTTTATTTGTATAAATCAAGCTCTATGAATATTAAAATAAACTTTGTTAACTCTTACACGAGTCTCATCTAAAAAAAAAAAAATTAAAATAAATAATTAAAAATTAATTAATTAAATAAACAAACAAATAAATAAATAAATAAATAAATAAACAAACTTACCTCCATTGATAAGAGGTTCGAGTCCAGTTCATCAATCTGAAGGTTGAGTTCTACACAGGTAGTAGGACTCCAAGGAATAGCAAAGTTATCCCATTCCATTTCGGCATAGTAGTCCATTCTCAAGTGAAGCAGAAAGCGTGTTTGAAAAAGCCTGTGTGGTCGGTGCCTTTTATAAGGACTGGGTGTGTCATTTCCTGTGGAAATTCCCTGGGCATGTCTTAACTGGAAATGATGTGATGGAAATTCCCTGAAAATGATGTAATGTCTTAACTGAAAATGATACAATGGCAGAGTTTATAAAGTGGGTGGGGTTAACAAAAAGTGGGCGGGACTTAGCAAAAAGTGGGTGGGGCATAGTAAAAAAGTGGGCGGAGCTTACCAAAAGTAGGCGGAGCTTAATAAAAAAGTGGGTGGGCTTAGCAAAAAGTGGGTGGGGCTTACCAAAAAGTGGGCGGAGCTTACCAAAAAGTGGGCGGCACTGGAGGCGCTCAGACAAGAACATTGAGAGAGGTTTATCATTTTATCTCAGCTCAGTTAAAATATCTTGAAAAAGAACCAACTCAAACATCTTTTTTGTTAATATATTAGATGGTGAAGGGAGTGGCAAGAGAATTAAATTATTTCCCACGCATAAACAAATATTTGTAGGATCGATGTTCGAGTGGTCTACTCGGGATCATTGATATAGTAAGAGTACCATAAGACCAAGGGGGAATCATTGTTTGAGTGTCAAAAGGCTAAAAGGTTCGTAAAGAGGTGAGAGGAAAATTAACATGTAAGTGAATGGGTTGATGTTTGAGTGGGTCAAAGATAATCTGCCAGATGATATGTAGAAGAAGGATTATAGGTCTATAAGGGAAAACAAATATTTGTAGTGTTTGAGTGGTCTAATGAACAACATTAAGGATAGGTACTATAGACAAAAGGTTCATAAAGATGAGGGTAGGAGAAATAGAGGTGTTAATGGGCAATGAGGTTGAGAGGAAAATTAACATGTAAGTCAATGGGAAAATGAGAGTGTCCCAGAAGCAACATATATACACTACTTTCATTTCCATCACTCTTCTCAACCAGTCACTTTCATCCTTCCTCAACACATGACCATGATTGTGGTACACACAGTGACACAAAACAGCAGAATGACTCTTTTCACAGGTGAGTTCAATCCGAAAGTAAAGGAGAATCACCTGGTTGAACTCTAATTATTTCTCACAACTTCTAAAAGGTGCCAATCATATTGTCCTGGCCATTTTAGGATTTCTGCGTGGAATAAGCTAAATTAGGGTTAGGGTAATTGTAGGCACTTTTAAGTGCTAATTAGTATAAGCTAATTTCGTAATGTTTTCAGCTTTTTTTTGTTTTGTTCCACTGCAACCCAAAGAAATACATTTGTGGATACCAAAAGATTTTTTAATTTCAACAATTTGTTGGAAGAAATGTTTTTTTGCATTGTTTGAAAAAAGTGCAAAGATGCCAATATTTTTTGCCACGACTGTATATATATATATATATATATATATATATATATATATATATATATATATATATATATATATATATATATATATATATATATATATATATATATATATTTACGTGTGTGTGTGTGTCGTTTCTTCAATATGAACCATCAAGGCATTGTAGCATGTACCACCACACATTTTGGTACCAGGGCTCGCATGTGTATGTATTATTTATCCCTTTTATGCAAAGTTACTTCTGTGTAAAGAATTATATGTCCAAGACTGAAACTTACAATTCTTGCTTGCACATTGTCTCCTAAAGGTTGTTGGACTGTGTTGTCATTTTTTGACAGATACCACTACCTGACTAAGCATTATTTCCACCTTGCATTCCACTGTTGTTGCACTACTCCAAGCCACCGCTTCACTCCATCCTGCTGTGCTGATATCTCGGCTCTAAGTGGAAATGCACTCCAGAGAAGGACTCCAGCAGCGCTGTGTCGGCAACATTTGGCCAAGGAAGGAAAGTCAGGCAATGATCCTTACATCTTTGTTCTGCAAAATGATTTGTCAATTTACATCCAGATTTGTAAAAAGACTGGACACCTCCCTCAACTTCCCCTTTTCCCCCCAATGTTGAGCACAAAATTGGTATTTTCACAAAAATAAGCACTAACTCCTGAGTGAAGTCAAATTTCAATCACTTAAGTAGTTCCTACCCAATAACCTTTGCCTAATGACTAATGCACAGCTTCTGGTAAATAAATTTACATGTTATTTATATTTTTTAATATCCTTAACATGGTTGAAGGTAATAAGAGATTAGAAGATTAAATGAATGCTCTGTGTGTAATTGAGAGACACAACCTCAGTGTTTCATTTGCAAATTCGTTCTGGTTTGAGACCCCCTGCTCATCATAGTATCTTTATATGCCACAAGGTACCTGCAAACACCAAGGTACCTGCCCCTAGATGTTTAACTCAGATGTGTTTGCTCAGAATAAGCATTTCTCACCTTACATGTGCACACACACGGGGGACCCATGTACGAGCTTTTTGGTGCTTTCTATGAAATCAATTTCCTAGGTATTGCTCTTTCTGGTACATTGCCTACCCCTTGTGCCTGCTTAAGCTGAACTGCATTCCATGTGCTCATTTTGCTTTTAAAAAATCAAAAAAAAATCGTTTCTCTGGACACTGAACTAACATTCCACAAACCACCAATATCTTGTCTTAGCTTGCCAGTGTGTGTATCTTGGGTCCACATCAACACTTGCTGAAACACTTGCTAAACTGGGCAGTTGGACCCATGGTGTTCAGTCTCGACCTCCCTGCTCACTCTCTTTTATCGTTGGGATTATATTTTACAAATATTGTATTATTTAATGCCATTTACACGATTCAAGCATATACCATGCATAAGCATACCAATCATGATTCATTCTACTGATATGCTAACGTCTTTTGTATGCAGCACCGGGCAGCGGGGGCATCAATTGCTGGGGGCACACCTGTGTCACTGATGCGGTGACTTTTGTAGGTGAGGGCAGCAATTTGTAATTTGTTTTCGGTGTTGGCAATAACTCGTCGACTCTTCACAAAGGATACAATGGGATATTTAACGTCAAACACCTGAAGCTAGATCACAGGACGCCCGGTTTAATGTCAATCCTAGGGATGGCACATACGTCGATGAATCGCTGTGAAGCACCAGGGTGGGAGTTTATACCTGGGTCGGGATTCACACCCAGTCTAGACATCTCAAAGGCAGGTATGCATACCTCTGGGGTATCCTGCCAACCTGAGATTCTAATCGTTGACATATTGCTCAAATAATCCATGTTAGCGTATCGGGTTGTAATGCATTGGCAAGATTTGTCCTATTGGAAATAGTAAGAATGGGTCAGATGACTGGGTGTCTGAAAAATGGGCCGGAGGATTTGTAAATGTTTAAAGCAATCTGAAAACACAAGGACACACAAACCAATACACACACAAGGAACTTTTAAAAAAGTATTCAAAGTCGAGGCTTGTGTAAGAGCAACACATAAAACACAAAGACACAAACAGAAAACAACACATAAAACGTATAATAAAGGGAGCGGGAGACAGAAGGGGGGGGTGGGGGGGGGGGAAGAGAGTGAAGCACATCAACAGTAGAGAACGGACATCACATCGGTAGATCTGTGCAACGAAGAAAGCGGCAGGGTGGGGAAGGAAACGGCACAACATAAATTGACACTACTGGGAGTTTCAGGAAAGAAAAACGGAGTTTGTAAAAGGTGGAGTTGGGGAGTATTAACGGGGGTAGAAAAGATCAAGGTTTTGGATGGGGGAAGATAAGAGATGGTGGTGAACAGCTGTTTTGAAGACCTGGAGGGAGGAGTGGGATTGAAGGGAGTGAGGGAGTTTGTTCCAGAGGCGGGAGAAAAGGGCAATGAAAGAGTGAAGGTGAGCAGAGAGTCTTGATTTTGGCAGTTTAACCATAAGAGGGTTGCAGGCAGATCTTGTGCGACCTGCAGGAATATTTGGGGGACAAAGCACAGAGAGAGCTGGAGGAGCTAGGCCGGTGAGCGAGTGAAAGGCCCTCAGAATCAGCGTCATCGCGGGAGATTCCAATGATTCTGAAAGCTTTGGTTTCAACAGTGTGAAGACGAGCTAGGTGTGAGGCAGGAGCACCGGCCCAGAGGGGAGAGCAGTACTCCATTGAGCTGCGGATGAAAGCCTTGTATGTGGTGAAGAGCTCAGGTGTGCCAAGGAAGGACTTCGCACGACGGAGGATGCCCAGTCGGCGACTGGCTTTGGAGGCCAGCTTGGAAATGTGGTTTTCCCAGGAAAGATCAAGGCAGATAGTGAGACCCAAAAGCTTGATTGACAGAACTTCTTCGAGAGGATTGTTGAGAAAGTAGATGGGAGGGTTGTCCAGACGGTCTTTAAGGAGAGACAAAGTGAGAGTGTGAGATTTGTCAGGATTGAAAGACATGTTCCACTTGTTTGACCAGTTTGTGATTTTATCCAGATCTGCATAGAGTGAAGAGGCTGCTGCCATCCTCAGATCATTGTCGGACTGGGACCATGGGTTTGCCATTCTTCCTGCAAGACGCATGATTTCAGCTTTACAGTAAGCTACCTTTCCTTTTACCATAAAATGGCCAGATGCTGGCAAGGCTCGCAGATTCCGCAGGTCTTTGTTCAACTGAACAAAAGTCTGTTGCTTGTTCCCCATCCTTTTCGGAATAACAAAATCAACCTTCTATTTATTACATTAGCACTAAAGCTAAAGTATGCACCCCGTGGAGCGAACCTTAGCCCCATATGAACCATTTGCATGACATCTCAGTCTCCATGATTTAATAACAACATCGAATGGATTGTACTAGTACCGGAGCCAAGTTGTAAATTGCTGTCCTCATCCAAAAGGAGCACGCAGCAGCAGCCATAATCCAAGATTGATGCAAACCTGCAGCAACATCCTCTACACACCAGAGCATCACACTGTTCCAAAGTTCCATCATCATGCTGTGGAATCACTTTAAAAGCCGAAACCGTTTAACAAGTTTCAAAGTTGTAGTTTGAAAAGAAAATTGAGATTGGTAGTTTGTAAATGGCTATAAACGCTGTCTTTTATTTTTGTGCCAGTTTAGTGTTCAAAACAAAACAAAACAAGTACACATACATTCAAAGTACACCGCCCCCATGCCAAATAATTAAATATCCTCCAGCGCAGCATTGCCGGGGTGCCTCCGGCGCCCGGCAATACCGCAGTGCAGCTCATAGAGAGTGCATTGGGAGGGAGAGGTGCTCAATAATTGATTGATTAATTCCATAATTAAAATCAATATAAGATTATCATAAAATATTTTCTCAATCAATTGGCTAATAGCATAACTAAACCACTAGTGCTTCATCCGAAGATGTAACTTTTAGAAATTTAATTAGATAAGTCATTAATAAAAAAATTAAATAATTGATTTATAAATCAATAAATAATTAATCGATTAATTTTGTTCAATCAATAAATCAAAAATATCCTTTATAGCCACATCACTTGGTCACTATCGTGTCCAAATATTAGCTTCCTTGCTCATATGGTGCCTGAGATATTGCGCAGATAAGAAAGAAAATAAATAAATGATTAATAATGAAAATAAATAAATAATAATCATAAAAAATAAATAATTAATCAATGGGCTAATAGAATACATAAAGCACTACCATTTCATCCGAATCTGTAACTTAAATTTTAAAAAATTAATTAAGTCATTAATCGAATATTGAAATAATTAATCGATTCATTGATGAATCAATAAATCAAAAATAGCCTTTGCAGCCAAATCACTTGGTCATTGGCATGTCCAAATATCATCTTCCTAACTCAAAAGGTGCCTGAGATAATGGTCAGAAGAGAAAGGAAATGTATAAGTACTTAATTAATCGCTAATAATTAAATAACTCATCAATTAATTGATTAATCAAAAAACCAAAAATATCGTCTTTGACAAAGTACTTGCTCACTATTGTGCCCAAATTTCAGCTTCCTAGCTCAAAGGATGGCTGAGATATCGCCCAGACAAACAAGAAAACAAACAAGAAAACAAGAAAACAAACAACCAGAGTGAAAACTGAGTACTCCCTTTCAGCGTGCGTCATTGCCGAGCCCCCTTCGGGGCCCGGCAATGACGTTATGCAGCGCCTGGAGATGGCATAGGAAAGGTGCGGTGTACAACAATTCAGGGTTGTGTTCCATTAACAAGCGGCTTGCTATCGCTTGCCAAGCAGCTTGCTGGATTCAAAGCGCTCAAGGAACCACTCCAACAGTACGGAGCGCTCGGCACCACTTAACAACATGGCGGTCTCCACACTCATTGGAACAGGCGTCACATCCGTGGAGAGGTTGTTGATGCCACAGGCTGCGGAGAGGATGATGATGTCACTGCCTTGGCCGAGTGAGTCAAGACCATGACTTTTCTTGAATGCTACAAAGCATCAGGAACATATTGAGTCTTTCCAGGCCTACACTTGACAGTGATGTCGAAGTCCTGAACACATTAGACCCATCGGGCCAACTGACCTGACAGCTTGGCCTTATTAAAGAGCCAACATTGGCATGATAGTCAGTGATGACTGTAGTTTTCTGACGCCCAGATAACGGCGAAACACTCGCATTCAGTGGTTGTATAATTCCTATCCTCAGGGCTGAGAGATTTACTGCCACAGGCAATAGTGAGGAGTCCAATGGCTGACGCTGTAACAACACTGCACCAAGGCCAAAGTTACGAGCATCACAGTGGAACTTGTATGGAGAGTCCGGGTCAGGAAACCATAAAATCGGGGCCATCGTCGGATACATCTTCAAATCATTGAAAGCTGCTCATGTATGTCAGCCCACGGTCACTCACTCCCAGTCCTTTTGGTTGAGACTAGACAATGGTTCTGCGGTATCGGCGTAGTGAGGAATGATCTTCTGATGCCAGCCTGCCATACAAAGGAAACTCTACAACTCCTTGATGTATGTGGGTGCTGGGAAGTCCTGAATGGCTCTGACCATGGTGTCCACTGTCCCAATATCAACTAGAAAGAAGCAGTGCCCAATATATTCAATGTCTGACCTGAAGTAATTACATTTCTCAAGGTTCAGGGTAAGACTGGCCTTGGCGATCCTCTTAAATATTCCATCCTAGGTGACCAAATGTTCTTCCATAGTGTGGGAGAGAACAATAATATCATCAAAGTAAAAGTGGCATGTCCTACTAATGAGGTCCCACAAAATATTCTCCATCCAGCGCTGGAAGGTTGATGATGGACCATTCTTCAGAACAAAAGTCAGCACACAAAAACAGAAGACTACTTCTCCACAAATGAAAGATGTCTTTTCCTCGTCCTTTTAAGCAACAGGAATCTGGAAATACCCACAGCACAAATCTGATTTGCTAAAAATATTGCATCCATGGAGAGATTTGAAGCCTGGTGTTGGCTTAGCGGTTAAGGTGCTGGCTTGGGATCCAAGGATCCTGGGTTTGAATCCCGGTCGATTGCTGAATTAATGCCAGGGGAGTTGACTCAGCCTGTCATCCTTCTGAGGTCGGCAAATTGAGTACCAGCTCACTGATAATTCCCTGTGTGTCGCAAAAGGCGACTAACAGGGTTGGCGGCAGGAAGAGCATCCGGCCATAAAATATCGCTTCAAAAAAGGGGACCAAGGTGCCCGAAAAAGGCAACAACCCCTGCTCTGTGGGGAAAAATGGCCTCCAAAGGTGTTTTTTTCATGGAGAGATTTGAGGATTGAGTCAATTGTTGGAATGGGATATCAATCAGCAAGTCACAGAGTTCAATTTTCAGTAATCAATACACAAACAGAATTTACCAGATGACTTGCCACCTTTATGACACATGGAGAGGCCCAAGCCAAGTCGGCTGGTTCGATCAGAGCATCAGCACACATCAGGTCAATCTGTTCTTTGATGAAATCCCACTTTGCAGGGGAAACACGATATGATTGGGAATTGACTGGAGAGGCTCCATTGACCAGAGTTATGGAATGCTGCATAACGTCCATGCTGACAGATTTATTGGAGAAAACATCCTGGTACTTAACCATTAAGGATTCAAAGGCAGTTTGTTCTGGGAGCGATAGTTCAATCCCCCTTTTAAATGATATTGTTGAGAAGTCAGTGAACTCTTCTGGTAGATAGGCTCAAACAGGTCCATTGTCTGGGAATTGGACTGGTCTTCAATGATGGCCACAGGGGGACCCCCATCCTTTCCAAAAAGCCAGTTCTGAACTCTGATATGTGGTTCCAAACTCTGCACCCAGTATGATCCACAAGTGAAGTCCATAAGTAGACCAAGGTGCTTGGCACCCTCACAACCAATGATGACATCACCATCCTTCAGTGGAGCAGAATATAATAGCTCTCCAGAGACACTTGGATCGATTCCATGGTATGCAGTGGAGTGCCATCAACCATCAGAATCTCGTCATCATCCTGCTCAAAATCCTAGCTCAGGGTGTGGTTCATTTCTGGGATGATTAGGGAGATGCACGATCCAGAATCAATGACTGCAGATACGCTCAGCGGAATATATAAGCATCAGGTGCTGATGTCTCAGCTGACTTCATTAAGCATACATTGGCCTGAGATGACCTGCCAAAATGGCGGAGGGCCTGTTGCCACGAGTAGATGTCCTGCCTGAGCAATCTGACCTCCTGTGGCCATCTTGTTCACACTGATGGCACATGACTGATAGTCCAGGAACCTTGGGAGGTCAAGTAGCATTGGCAAACTGGGGGCTGGAGTAGTGAACGGTGTAGAACTGCAATGGAAACTACTAAAAGACAAGAGTGCTGAGGGTGGTTTACTCCTTGAGGTAAATGAAAGTGGGAACATGTTGGTCTTATGAGATTTCTGGAGAATGACAAAATCATCAGGAAACTGCTGCCTATGAAATTGTTTATATGTGTTGTTCACTGTATAAATCTATAGATCAACATCAGCAATGGTGCTGATAAACTGGCACTGATCACCACAGCTTCCAGCACTCGTCTCGCACCTGTGGCCTTCAGGGTAACCTCAGACAATTGTGTCCAACAAAAAAGTGAAACCGTAACTGGTGACTAAACACCTCAAAGGTCTCGTCTCGTCACTCTTCTTTGCATCGGACCTAAAGTTTGGCCGATAAAAATTTTAGGTGCTCGTTGGTACAGGTGCAGAATCAAATTCCTCAACTGCAATTAATTATATCTGTTCTCATCTGAAAGCGCCACAGATACTTTCTGGGCCTGGCCTGGAAGGTGAGGTTCGAGGATTGAACCCCAAATGGATTCCGGCAAACCAGTTGACAGTGCTTGCCATTCAAAAGTGTCAAGGTAGCACACACTATTATCCTCATTGGATAAGTTATGCAAATTGTGAGCTTCTGACTGGATCAAAGATCGACTGGTCCACTAGATTCAAAGCCTGGAATAAACTTGTCAAAATGGATATCATGTCTGTGGTGCTATCAGGGACAAGACCAGCAGACTGGGCCCCAGGCACCACCATATCAGGAAGCTTATACAAGGCATTGTGTGCTCAATCTTGGATATCTACGTGGTTTTCCACACACAGGTCCTTGATGTAGTCAGCCGTGTATCTTTTAAAGTTGGACTCACGATCAGCCACAGTTGGCATTGACAGCTTCTGTCTGGTCAAGCACCTTCTGTGGAGCCCCCTTCAAAATTCTGCAAACGACTGACCTGAACTAAGAACATCGTAGGTAGGGAAGAATTCTGGACACTCCTCAACATGAACAACAGAACTTGGGACACTCTAAATAACAATAGGGAATGAGGTTAGGTACTCCAGTCTTCAAACTGTAACGAAGATCTGGCAGCACTCACAATGGCGACATTTCACTTTTCATGCCCATCACGCTCAAAAATCACAAAATATCTGCAAATTGTAAAAATCCAGATCCTGATGACCATGCTAGTACAGGGGTTTCAGCCCTTACAGAGTTTCCTGCTGATGAAATATGGGATCTCAATCAACTTCTGTCACCATTTATTCAAGGTATGGACGACCAACCCGATGCTCCCCCTCCCTCGTCCTTAACGGTATGGACCTCAAACATCCGGGGCCTTCGCTCAAACCCGATTGATCTCTCCATACAGGTTGCTTCTGACAAACCAGACGTGATATGCTTAACAGAAACTTTCCTCCTTCAAGATGTCGCTGATTCCTTAATATCTTAATATCTGAGCCTCCTCAGCGCTGACGAGTCTGGAATTTCACTCAGGCTGACTGGCACCGTCTTCAAGCAGCCATCAATCATCTGGACTGGTCTCCAATATCTACTGCCTCTGACGTCAACTCTTCCTGGGAATTCTTCCAAAGTAAACTGCTCTCTCTCATGCACAGATTTATCCCATCTCGTCTACAGTTGTCATACCCTTCCTCCCGTCCATGGTACACTGAAGCTTGTGATGAGGCAGTTGCCCTGAAACAACTTGCCTTTGCCTCCTTGAAGGCTAATCCAACTGAAGGAAATCTCAGTTCCTTTCACAAAGCTCGGAACAAGTGTGTGTCTACCCTCAGGAGAGCCAGGAAACAATATCGCTCCACTCTCAAGACTGAACTCTCAAACCTGTCTCCCTCCTCCAAATATTGGTGGTGCCTGGTCAAATCTGTTTCTGATGTTTATTCCCCTTCCATCCCCTCCCTTAACTCAAACGGCGACACAGCTGACTCCGCACGTGAAAAAGCTGAATGCCTCAACTCTCTGTTTGCCTCAAAATCTTGTGTCCCAAAGCCATCTCTCTCTGTTCCCACATTTCCCAGTCGAACCCAGCTGCTCCTGGACTCTGTGTCCTTCTCACCTGACACCAAGTTTCTGTGAAAGCTCGACTATGATTCTGCAACTGCACCAGACGGCATCAGCCCTCGGGTCCTAAAATCCTGCTCTGCCGCTCTATCTCACACTCTCTTTTGCTCAAGGTCATCTGCCATCAGCTTGGAAATCAGCCAACATTACTGCTTTACACAAAAAATGTGCAAAAACAGATCCTTGCAACGACAGACCAATCAGCCTTCTCCCAATTATCAGCAAAGTTATGGAATCCATCATTGCTTCAGATATGAAATCTTTCCTCTTCTCCAATGGCTTGATCTCTGATCATCAATTTGGTTTCAGACCAGGTCACACTACTCTGGGAGATGCTGCTTCTGCTGTCTCAACAATGGATGGAGGTCCTCAATGCCAAACAGGAAATTAGAGCTGTCTCCCTTGACATATCACATGCCTTCGATACGGTCTGGCACCCCGCTCTACTCACCAAACTCTCCTCCTATGGGATCCATGGAAATCTCCACACATGGCTTGCGGACTTCCTCTCTGGTTGTAGTCAACGTGTGGCCCTGAATGGGTTTCTTTCATCTCCCCTTCCTGTTCAGGCTGAAGTTCCTCAAGGAAGTGTTCTGGGCCCTGTGCTTTTTCTGGTCTTCATCAATGATCTCTCTGACTCTCTTGAAAATCCTATCTATCTCTTTGCTGATGAATCCACACTCTGCTGCTCCATTCCTCATATCTCAGTAACGTTGCAGTCTCAGTCACGCAAGGATCTGTTGTGTTGCAGACGTGGACAAAATCACAGACTGGTCAAACAAGTGGAACATGTCTTTCAGTCCTGACAAATCTCACACTCTTACTACGTCTCTCCGAAAAGACTGACTGGACAACCCTCCCATCTACTTTCTGAACAATCCTCTCCAAGAAGTTCTGTCACTCACGCTTTTGGGTCTCCCTATCTGCCATGATCTATCCTGGGAAAACCACATTTCCAAACTGGTCTCCAAAGCCAGTCGCCGACTGGGCATCCTCCATGATGTGAAGTCCTTTCTGGGCACTTATAAGCTCCTCACCACATACAAAGCTTTAATCTGCAGCTCAATGGAATACTGCTCTCCCCTCTGGGCTGGTGCTCCTGCCTCACACCAAGCTCGGCTTCACGAGGTTGAAACCATGCAGTTTTATTGGAATCTCCCGTGATGAAGCTGATTGTGAGGGCCTTTCTTTCTCTCACTGCAGGCAGGTAGGTGGTCTTCCTGTCTTCTGCCGGCTCCTCTCCGGCCTTGCTCCCCCTGCTCTGTCTGTGCTCTGTCCCCCAAATGTTCCTGCAGGATGCACAAGATCTGCCAGCAACCCTCTTCTGGTGAAACTGCCAAAATCAAGACTCTCTTCTTACCTTCACTCTTTCATTCCTCTTTTCTCCCGCCTCTGAAACATTCTCTCACACTCTCTTAAATCCCTCTCCTCCCTACAGGTCTTTAAAACAGCTGTTCACCACCATCTCTTATCTTCCCCCAGCCAAGACCTTTATCTTTTCTACCCCCATTAAAACACCACAAATCAGCCTCTTTCAACCCCCAACTTCTTTCCAGAAATTCCTAGAAGTTTTCAATTGCTTTATTCTGTGTACTTCTCCCTCCTCCCCGAGCCATCCCCCTTTCACAGATCTACCGACATCCCTGTTCTCTTCTGTTGTTGTGTTTGTGTAATTCCCTCTCTCTCTCATCCTCTTGTCTCCCGCTCCCTTCATTGCATGTTTTCATGTTCAATGTGTTAGCTCTTACATGAGCCTCGATTCTGTATACAAACCCCTCCCCCCCCCCCCAAATAAACGACTTTCACCATTACAATCCCTAAGACCATGCACCAACCACTGGGCCTTCTGCCCAGGCATGATGTCATCCCCCAGAAATCACATGTTACAGCTCCACAGTTCTATTGTAACATGTGACTTCCGATGGTGGCAATCACTGACTGAGAAAAACAGCATGCAACACTACCACCTGAGTGAGTAACAGAACATGCAACACTACCACCCGAGTGAGTAACATAACATATGCAACCCACCACCTGATTGAGTAACATAACATCTGCAACACTACCACCTGATTGATTAACATAACATGTGCAACACTACCACCTGATTGAGTCACATAACATGTTGTCGTGTTCCCGGGGTTAAGACCCCTGGGTGATGGATGGCCAACCGAGCTTTAACTCCGAGGCATACCCCCAAACTATGGCGGTGTTATCTCTTGCACGTGGGGGGGTCATGAAGGGCAGCGAGGTCTTACCTGTACGGACGGACACGACACGGAACGCAGCCGTCACAAAGCCAGCGCAGAAGAGAGAGAGAGAGAAGTGCGATGAATGTCGGAACCAAGAGAGAGCAAATAATAAATTCGACTGTTCGTACTGAATGTCGGAACTAACAGAGTGACATGGACGTGCGACTGCTCGTTATGAAACCCCGAACCAAGAGAGGGAAAATGGCGGGACGTGTCCTTTTTGTCCCTGACACTAGAATGTTCTTTCTGACATCACCCTCGCTCCAATCACCGATCGCCGTCACAGCAGTCTATGGCCATCCTGACAAATCGTTCCTATTGGGGTGGAACCACACGGCCTTTCTTGATGCCCCCTTGAGATGACTCGGCTGGGTGGCATCAGTGGTGGTGTTCAAATCCGGTTGGCGATCACTTTATTTAATTGTAGGCGCTGAACGCATGGCTAGTGGTGTAAGTGTCATAAGGAACAAAGGGAAAAAAATGCAGAGGCAACTACACACAGGGATCTACCCTTATACCCTAACTAATTAGCATAGCTCCACCGCTGGCATGGAGACAAATATACACTTACGCGACATCGGGGCCTACTTAGTTCATTGAGGTGTCTACACGGCATACGGAGCACGCTACCCTATACAATTCTACCTGGACTAAGGTATTTCATTACCTAACCCCACAAATGTAACAATATGCAACACGACCACCTGATTGAAAAACATAACATATGCAGCACTACCACCTGAATGAGTAACATAACATATGCAACACTACCACCTGATTGAGTAACACATTGCTTATTGCAAAGCACCAATTGTATGTTGCAGGAAAGTTTGAAATGGAGGGAGTACTCTGTCCTAAAGAGGAATCATCATCATCAATTTCATCATCATCATCACCATCATCATCATGAAACATGCTTGCTACAGAGCAGAAGTGCTGATGAAGCAGTTTATATGGCTGTGGTTACAATCATAGGCGTAGTTTGACTTCTCCATTGAGGAGGCTTAATATATTAATAATGGGTATCTAGGTCTGACCTCCAAAGTTACCCTTTGTTAGTGTAGTTACAGTTTACGTTCATTATTTAATCACCCTTGTTTTTTTGTTTTAGCCGAATTACTGTATACTAGGGCATTGCCCGTACTATATCTATATCTAAAATTATATCCCCCCCCTCTATTTACATGAAATGGTTTGGTCCAAAGCGAACGACTTGCGAGTACGGTGACAATCCCCCCCCTCTATTTACATGCAATGGTTTGGTCCAAAGCGAACGGCTTCCGGAGTTTGGTAAAGAAATCGCCATCGCGTGCACAAACGCGCAGGAAAGCGAATGAATCGCAAATTCGGTTTTATTAGTTTTAAAACATAGTTTAACGCCAACATAGTTTGCAAACGTGAAATAAATGAATACGCTCTCAAATGTGCCATCCGAGGCAGAGTGTGTCCTCCACGTTCGGCACACGCGATCGTTCGCTGCTCTCTGATTGGTTGAATCGTTTTTTGGACATAGCTCGGTAAGTAATTGTCCGATTAATATGAAACCTTGAAAAGGCACATCCTCGGGTCCCCAGCAATATACCTGGCAAGTTAAAAGTATATCGGACCCGTGGTTGTCGAGAAACAGCGGTCACAGACAAACAGACGTACAGACGTACAGACGTACAAACGTACAAACAGAGATTACTGGAATTATAGATAGACTAGGGCATTGCCCGTACTATATCTATATCTAAAATTATATCCCCCCCCTCTATTTACATGAAATGGTTTGGTCCAAAGCTAACGGCTTGCGAGTACGGTGACAATCCCCCCCCTCTATTTACATGCAATGGTTTGGTCCAAAGCGAACGGCTTCCGGAGTTTGGTAAAGAAATCGCCATCGCGTGCACAAACGCGCAGGAAAGCGAATGAATCGCAAAATCGTTTTTATTAGTTTTAAAACATAGTTTAACGCCAACATAGTTTGCAAACGTGAAATAAATGAATACGCTGTCAAATGTGCCATCCGAGGCAGAGTGTGTCCGCCACGTTCGGCACACGCGCTAGTTCGCTGCTCTCTGATTGGTTGAATCGTTTTTTGGACATAGCTCGGTAAGTAATTGTCCGATTAATATGAAACCTTGAAAAGGCACATCCTCGGGTCCCCAGCAATATACCTGGCAAGTTAAAAGTATATCGGACCCGTGGTTGTCGAGAAACAGCAGTCACAGACAAACAGACGTACAAACGTACAGAGATTACTGGAATTATAGATAGATGACGTGTTTACCAGCTACCACCAATATTGGCATAACAAATGGTTGAAAAAAAACCAAGAAAAAAAAGACCGAGCACTTTATGAATCATATCTCCCTGGTGTTACACATACATAAACATTGTCTTCTACTATAAATGGATGAGTTGTGTGTGTCTCTCTTTGTGTGTCTGTTTGTGTATGTGTGCATGCTCCTGTGTGCGTGAGGCATACTTTTCGTGTCTATTAATTACGTACGTGTATTAATTAACTACGTACGATTGAAATGTACCTTTCAATTCTTCAGACTGCTGAGACCTGAGACCCCTTCGACCTTTGAAGACCCTTTAAAACCCCAAAGACCCTTAAAGACTCAGAGGGCCCAAAAGTCACCGAGGACCCAAAATACCCAAATGACGCAAACGTCCTTTAGGACCGAAAAGACGCAGATGACACAAAAGACCCAGAGAACCCAAAAGACCTCCGGAAGGCAGGTTTGGTGCAATGGATCAATGGGTGCCCCCAATGCTTCAGCAATTCCCATTGATTCTTTTGAGAATCGTCTCTAACTCTGCAGTTATGGCATCCAAAACGGAAATTTACACCTGCTAATGACACCTGTTTGTTTGAGGTTGGGTTACAATCGCGAGTGTTTCATGTGCATTTGTTACCTCTTCTACATGCACTCTTTTACCCAGAGTTGTTAATCTGATTTGAAAAAGGATGCAGCCAATCACATCACTCGATGCAAATACAGCGATATCTGCCGTGGCTGGGGGAAGAAATCCATGTATTTGGGTTCAGTTTAAATATGGGATGTTTTTACGGCGTAGCTCATCGGGCAGAGTGTCTAGAACAGTGTTTGTCCGTCTGTATGTATGTATTTATTTATGTATGTATGCATGTCCCCTCAAATGTATACCAATCAGAGCTGAGAATCTGGTCACATGACAGGGTGATGTGATTACGGCGGTGCGGTGGCTGACTCTCCACACTCCGCCATTTTGATTTATATGCCATTCATCCCGAACATATTGTCGAACCTGTCATATATCACAATCTCCATGCTCTCCCTTTACGTTTTTCATTCAGTGTGAAAGACAAACAAACCGATTGTTAAAATGACCATCAAATATCGAAAGCATCGGCGTTACGTCTCTTCCAACAATACAGTACGTATAGGCCTTAGGCGTTATGACTCACCGTACGCTTCGGACAAATTAAACCCAGGTTTCTTAATACAGTGGTATCGTTTTCGTAATAATAATAATATTATAGTAAATATAGCCATAACACTTTAATCCCAATGTCGTGAATGGAAAGTTGATGGATGGAAGCGGTGTAAAATCGGAAGTAAGGAATTCACCTCGGTTTTTAAAAAATAATATAATTTTCGTAATAATAACGCAATGTTATTATTATAGTAAATCTAATCATAACACTAATCCCTTTGTAGTGACTGCAACGTTACTGGAGGTTAAATATATATCTTATATATATTAAAGTAGCGGAAGTTTTGTGTCTGGCCGTCATGCTACGTTATTACGTATATGATGTCATTATGGTGTAAACACCCACTCACTTCGAGAGCGGCAGAAAGGGTCATTCCTCTTTGGGGTATATAGATTACAGTTGATCAAAGATCGGATCTCAAGAACATTGAGTGTGTGTTCATTTACCAAGTTTCTTGTGGAGAGATCGCCAAGTGGTTTACGCATTCGAGCAAGCACGCCATTCAAAACACGACTGGCTTGGCAAGCGCTAGCTAGCTGCTTGGTAAATGAGCACACCTCCAACCCTTGCGGGGTATATAGATTACAGTAGATCTTCGCTCAGTTCTGTAAGTAAAACTTACCTCACCAATGTCGGGATTCCTCCAAATTTCTTTGTTTAATGTTATAAGCAGCATTAGCGACTGTTTAAAAAGCTAATCATGTGTGTTTGTGGTTTATAATATTTTACAAGCCCGGCTGCACCGCTGTTAGACTTTTGGTCTTGTTTTAATCTTAATTGTAAACAACTGAATAACAAATAAAGGAGGGACTTATTGACCCCCCCATGCACCCCCAAAATCTGCCGGTGGTTACAATCCTGGACAGGTTGGTACTTTTTTTCCCCCCCAACAGACCACGAGTGAAAAATTCAACAGCACAAAACACACCTGTCTGCATGAAACTCTGTATTGATCGACTGTAAAGTATTGTGATCCCTTCAAATTCAGCATAACATGGTACCTACCGCTACCCTACCGACAAGAATTGCATCATGCAACAGCGTATGGACATGTTAACATGGTAGTTCAAACCTGAGTTGCTGTCAAGTGAAGTGAAGTCGTTGCAAGTTCCACCACATCTGTAATGTCTTTGTTATAAAGATGCGGACACGCAGATAGGGGTAATGTCGGAGTTTACGGGCGTAAACTCAAAAATTTCTAAAAAGTAATTTTATTCAGTTAAAAACAATAATTACACATGATACATACTAGCAATAAGGGTTATTAAATGTTGGAAGGACTTAGCCTCAGGAACAGTCTGCCTCCAAATAAATTCATGCAGGTATGAGGTGAATAGCGCATCCGAGGTACCAAACTGACGGCCACCATCTTTATTCCAGGCACCGGCAACACAGGCCTCACCGTGAAGTCGACTGGCCTGCCATTCACATTGACAGCCACCACAAAGGGGTGATTCGCATCTGACGTCATCGGAAACACACCCTGTTGATCAAACTCACTGCAAGCCCCGCCCACATCAACCGCGTGCCGGACCCCGACAAACCCTCGTGCAACTCATTGAGGGCGGGGCTGACGTAAAGCAGCAGGAATGACCACCCTCATGCCCCACATTACACAACCTTGAGCTAAAGACAGCTCAGATGCCCGTGATACACATGGAGCATATAGTTACGTTTGTGGGAATGTCAATCATTTAGGAGTCGTGTTGTTTAGGGTGTATAGCATAGAAATTCCAGTTCAGCTGTGGATCGCCAAAGAGGACCTTTTCGTATTTATTTTTCCTTTTTCTTAAAGTTTACCCCATATCCACTCCCTTTACGCCACGTGATTTTGACTTTTGGTGGTGTTGCACAAAAACAGCTTTGGGAAGGATTCAACCCTTTTTCTTTCAAGCGCCAGCACAAGATAAACACCTCTCCTTCGTTCGAAGTGAATGTCCAACCACAACACGTTCAGGCTTTGTTATAACATCAGCATTTAATCACCACACTTTATCGGATGACGAGCCATGAGGCAACAGCACACCAAGATGAACAAGACACCGGAACCGCCGGGACGCGCTTGCGCAAATAGCGATGATGCATGATGCCTACGTCACCAACAGTAATCACATTAACATACTAGTACCCGACTGCAAAGCCGCAATGAGCCGGCGAAGCCAAAGCCTCTTGCCACTATTTTATCCATCACGATGGTATCAGTAGGTTAAGTAGTTGGTAGAAGTTCGGTGTAGTATGTACCGTACCTAGTTCAAAATGACACCATTTGCATTCTGGATGAGATTAAAATTTATAAAATTTCCTTCTTGATTATTCGGTGAATTCCGTCTCAACTTCGGATATTTCTGGCCGTGAAAAACTATCCCCTACGGCCGCGAGATTTCTAAAAAATAATTCTTCGTCAATTTTAGAACATTTGACGCCGTTTTCAGCGTCTGAAATGTGGTAAAAAGCTTTTTTGAAATATTTTTTCAAATGCTCCAATCTCATTGGTTCCGGTAATTTGTGACGATTTTCGTTGAAGATAACCAGGGCCCGTGTGGGCCCGGGGAACGCGGTTGGTCTTAAAGTATTTTAATTACAAATTAGAGGTGCATAAGATTGTGAATCAAACAAAGACGGGTGAAACAAACTCCTATTTAACTTTTTCGCAATTTTTTAATGCATACTTCCGCATCCGGAAGATGGCGGCCTCCATTGAGTGATTTGGTTTTTGAAATATTTTTTCAAATGCTCGAATCTCATTGGTTCCGGTGTTTGGTGACGATTTTCGTTGAAGATAACCAGGCCCGTGCGGGCCGAGGTTGGTCTTAAAGTATTTTAATTACAAATTAGAGGTGCATAAGATTGTGAATCAAAAAAGGACGGGTGAAACAAACTCCTATTGAACTTTTTTCAATTTGTTATGCATACTTCCGCATCCGCAAAATGGCGGCCTCCATTGAGCGATTTGGTGCGTCAAAGCTTCGAAATTCTCAAGGGATCCAGCAAAATCTGGCTTTTCAACATAATACGTACGCGTTCATTCACAACACCGGCTTCACCGGCTATAATGGTGTGACGACTTTTTTTCTCTTGCTGATCATCATAGTGCATACAACCGGATCTACAATTTTATTCTAGATCGGAACGAAGGAAATGTACTAGTACCCCGACTGCAAAGCCGCAATGAGCCGGCGAAGCCAAACCCTCTTGCCACTATTTTACCCATCACTATGGCATCAGTAGGTTAGGTAGTTGGTAGTAGGTAGGTGTAGTAGGTACCGTCAGTGTAGTAGGTGTAGTAGGTGTCGTCGGTGTAGTAGGTACCATTTGCATTCTGGATGAGATTAAAATTGATAAAATTTACTTCTTGATTAATTCGGTAAATTCCGTCTCAACTTCGGATATTTCTGGCCGTGAAAAACTATCCCCTATGGCCGCGAGATTTCTAAAAAATAATTCTTCGTCAATTTTAGAATATTTGACGCCGTTTTCACCCTCCGAAACGCGTAATAAGCTTTTTAAAAATATTTTTCAAATGCTCGAATCTCATTGGTTCCGGTGTTTGGTGACGATTTTCGTTGAAGATAACGAGGTTGGTCTTGACGTATTTTA
The DNA here is from genome assembly GCF_964187855.1 of Myxine glutinosa. NCBI lineage: Eukaryota > Metazoa > Chordata > Myxini > Myxiniformes > Myxinidae > Myxine > Myxine glutinosa. Next base: position 156,936,760 of record NC_136268.1, read on the forward strand.
ATTACAAATTAGAGGTGCATTAGATTGTGAATCAAACAACGACGGGTGAAACAAACTCCTATTGAACTTTTTCGCAATTGTTTTATGCAAACTTCCGCATCGGTCGATGGCGGCCTCCATTGCGTGATTTGGTTTGAGAAATATTTTTTCAAATTCTCGAATCTCATTGGTTCCGGTGTTTGGTAACGCTTTTCGTTGAAGATAACCAGGCCCGTGCGGGCCGAGGTTGGTCTTGAAGTATTTTAATTACAAATTAGAGGTGCATAAGAATGTGAATCAAACAATGACGGGTGAAAGAAACTCCTATTGAACGTTTTTCAATTTGTTATGCATACTTCCGCATCCGCAAGATGGCGGCCTCCATTGAGCTTCGGAATTATCAAGCCAAGGCATAATCTGGTTTTCGACATAATACGTACGCGTTTATTGACAACACCGGCTTCGCTGGCTATAACACTTAACGAGAGCCAATACGTGCGGTTATGGAGTTAAGTTTGTCAACTCGGTCCGGAACACAGAAGCAGGGACACATGAAGGCCAACAGCAACACCTAGCTGCAGCCAACCCAACCACCATATATACATAAACAAACAATGGCGAGATCATATTTCCCTTTCACTTCTGTTTCAACTCCGACGTACAATAACCAAATGAGGACGTATTAGTCAGGAGAGTTCAATAGCAGATAACCATACTATACATAGCAGGTGAGATGTTATTCATCATCTTTCATATTACACTACACCTTGCCCAGAAGTACCCAGACTGAAGAAATCACAGATGGATGTCATGGGCATATGCATCAACATATATGTGGATTTAAATCAAACGACAATAGCACCCAGACTCTGAATAAATCACTGGTAGATGTCATGGGTTAGTATAGCATGTAAGCATCAACATATATGTGGATTTAAATCAAACGACAATAGCACTCAGACTCTGAATAAATCACTGGTAGATGTCATGGGTTAGTATATCATGTCATATATGAAGATAGAATTGAAATAAAACCACCAATGGGATGAAAACAACTCAGGGAAAAGTTATAACATGCATAGACGTCAATAAACAATAGCACTAACTGAAAACATTACTGTAGATATGAGTCTTTACAATATCAACACAATCAGGATAAGACAGCAATCGTGCATACAACCAGGTGGTCGCCAAACATGACTGGAGCCATGCAGGTCGGGTGCAGATGATAGCTGAGGGCCGGTCAGTTGTGGCACCGAAGCACGGATGACTGACTGGCTGACTGGCTGGCTGACTGGCTGACTGGATGACTGGCTGGCTGACTGGCTGGCTGAATGACTGGCTGACCACAGCATGGAAGGTAGCGATCCATATAAGTCTGTACGGCTGTGGCAATCTCCAAAGGGACCACTGGGACCCGGAGCGGCACAGGCGGCAGAAGCGGTATAGGTGGTGACACAGGGGGTGGTGGTGTCCAGCAATCCCCGGTATACTCCAGGTCGCAATCAAACTCACAATGATAGGGTTGGAAGATCGTGTCGGCGGAGGAAGGATGGACGTGAGCCAGACCCCGCCAACATCCATCCTGGCGAACCCCATAGGCGGATGAATGCAGCTGTCCGCCCAGGATTCCGTGGACGGAACACCACGGGAGGTCCACTGATGCCACAATATGTCGGTGTTGTGCCGAGGACACGCCACAATCCACAGCGAGGCAAACAAGGCCACAAACAGGAGGCAAATCCACACACAAACGAGTTAGAGCATTGAACAGTGTCACCCTATGCCCGTCGTTGACAATACAGGCGGTAGTAAGGGGCCATTCAAATATTACGTAACGCTATGGGGGGGGGGGTGGGGGGGGTGTACGGCCGAGCATTACGAAGTGTTACGAGGGGGTGGGGGGTGTTCGCATCGGCGTTACGTAACAGTAGTGATCTAAGTTTTTAAAACCAAAAGTGGGATTACTACTCATCCCATTTTTGGTTTCAGCAAAAATGGGATCACTACTCATCCCATTTTTGCTGAGACCATGTTGATACTGAAGTCGAAGTCACAACTAGAAACCACATTTAACTGTATTAAATTTAGTACTCTTTATTACTCTTTATAATACTAGGGCATTGCCCGTACTATATCTATATCTAAAATTATATCCCCCCCCCTCTATTTACATGAAATGGTTTGGTCCAAAGCGAACGGCTTGCGAGTACGGTGACAATCCCCCCCCTCTATTTACATGCAATGGTTTGGTCCAAAGCGAACGGCTTCCGGAGTTTGGTAAAGAAATCGCCATCGCGTGCACAAACGCGCAGGAAAGCGAATGAATCGCAAATTCGGTTTTATTAGTTTTAAAACATAGTTTAACGCCAACATAGTTTGCAAACGTGAAATAAATGAATACGCTCTCAAATGTGCCATCCGAGGCAGAGTGTTGGTCTCCACGTTCGGCACACGCGATCGTTCGCTGCTCTCTGATTGGTTGAATCGTTTTTTGGACATAGCTCGGTAAGTAATTGTCCGATTAATATGAAACCTTGAAAAGGCACATCCTCGGGTCCCCAGCAATATACCTGGCAAGTTAAAAGTATATCGGACCCGTGGTTGTCGAGAAACAGCGGTCACAGACAAACAGACGTACAAACGTACAGACGTACAAACGTACAGAGATTACTGGAATTATAGATAGATTGACGCCACAACGAATTGTTTGTATAGCCTTTTAGGGTCTCGTAAGTTATTCCAGTTCCCATGCGGGTTCGCGTGCTTCGGTGGTCAGTATCGGGGTACCGGACTCGATTGATTGCTCCTGTGGAAGTTGGAGCCCCTCAGTGTCGACACAATCATCGTCGAGCCATTCCAAGACCGGCTGGTTCTCCTGGTACGCCACCAGGCACATTAGCTCCCGCTGTCGTCGTGCGGCTACACGCTGCGGGCGCACACGTTCCACGCGCTGCTCCAGTTTCTTGTCCTTGTGACAGCGGGCATGGGCCTTGCCTGACTTTATGGAGGCATGATACAGTCCACAAGTTGAACAAGTCCGCCTCTGGAGTTCGGTTTCCAGAGTAGGACATGCGAAGTCATACGGGACTCCCTTTGGGAATTTTTTACGGGCTCCCGCCGTGAGAATGCTCTGCCCAAGGACAAGGCTCTGGAACAGCGTTGGAAACTTCCCATCGGTCGTGTTGCATTTTGAGCTCTCGACAGTTTCACTGGTACAGTTTTGCAGTGCCTCTTCCCCTCCCGCGTTGTAGAGTTGCGCGGCAGAAGGTGGAGGTAAACAGAACTTCGAGATAGCTGAAAGCCACGTTTTGTCAAGGCAGCGGTTAGGTCATCCAGAGTCGTGACCGTTCTAATGATCTCAGAACGTCGTCGCTCATCAGCCGCGGAACCACCTATAGCGATATCCACTATAACTTTGTGAAGTAGGTTCTCATCAACTATCGCTGGCCTGCCCACAGTTGATTTTCGGAGTTGTTTACGTTGGTCTTCATCTAAGTTATCCAACTTTCGTTTGTAGTTATCCCGGTACCGTTGTTGCCGCTCTATGTTTTTCACGCAGTTTTTGAGTTCAGATTTAAGCCCATCCAGTTTCTGCTGTTTCTGCTTCAGATCCCTGATTATTTTCAGATCCCTGTTTCTGATTATTTTTTCTTTGAAATTTAAGAAGTGTAAAACAGTTTTTAACTATTTATAATCTGGATAAACATATACTGTTATGCTAGTTTCCTGGGATTATATTATATATCACATTATTTTATTTTGCCAGTAAACATCTACTAAAATGACTAAGCTCCTCCCCAACCCCCTAACCCCCAACCCTAAATTCTCCCGTCACCCTCCGCCCCCCCCCCCCACCATGTTTCAGAGGTTGCACTGGTCTGTGCAAGCAGTAGATTGCAAAATGTATATTCGGGGGGGGAGGGGGGGTGTAGTGACCGAACGTTACGTAATGCTTAGGGGGTGTCTGGCCAAACGTTACGAAGCATTACGAGGGGGTGGGGGGGTGTCAAATTTCGGGAAAAAAAGCGTTACGTAATATTTGAATGGCCCCTAAAGGAAGCGACAGTCCCCCGAAGAAGAAGGACCAACCGGCGGTAGTATTTAAGGATGTCGGCAGCAAAGGGAACTGTTTCAGACGCTCGTATAAAAGGACACGGAGCCGTTAGTAGGTCGAGCAATCCATGTTCCGCGTCCGGCACTCCCGGCCCGGAGTTAACTCCGGAAGTACATGTGCACAGTACACTGGGCGGTGTTATCAACACAAGCTAACACCTGTAACATCTCCCTTTTTTAACATTACTAATATCATGTGATGCAATCTATTCCACCAAAATTTCGAAAAGAGATGTAAACTGGTAACACAACATAACAATATTCTGGCTAAATTATAACATAGGATTATGCCAGGAGCTGAACATTTCAACCAATCAATGACATCAAATCAATAACTAGATGTCCTTGCTGTTACTTGTAACAGTTCACAGATCGAGTCTGTTTGGGGGTTTTGACAGTCTTCCACTGTTGGAGAAAACAGGGCTCCTGTGTGAAAGAGGCTCTTTGACCATGGCCGGTGTTGAGGGTGTGCTGCAGGTCCTCCCTGCTGGTGTGCTCACTCTCACCAAATTCTTCTTAGCATTGCAGCCCTCAGGCTCAATGTCAGTTTTGTCTTCACTTTGCACATCCGGTCTTGTGATGCTCCGGTTGTGCCTTTCCTCCGCTAGCCCATCCGAGGGCTGTCCATAACAGGGAGGTGGTGCTGACTCAGCTACTCTCAGGTCCACGCGATTGCGGCGATACAGGGCACCCTCCACATCCACGAGATAGGAGCGTGGGGTAACCTGTTGCATGCAGGTTCCTATTTTCCAGCGACCAGCTAGGTCTCCAGGCAGTGGTTTCATACGGATGTACTCACCAACATTTAGTTCAGGTAAGTCTCTGGCTGACCTGTCATAGCTGAGCTTGGATATCTGCTTTTTTTGATGCAGTTTCTCCAAAACACCTGGCACAACACAAGGCTCGAGCAACTTGTTGGCCACAGGTAAAGGTGTTTTCAGCCTTCTTGACATCAAGCGCTGCACTGGGCTGCTATCCATGCCCTCCGTTGGTGTGTTCCTCCACTGGAGTATGGCTTTCCAGGGGTCATTGCCATCACATGTAGCTTTCTTGCACAGGTTCTTTATGATTTTGACGGCAGACTCAGCTTTGCCATTGGCTTTTGGGTGTCGTGGAGAGGATGTGAGATGCTCGAATTCCCATTCAATGGTAAAGCATCTGAATTGCTCGCCTGCAAATTGAGGCCCATTGTCAGAGATTACACGGTCCGGTTGACCGTGACGTACGAATTGTGCCTTGCATCGCCGGATTGTTGTCTCAGCAGACAAGTCTGGGAGCAGCTCAATTTCCCAGAAGTCAGAATAGTGATCGACCATCAGGAGGAAGTCTTTCCCAATGTACTTGAATAAGTCCATGCTGGTGATCTGCCAGGGCCGTGTGGGCAACTCGTGTGACATCAACGTCTCCTTTTGCTGCTCATGTGCATATTCATATCACACGGAACATTTACTGACAGTCTTTGATCTCTGCTTGCATGTTTGGCCAGAAGAGAGTATCGCGTGCTTGCCTGTAGCATGCTTCCCCTCCAATGTGGCTGGAGTGGGTTCGTGCCAGCATCTCTGGGCGCAAAGACTTCGGTATGATAATTCTCTGACCTTTGAACAGCATGCCATTCTGCACACTGATTTCATCTCTGCATAGCCAATAATCTCTAACAGCAAGAGATGTCTCCTCTCTCTGGTCAGGCCACCCGGCCAAGACAACAGCTTTTAGTGCTTGCAGGTATTCGTCTCTGTCTGTGTGCTATCTGATCTGAAGCAGGCGTCGATCAGTGACGTTCAGGTAATCTGCCTGATTGATCTGCTCCACATCATACTGCTTCTGCTGCATGCTACAAACTGTATGTCGCTCATGTTCCACATTGGAAGTACTGACCGCTGCTGTTGCCCTGCTGAGCATGTCACTGATATACATTTTAGGCCCAGGCTTGTACACAACCCTGAGGCTGTAGTTCTGGAGTGTGAGCAGCATGCTCTGGAGCTGCTTAGGTGTGCTTAGGAGAGGCTTGCTGAAAATGGCAATGAGCGGCTTGTGATCAGTCTCTGCCGTGATCACTTCCCGGCCATACAGATAGTGATGGAAGCGTTGACAGGCAAACACTATGCTCAGGCATTCTTTTTTGATTTGTGCTTAGTTTTGTTCCGTCAGCATTAGCGCCCTTGATGCAAATGCAACCGGTTGTCCCTCTTGCATGAGACAGCACCCCCAGTCCATTTTGGCTTGAGTCACTTTGTATAGTGATTGGCTTTGAGATGTCATAGTACCTTAATACAGGCATCATGGTGACCAGGCGCTTTATTTCCTGCACTGCAGCATCGTGTTTCGGTAGCCAATGCCATATCGCATCCTTGTCCAGCAGTCTCCTAAACGGCTCACAAACGTCAGAAAGGTGTGGCATGAATTTGGCAAGGTAGGTCACAAAGCCAATGAAACGCTGGACAGCCTTCCCATCTGTTGGGTGTGACATTTCCAGAATGGCTCTCACCTTTTCAGGATCAGCCGTCAGGCCATTTGACGACAGTACATGTCCATGGAAACGGACCTTTGCTACCTTGAACTGCAGCTTCTTCAGGCCAAGTCTTAGTTTAACGTGCCTGCAGCGGTCCATCAGCACCAGTAACTTTGCATCGTGGTCATTATCTGCCTCGTCATCTGTATCCCAGCAGCCAACAATGAGGATGTCATCTGCAATGGGCTCTACTCCATCTAGCCCAGCCAATAGCTCATGCTGCTTGCGTTGGTACACCTCTGGTGCTACGGAGACTCCAAAAGGCAGTTTGAGCCACCGTTTCCTGCCCCAGGTAGTCCAAAATGTTGTCATGTAACTGCTCTTCTCGTCTAGCTTGCATTGTAAAAAGGCATCACGTGCATCTACGAGTGTGAATACCCGTGCCTTTGGTAATTTGTATAAGACATCTTCAAGTGTTGGCATGAGGTAGTGAGATCTTCGCAGTGCTTGGTTCAAAAACTTTGGATCTATGCAAATTCTCAGCTTCTCAGGCTTTTTTACTATGACCATGTTACTTATCCAGTCTGTCGGATCGGTCACAGTGGTAATGTGCCCATCTTCCTCATGTCTGTCCAGCTGTGCCTTCATGGCGGACTTCATGGCCACGGGTACATTGCGTGGGGAGCACTGGACTGGACGGATTTGGGCATCCAGTTCAAAATGTATTTCTCCTGGAACTGACTCTATTGGCCCATTGAAAACATCGTCGTCCATGCTTATGAGCTGTTGTTTGGTCAAAGGCCCAGTCAGGTGGTGCTCCATTTTGTGCAGTTCAGCAGGGACAGTGAAGTGCATCATTCCCAAGCGCTCACATGTGGAGCCTGACAACAGGGGTTTCTGACACCTCCACAATTTCAAACTCAAGCTTGTGTGTTCGTCCACGTATTACACACTTTGTTTTGAAAAGTCCCAGTGACTTCAACAACTCGCCAGAATACAACTTCAGTCTCGTGTTACATGGTAAGAGTCGCGCTTTCGGTGCGAGATTCATCTTGTCTTTACGGCTCATTACGTTGCACGTTGCCCCAGAGTCAAGCTGGCATTGCTGTAACTTGTTATGCAGTTGTAGTGTAATGAACCATTTTTTTCCTCTCGACCTCAAAGCACCGATACACTCGCTTGTGTAAATGAAATTGCCTCTGTTATCATCTTCCTCTTCAGATTCAGTATTTTCCACCTTGTGCAGCTGCCCTGCTGCGGGCCTTCTCATGCTCTTAAAGCATACTTTGGCAAAGTGATTAGCCGTGACACATAACCTGCATGCCTTACCATAGGCTGGACAGTGTTCTCGTCCTCGTCTGTGTGCATTGCCACAGTATTTACATGTGGCCCGGTCGTCTGTCGACATGCTGGGAGGGTGGTCGTTTTGCCTTGTTGCTTTTGGAAAGCCGGTCCAGCTGTACTGTTGCCTCGCTGTGACATTGACACTGTCGAACAGCGGCCTTTCCTGCTCCATTGTTTTCATCCGCATGTCCGTGAGCTCCGCTGCCCGGCATGTCTCGATGGCTGTGTTTAGGGTTAAAACCCGTTCCCTCAGGAGGCGACGGCGTGTACTCTCATTAGCAATGCTGAGAACGATTTTGTCTCTAATCAGCTCGTCCTTCAATAAGCCATATTCACAAGTTGCTGCTTTCTCTCTGAGACGCGTAACAAAATTGTCAATCGATTCTCCCTCTTCTTGCTTACAGCTGCCGAACACGTATCGTTCAAAAACCACGTTTCTTGCCGGCTTGAAGTATGTCTCCAACGCAATTAGTATGGCCGACACGTCTTTCTCCTGCTCGGCTGTGAGATTCAAGTTGTGCTTATAAACATGACGACATTCGCTGCCCATCACCCTTGTCAGAGTTGCCGCTTGCACTTCCCTTGGCTTCTCATTCAGACCAGTTGCGAGTAGATAATCCTCCAATTCAGCTCTAAAATTGTCCCAATTACTGCTCCACTGCTCCAGTCACCACTCATTTTCATCATGTCCGGGGGTGGAATGTTGGCAGCCATGTTGATCAAGGCCTATGCCCGAGGCGTTTCAGCACAGCACGTTGCGGCGGGAGATCACAGTTATTCACTCACTTTTGTACACGCGGTGGTGCTTGAAGGAGTCCGTTATGGGGTAACTTGCATCAAGCCACTTCTGACACCATGTTTCAGACGCTCGTATAAAAGGAGACGGAGCCGTTAGTAGTTCGAGCAATCCATGTTCCGCGTCCGGCACTCCCGGCCCGGAGGTAACTCCGGAAGTACATGTGCACAGTACACTGGGCGGTGTTATCAACACAAGCTAACACCTGTAACAGGAACTGCTACCGTGTCCGGGGAGCTCACAGTTGTCTGCTCAATAGCCAGGTAAGGAAAGTATGCACCGAGCTTTATGCATTACGGTATGGGGATGTCCGTGGTGCTAGAACTTCCGCCCTGATCAGCCACAGGGTGAACAAAGCAAGGCTCAGGCCAAAATCGCATAGGTTGCTCTCCACAGTAAATCTGTTCAATGTCAGAGGTTGTCCTGAGTTGCGAAGCTTGATGCAGGCTGATATCATTTGCAATCACCCATGGGGTTCCCGTGAGCACATTCCCATCCACACATCTCTGAGCCAGCTTGGGGCTGGGAGGCTTTTGGTCTCACATCAAAGTTGTGTAGCGACCCATGGGTCCCCCAAGCGAGACCAGCAACAGAATCTCCTTGCTCCCGCCGGTGACATAACCGGCGGGCAAACCACGGCGCCGGGGTGGCCGGTCACGTGACCACCAAAGCGTGCCGTGCGTGCAGTTATAATCCTTTGCACCTGTCGGTCACGTGACCACCAAAGCGCGCCTCGCCTGAGAGGCGGGGCTTTCGGTTTCGGTTGTGCTTTCTGGTTGTGATATATATGCAGCCCGATAAACGGGCTTTTCAGAGTTCCCGAGTTGGTTTTTACAATAAACATCTTCTCGGACGAGTTTGTGTCTTGCCCGTCACTTCGTCCGTCTCAAGCAAGAGCCCTGCTTTTCACTGGTGACCCCGACTGCCCCCGAACGGATTCGGGGGCGGCGAACAGACACGGCAAGCGCACCCTAGCCAGGGAAGCCACCTAGGCTGGTGACGCCGGCTTCTCCCGCACGGCTTCGGGCGCAGTCTCGACTGCGGTTTCGACATGCCGGAGTTTCGGTAACGACAACGGCCATGACTATGAGGTTCACGCACCGTGCTCGGCTCCCCCTCTACGACCGGAGGGGCGAACCTATTCCAAGACCCTCCGAAGGCACGGCTGCTTCGTCACCTTCGCGCGCACCGACGTTGGTGGAACGGCTGCTTCGTCACCTTCGCGCACACTGACGTTCGCGGCACGGCTGTTTCGTCACCTTCGCGCGCGCTGACGTTCGCGGCACGGCCGCTTCGTCACCCTCGCGCACCTACAACTACAACCGCAACTACTTCTCTGACCCTGCATCCTCGGGAGGCCCGCGAGGAACCTCGGCAGCCTCCCCCGAGGCCTTGACCAGCCCCTCGGTTGGCTCACCCGCTTTTCGCGTGCACCGCTCGAGCCTTCTCGGTACTGCACCCGCGAACTGCAACCTCGGGAGGCCCGCGAAGAACCTCGGCAGCCTCCCCCGAGGACTTGCCCGGCCCCTCGGCCGCCCCCCCCCGTCCACTGCACCCCCCATCCGACCACCCGCCACCACACCGGACCCCCCCCCCCCCCGCAACTGGCCAGGGGTCGTTTCGGTCGGGTCATCCGGACCCCCGTCAGGTTGACCTTCCTGGATCAAGTCCATTCTTGGGGGGCGTGTGTAGTGACCCATGGGTCCCCCAAGCGAGACCAGCAACAGAATCTCCTTGCTCCAGCCGGTGACGTAACCGGCGGGCAAACCACGGCGCCGGGGTGGCCGGTCACGTGACCACAAAAGTGTGCCGCGCGTGCGGTTATAATCCTTTGCACCTGTCAGTCACGTGACCACCAAAGCGCGCCTCGCCTGAGAGGCGGGGCTTTCGGTTTCGGTTGTGCTTTCTGGTTGTGATATATATGCAGCCCGATAAACGGGCTTTTCAGAGTTCCCGAGTTGGTTTTTACAATAAACATCTTCTCGGACGAGTTTGTGTCTTGCCCGTCACTTCGTCCGTCTCAAGCAAGAGCCCTGCTCTTCAGTTGTCTTCTTCTTCAGAAAAGTGGTTAAACCACGCGTGCCGAGCACGAACCTCATCGGCATGAGGGACAACATCAAGGTTGGCTTCCTCTTCTTCTTCTACATTGCAATCGTTATTGGTTAATGGGTAGTGGTTACTCCCTATGCCACAATCACTGACCTCGTAGGCATGAGGTTCAGGTTTTACGTCAAAGTTGTGTTCTTCTTCTTCCCCGTCGGAACAGTCGGTAATCCACAGTTTGTTGTATTCTTCTTCTTCTTCTTCACTGTCATAAATCCACAAAGGCTTCACATCAAGGTACTCATAAGCATGAGGGTCAGACTCTACACCAAGGTTGTCTTCCTCCTCTTCGTCTTCATAACAGTCATTGAGCGTTAATACGTAGTTGTTAATCCCCATGTCACAAGCACTGACCTCGCCGGCACGATGCTCAGGTTTCACGTTAAAGTTGTGTTCTTCTTTCTCACTGTCGAAACAGTCGGTAACCCACAGTCTGTTGTATTCTTCTTCTTCCTCACAAATGTTGTTGTTAATCCCCACGTGACGAGTACCAGCCATACAGCGATGGTCAGGCTCGGGAAGAAACTCGCATTTACTTAAGAAATGTTGTGGGAGGCGAGCAGTTGCCGGACACGGTGGACACAATTTGCCCGGCACATGAGAACGATCTTTGAAGTGGTCATCAGGTGAACAGTTTATTAAATTCGAGTCTATGAAATGGGCCCCAGATGGGTGAAATCCGTAATGGAGCCGAATGGTTTGCCAAATGGAGGCCAAGGATGTAGAGGCCTTCACAATAGAGCCTCTGGAGATGATGGGACAATAATTAGCGATTTGATTCAGCATGGAGTGCAGGTGCATCACCTTCTGTTGTGCATTGCGTCGCACAGCAGCAGGGATGTCCTCTCCGGCATCTGCAAGACCTCGTAGGGGTGAACGGTTGGTTTGCTTTCCCCACCTGACGCCGTCGCTAAGAAAACATGAAAAGTTTGGATCGATTGAAAGGTTATACTGGACATTTTGTCGCCAGTTCTCGAAAGACGTAATTATTTCCTGCTTCGTCAGACTCCATTGTTTGGGAGCCCGATGTGCCGCCGCCATTTTGCGAGTGCGGAGTTCTTCGGCTGTTTCGGGGAGCCGGTCGGACATATACGCACGACCTCTGCGGTCAGGAAATTGTCTTGGTGTCCGATGTATGTTTGCCATGTTTTACACGGTGTGCTGACGAAATGACAAAGCCCGTGCTATCCAGATTAGTATTGCTCTGCCTGGTTGGTCACGAATGTGTGAAAACGCTCGTGTTGACGAAAGGAAAGGGATCAAAGGAGAAAGGAATTGTAAAACGTTGATGAACCTTTGTTCCCGCCAAGCCCCGCTCTGATGAGCATTGATGAACCTTTGTTCCCGCGAAGCCCTGCTCTGACGAACGTTGATGAACCTGCTCTTCAAACAGGCCTGAACCCCATTCCATTCCCATCCTTATATCCCGTTTTATTTCAATTCCCTGCGAATATTATCTTACTATAATTCACCAAATATCCGTCCGTCTGTCTGTCTGTCTGCCTCTGTCCGTCCGTTCCAAGGTACCGCAAAAACGGCTGAACCGATCGCAACAATATTTTGGGTGGGTAATCCTGGGACCCCCTGGAGTAAAATCGGCTATATTGTTTTTCCATTTTCAGCTTTGGCCTCAAGCATTTTCAGGTTTGGACTCCCGCATAACGTTATTTTCCTGGGTGCCGCACAAAAGGCTGCACCGACTCGGTGACCTCGGACAAAGACCTTTTATAACGACATGGGTTGAATTCCTGCTTGGGAGAATGCCAACCCACTCCCCGCCATCGCGGTCGTCTCTCCAACTCACAATCCCACGAGACATGCGGAAAGGACGATTCAAAACCAATTATCTTATTTTTGATTCGTATATAAACATCATTAAAAGTAAATAATGACCTCGGCCAAAGTTCAAACGATGTGAGTTTAATCTGTACATGAGAGAATTCCACATAGCTATTTGGGCAGTGTATAAGCTAACAGATTGCTGTCCATCGATCTTGCCAAGGCCGTAACACCTATCGGCTCAATATCCTTTTAATTGTTGACTTGGTAGTTTTTACAATGAAGGAAACACGTATCGGGGGTACATACGAAGTAGCGATTGTGAATGTGACAGCTCTGAGGTGTCTCGCATCGAAGTATTCATTACAGTCATTCATTCATTTAATGATCATTATGCTCATTCTTACGCTCATCAAACGTTCATTAAACATTAAACGTTCATTAAACGATTACGAAAATAAAAACGAAAAACATTACGAAATTACGTTGACACCGTCGCATCAAACACTACCCTGAACACAAACATCGTCACAACATCATCACGATGAAATCATCGTCACAAACGTTACATTATGTAATTCAAACCGTGAACACATCGAATATTGGAGAGCCCATTGCCCAAATTTGAAACACGATGGAATAATATTTGCCGATATGAACAATGATGTGGCTTTTATTGAAATTCTACAAATACTGTTTAGATTTTGATGATTTGCGTGTGATATGATTTAACGGATGTTTATATAAATCGTTTAAAATATTTTTAAAAACCTTCAATTTCTGATATTTTGCCTTTTCATTTGGGCCTCCCAATTGAAGCCCTGTCCGTAGAGCGGGTACCGTTGCTAGTTTGATTAATTTGCCCTTTCCCTGTGTTTGATATAGGGTCTGTGTGTGCCATGTTGTGTCAGCCTTTCGTATCGGTTGTATGTGGCCTGTGTTAATTGTTTCAGTCTGTCATTATTAATTAATTAAGTCCGTCGTCGTCATGCTTGTATGATTTGGTTATTCTATTATTTTTCATTCTTTGAAGGAAATTGATTGAATATCATTTTGTTTGATTGACATTTTTCGGATCGGGTTGCAAGCCTACCCTGAGCTGTCAGTGTGGCAGTCTAGATTATAGAGTCTTTACTCCTTGCACTAAGCCAAAAGTTCAAGCTTTCAAAAACCGCTCGGCCAGCTTGCGGGCCCCGGCCCGACGAGTTGGGGATAGGACTTAGGGTCGCTGACATTAGTCACCCTGTAACACACTTAGCCGGGAGTGCCGTTTGGGACTCTGGTCCTCATCCCCGACACCCGTAACAATATTCTGACGTCGAGGATAACTCACACCAAGAACCTGACAAAATAACGTGCGCAACACGTGACAGCACAGGATCACGACGAACGGCAGCAACCACTTCCGCAGCGATTACCAGACCAGATTCAATCTGTTCTAACATGAACGGCAGTGGCCACTTCCGCAGCGATTACCAGACCAGATTCAATCTGTCCCAACATGAACACCTCGACCTCATACGCAGGTTCAGCACCAGCCTTTGTTGACGACAATCGAGACTGGCCATCACAGTTAGCGTGCCATTCGGAAGCACAAAATTTGATTTCATGGTCGTACGCACTGAGGACACTTAATATGATATCTATCTATAATTCCAGTAATCTCTGTACGTTTGTACGTTTGTCTGTGACCGCTGTTTCTCGACAACCACGGGTCCGATATACTTTTAACTTGCCAGGTATATTGCTGGGGACCCGAGGATGTGCCTTTTCAAGGTTTCATATTAATCGGACAATTACTTACCGAGCTATGTCCAAAAAACGATTCAACCAATCAGAGAGCAGCGAACTATCGCGTGTGCCGAACGTGGCGGACACACTCTGCCTCGGATGGCACATTTGAGAGCGTATTCATTTATTTCACGTTTGCAAACTATGTTGGCGTTAAACTATGTTTTAAAACTAATAAAAACGAATTTGCGATTCATTCGCTTTCCTGCGCGTTTGTGCACGCGATGGCGATTTCTTTACCAAACTCCGGAAGCCGTTCGCTTTGGACCAAACCATTTCATGTAAATAAAGGGGGGGGGATTGTCACCGTACTCGCAAGCCGTTCGCTTTGGACCAAACCATTGCATGTAAATAGAGGGGGGGATATACTTTTAGATATATATATAGTACGGGCATGCCCTAGTAATTATAAATGGAGCTCGGTCTCGGTGTGTGTGGGTGCATGTGTGTGTCCGTCCGTCTGTAAACAAATCTAGATTTATTCGCCGTACGTATGCTCGCCATCAATTCTCATCGCCATCTTTTTATCAATCAGGTGCTAGGCAATCTGCAAACAGTATGATATAGTTTTATAAGGTGATGATAGATGGGCCGGTTTTAATTTACATTAAAACAAAAACTCTTCCTCCTTCATCTTCTTCTTCACTTTTAATAATGGTGAGTCTCATTCATTCCCGTTTCTCATATAGATTCGTTTCAGAAAACACTTGCTATATTCAATACTTTTTCTTTCACCATTTCGATTTTATTGATGTAACAGTAATATATCGCCCCATCAAACAGTATTTCTGATTATACACCGCCTTTTAAAGCACGATAAAGCAGGTTGCTTTACTGGCAACACAGGTGAGAAAAGGATACGAACAAAAAAGGTGCTGATATTTCAATAATTTATTCGTACGATTTTTAAACGATGAAATTTAATTTTTATTTATTTATTTTCTCTGAAAACCTGTCGGTCAAATCACTATACTATCTATTTATTACATAGATAAAAAAGGTAGAATTTCCCCATACATGAGGAGTGGACTGATGCAGACTGATGCGACGAGGTGCTTCTTCGAGGGGAGGACTCACGTGACCTCAAAAATTCCTCTCTCGTGCATACGTAAATTTATCTCAATCTCTAAGATTGGTATTCCCGTCAGCGACGCGACCGAGCATTGATATTCCCTGGTACTTAAAACTAGAAAGTTCATGCTTTCCATGCACAGTTCTGAGAAACAGGACATGGGAAGATCTTTGCTTTGTGTTTCCTCTTGCTTTGCATTTCTGAGCACAATGTATATTGGATTTGTTCGTTAACTTTGAATAACAGGCTTGGAATCCAAGGATCCTGGGTTCGAATCCTGTTCGATCGTTGAATTAACGCCAGGGGGGTTGACTCAGCCTGTCATCCTTCCGAGGTCGGCAAATTGAGTACCAGTTCACTGGTAATTGGGGCACTGCATCAGTGGCACAAACGCGCTTCCAGAAAAATGATACAACCAGCAGCCACGGGCTGCATACGAACCAACAACAGGTACGATGACAACCATACAAAGCCAATGGGTCAAAAGGAACATTCCAGAACTGAACCTTCTGCCAACTCTGCCCTCAAATTTGATTGGTCGAGGCCTCGTAAAGACTTGTTGAAGTACTACTAAACTGTAGGTTTTTGGAAGCGTAAACAAGGTGATTTGTGAATATATATTATTCGATATAAATAAAAAAAGGTTTTAAGGGTTGTAGGAAAAAAAAAACAAAAAAACATTGAATCGGAAGTTTACCACCATTGACGCAGCGTCTTTTAGGACACCTTATTTAACACGTTACATGAGTTATTCATGCCTGTTGTTTGTGTCCTTTATGACGTACCTAAAAACCCTAAGTTTCCTGTTTGCAATGTTTTTCAATTTTGTTTGATTGCTGGGACAGGCTGGCAGACTCGAGCAATTCCTATACCGCACTGTACGCAGGTGAGATTGGAACGAGACCCCAAATTCAGTCGTAGTTCTGTTAAACTGCACGTTCATGTTCCAATTCGTGTTCAAAAAAAAATTCAATTGAAAATAAGTAGTTCCTCAATCATACAAATAGACTCATAGACAGAAAGACAGGATTAAGCAATCACTTAACCCCACTTTTCGCTACGCACGCGTGGTACTGAAGGTCATGTGTCGTGGGATTGATGCCTCACCACCTGGATTTTAACCTCCGCCACCAAAGGTGGATGGAGGTTGTGTTTTCACCCCTGCCTGTTTGTTACTTGCCGGAAAAAATTCCGGCAAGTATGTTGATCTGTTCGTTTGTTACTTGCCGGAAAAGATTCCGGCAAGTATGTTGATCTGTTCGTTACTTGCCGGAAATTTTTTTCCGGCAAGAATGTTGATCTGTTCGTTTGTTACTTGCCGGAAAAGATTCCGGCAAGTATGTTGATCTGTTCGTTACTTGCCGGAAAAAATTCCGGCAAGTATGTTGATCTGTTCGTTTGTTACTTGCCGGAAAAATTTTTCCGGCAAGTATGTTGATCTGTTCGTTTGTCTGTCTGTTTGTCTGTTTGTCTGTCTGTCTGTCTGTCTGTCTGTCTGTCTGTCTGTTTGCAGCACTGCGTCTACACCGTTGCACGGCGAATCGCCAAACTTTGCACACATATTGGTCTTGCCCTGGAATAGACTGTGCCCAATTGATGACGTCATCGGTGACGTGGTTCGGCCGCCATCTTGGAAAAACTGAAAAACCTTGCACCTCTATATCTCCGAAAGTACTGAACAGAAAAAATTGAGACATGGCTCATTGTAAAGAACTCTCCATGGGGAATAAAATATGTAAATGATGACGTCATCAGTCACGTGGTTCGGTCGCCATCTTGGAAAAACGGCAAAACGTTGCGCCACTATATCTCCAAAAGTGCTGAACAGAAAAAATTGAGACATGGCTCATTGTAAAGAACTCTCCATGGGGAATAAAATATGTTAATGATGACGTCATATGTCACGTGGTCGGCCGCCATCTTGGAAAAACGGCAAAACTTTGCACCACTATATCTCCAAAAGTGCTGAACAGAAAAAATTGAGACATGGCTCATTGTAAAGAACTCTCCATGGGGAATAAAATATGTTAATGATGACGTCATCAGTCGCGTGGTCGGCCGCCATCTTCGAAAAACCGAAAAACCTAGCACCTCCATATCTCCGAAAGTGCTGAATAGAAAAAATTGAGACATGGCTCATTGTCAAGAACTCTCCATGTGGAATAAAATATGTTAATGATGACGTCATCGGTCACGTGGTGCGGCCGCCATCTTGGAAAAACGGGAAAAAAATTCACCTCCATATCTCCGAAAGTGCTGAATAGAAAAAATTGAGACATGGCTCATTGGAAAGAACTCTCCAGGGGGAATAAAATAAGTTAATGATGACGTCATCGGTCACGTGGTTCGGCCGCCATCTTGGAAAATCCGAAAAACGTTGCACCTCTATCTCCAAAAGTGCTGAACAGAAAAAATTGAGACATGGCTCATTGGAAAGAACTCTCCAGGGGGAATAAAATATGTTAATGATGTCGTCATCGGTCACGTGGTTCGGCCGCCATCTTGTCTGTCTGTTTGTCTGTCTGTTTGTCTGTCTGTCTGTTTGCAGCACTGCGTCTACACCGTTGCACGTAGAATCGCCAAACTTTGCACACATATTGGTCTTGCCCTGGAATAGACTGTGCCCAATTGATGACGTCATCGGTGACGTGGTTCGGCCGCCATCTTGGAAAAACCGAAAAACTTTGCACCTCTATATCTCCGAAAGTACTGAACAGAAAAAATTGAGACATGGCTCATTGTAAAGAACTCTCCATGGGGAATAAAATATGTAAATGATGACGTCATCAGTCACGTGGTTCGGTCGCCATCTTGGAAAAACGGCAAAACGTTGCGCCACTATATCTCCAAAAGTGCTGAACAGAAAAAATTGGGACATGGCTCATTGTAAAGAACTCTCCATGGGGAATAAAATATGTTAATGATGACGTCATATGTCACGTGGTCGACCGCCATCTTGGAAAAACGGCAAAACTTTGCACCACTATATCTCCAAAAGTGCTGAACAGAAAAAATTGAGACATGGCTCATTGTAAAGAACTCTCCATGGGGAATAAAATATGTTAATGATGACGTCATATGTCACGTGGTCGGCCGCCATCTTGGAAAAACGGCAAAACTTTGCACCACGAAATCTCCAAAAGTGCTGAACAGAAAAAATTGAGACATGGCTCATTGTAAAGAACTCTCCATGGGGAATAAAATATGTTAATGATGATGTCATATGTCACGTGGTCGGCCGCCATCTTGGCAAAACTTTGCACCACTATATCTCCAAAAGTGCTGAACAGAAAAAATTGAGACATGGCTCATTGTAAAGAACTCTCCATGGGGAATAAAATTTGTTAATGATGACGTCATATGTCACGTGGTTCGGCCGCCATCTTGGAAAAACCGAAAAATTTAGCACCTCTATGTGTCCAAAACTGCTGAATAGAAAAAATTGAGACATGCCTCATTGTAAAGAACTCTCCATGGGGAATAAAATATGTTAATGATGACGTCATCGGTCACGTGGTTCGGCCGCCATATTTGTCCTCAATGGCCAATAAAAAAGTACATTCCGGCAAGTCCTCGGTCTCTGACCGATTTTTCATTACTTGCCGGAAAAATTTTTCCGGCAAGTATGTTGATCTGTTCGTTTGTCTGTCTGTTTGTCTGTCTGTCTGTCTGTCTGTCTGTCTGTCTGTCTGTCTGTCTGTTTGCAGCACTGCGTCTACACCGTTGCACGGCGAATCGCCAAACTTTGCACACATATTGGTCTTGCCCAGGAATAGACTGTGCCCAATTGATGACGTCATCGGTGACGTGGTTCGGCCGCCATCTTGGAAAAACTGAAAAACCTTGCACCTCTATATCTCCGAAAGTACTGAACAGAAAAAATTGAGACATGGCTCATTGTAAAGAACTCTCCATGGGGAATAAAATATGTAAATGATGACGTCATCAGTCACGTGGTTCGGTCGCCATCTTGGAAAAACGGCAAAACGTTGCGCCACTATATCTCCAAAAGTGCTGAACAGAAAAAATTGAGACATGGCTCATTGTAAAGAACTCTCCATGGGGAATAAAATATGTTAATGATGACGTCATATGTCACGTGGTCGGCCGCCATCTTGGAAAAACGGCAAAACTTTGCACCACTATATCTCCAAAAGTGCTGAACAGAAAAAATTGAGACATGGCTCATTGTAAAGAACTCTCCATGGGGAATAAAATATGTTAATGATGACGTCATCAGTCGCGTGGTCGGCCGCCATCTTCGAAAAACCGAAAAACCTAGCACCTCCATATCTCCGAAAGTGCTGAATAGAAAAAATTGAGACATGGCTCATTGTCAAGAACTCTCCATGTGGAATAAAATATGTTAATGATGACGTCATCGGTCACGTGGTGCGGCCGCCATCTTGGAAAAACGGGAAAAAAATTCACCTCCATATCTCCGAAAGTGCTGAATAGAAAAAATTGAGACATGGCTCATTGGAAAGAACTCTCCAGGGGAAATAAAATAAGTTAATGATGACGTCATCGGTCACGTGGTTCGGCCGCCATCTTGGAAAATCCGAAAAACGTTGCACCTCTATCTCCAAAAGTGCTGAACAGAAAAAATTGAGACATGGCTCATTGGAAAGAACTCTCCAGGGGGAATAAAATATGTTAATGATGTCGTCATCGGTCACGTGGTTCGGCCGCCATCTTGTCTGTCTGTTTGTCTGTCTGTTTGTCTGTCTGTCTGTTTGCAGCACTGCGTCTACACCGTTGCACGTAGAATCGCCAAACTTTGCACACATATTGGTCTTGCCCTGGAATAGACTGTGCCCAATTGATGACGTCATCGGTGACGTGGTTCGGCCGCCATCTTGGAAAAACCGAAAAACTTTGCACCTCTATATCTCCGAAAGTACTGAACAGAAAAAATTGAGACATGGCTCATTGTAAAGAACTCTCCATGGGGAATAAAATATGTAAATGATGACGTCATCAGTCACGTGGTTCGGTCGCCATCTTGGAAAAACGGCAAAACGTTGCGCCACTATATCTCCAAAAGTGCTGAACAGAAAAAATTGGGACATGGCTCATTGTAAAGAACTCTCCATGGGGAATAAAATATGTTAATGATGACGTCATATGTCACGTGGTCGACCGCCATCTTGGAAAAACGGCAAAACTTTGCACCACTATATCTCCAAAAGTGCTGAACAGAAAAAATTGAGACATGGCTCATTGTAAAGAACTCTCCATGGGGAATAAAATATGTTAATGATGACGTCATATGTCACGTGGTCGGCCGCCATCTTGGAAAAACGGCAAAACTTTGCACCACGAAATCTCCAAAAGTGCTGAACAGAAAAAATTGAGACATGGCTCATTGTAAAGAACTCTCCATGGGGAATAAAATATGTTAATGATGATGTCATATGTCACGTGGTCGGCCGCCATCTTGGCAAAACTTTGCACCACTATATCTCCAAAAGTGCTGAACAGAAAAAATTGAGACATGGCTCATTGTAAAGAACTCTCCATGGGGAATAAAATTTGTTAATGATGACGTCATATGTCACGTGGTTCGGCCGCCATCTTGGAAAAACCGAAAAATTTAGCACCTCTATGTGTCCAAAACTGCTGAATAGAAAAAATTGAGACATGCCTCATTGTAAAGAACTCTCCATGGGGAATAAAATATGTTAATGATGACGTCATCGGTCACGTGGTTCGGCCGCCATATTTGTCCTCAATGGCCAATAAAAAAGTACATTCCGGCAAGTCCTCGGTCTCTGACCGATTTTTCATTACTTGCCGGAAAAATTTTTCCGGCAAGTATGTTGATCTGTTCGTTTGTCTGTCTGTTTGTCTGTCTGTCTGTCTGTCTGTCTGTCTGTCTGTCTGTCTGTCTGTTTGCAGCACTGCGTCTACACCGTTGCACGGCGAATCGCCAAACTTTGCACACATATTGGTCTTGCCCTGGAATAGACTGTGCCCAATTGATGACGTCATCGGTGACGTGGTTCGGCCGCCATCTTGGAAAAACTGAAAAACCTTGCACCTCTATATCTCCGAAAGTACTGAACAGAAAAAATTGAGACATGGCTCATTGTAAAGAACTCTCCATGGGGAATAAAATATGTAAATGATGACGTCATCAGTCACGTGGTTCGGTCGCCATCTTGGAAAAACGGCAAAACGTTGCGCCACTATATCTCCAAAAGTGCTGAACAGAAAAAATTGAGACATGGCTCATTGTAAAGAACTCTCCATGGGGAATAAAATATGTTAATGATGACGTCATATGTCACGTGGTCGGCCGCCATCTTGGAAAAACGGCAAAACTTTGCACCACTATATCTCCAAAAGTGCTGAACAGAAAAAATTGAGACATGGCTCATTGTAAAGAACTCTCCATGGGGAATAAAATATGTTAATGATGACGTCATCAGTCGCGTGGTCGGCCGCCATCTTGGAAAAACCGAAAAACCTAGCACCTCCATATCTCCGAAAGTGCTGAATAGAAAAAATTGAGACATGGCTCATTGTCAAGAACTCTCCATGTGGAATAAAATATGTTAATGATGACGTCATCGGTCACGTGGTGCGGCCGCCATCTTGGAAAAACGGGAAAAAAATTCACCTCCATATCTCCGAAAGTGCTGAATAGAAAAAATTGAGACATGGCTCATTGGAAAGAACTCTCCAGGGGGAATAAAATAAGTTAATGATGTCGTCATCGGTCACGTGGTTCGGCCGCCATCTTGGAAAAACGGCAAAAATTTGCACCACTATATCTCCAAAAGTGCTGAACAGAAAAAAATTGAGACATGGCTCATTGTAAAGAACTCTCCAGGGGGAATAAAATATGTTAATGATGTCGTCATCGGTCACGTGGTTCGGCCGCCATCTTGGAAAAACGGGAAAAAAATTCACCTCCATATCTCCGAAAGTGCTGAATAGAAAAAATTGAGACATGGCTCATTGGAAAGAACTCTCCAGGGGGAATAAAATAAGTTAATGATGACGTCATCGGTCACGTGGTTCGGCCGCCATCTTGGAAAATCCGAAAAACGTTGCACCTCTATCTCCAAAAGTGCTGAACAGAAAAAATTGAGACATGGCTCATTGGAAAGAACTCTCCAGGGGGAATAAAATATGTTAATGATGTCGTCATCGGTCACGTGGTTCGGCCGCCATCTTGGAAAAACGGCAAAAATTTGCACCACTATATCTCCAAAAGTGCTGAACAGAAAAAAATTGAGACATGGCTCATTGTAAAGAACTCCCGATGGTGAACAAAATATGTTAATGATGACGTCATCAGTCACGTGGTTCGGCCGCCATCTTGGAAAAACCGAAAATATTTGCACTGCTATATCTCCGAAAGTACTGAACAGAAAAAATTGAGACATGGCTCATTGCAAAGAACTCTCCATGGGGAATAAAATATGTTAATGATGATGTCATCAGTCACGTGGTCGGCCGCCATCTTGGAAAAACGGCAAAACTTTGCTCCACTATATCTCCAAAAGTGCTGAACAGAAAAAATTGAGACATGGCTCATTGTAAAGAACTCTCCATGGTGAATAAAATATGTTAATGATGGCGTCATATGTCACGTGGTCGGCGGCCATCTTGGAAAAACGGCAAAACTTTGCACCACTATATCTCCAAAAGTGCTGAACAGAAAAAATTGAGCCATGGCTCATTGTAAAGAAGTCTCCACGGGGAATAAACTATGTTAATGATGATGCCATCGGTTACGTGGTTCGGCCGCCATCTTGGAAAAACCGAAAAACATTGCACCTCCATATCTCCGAAAGTGCTGAATAGAAAGAATTGAGACATGGCTCATTGTAAAGAACTCTCCATGGGAAATAAAATATGTTAATGATGACGTCATCGGTGACGTGGTTCGGCCGCCATCTTGGAAAAACCGAAAAACCTTGCACTTCTATATCTCCGAAAGTACTGAACAGAAAAATTGAGACATGGCTCATTGTAAAGAACTCTCCATGGGGAATAAAATATGTTAATGATGACATCATCAGTCACGTGGTCGGCCGCCATCTTGGAAAAACGGCAAAAC
Source organism: Myxine glutinosa (assembly GCF_964187855.1). Lineage (NCBI taxonomy): Eukaryota > Metazoa > Chordata > Myxini > Myxiniformes > Myxinidae > Myxine > Myxine glutinosa. The sequence continues at coordinate 156,960,263 of NC_136268.1, forward strand.
TTTGCACCACGAAATCTCCAAAAGTGCTGAACAGAAAAAATTGAGACATGGCTCATTGTAAAGAACTCTCGATGGGGAATAAAATATGTTAATGATGACATCATCAGTCACGTGGTCGGCCGCCATCTTGGAAAAACGGCAAAACTTTGCACCACGAAATCTCCAAAAGTGCTGATCAGAAAAAATTGAGACATGGCTCATTGTAAAGAACTCTCCATGGGGAATAAAATTTGTTAATGATGACGTCATATGTCAGGTGGTTCGGCCGCCATCTTGGAAAAACCGAAAAATTTTGCACCTCCATATCTCTGAATGTGCTGAATAGAAAAAATTGAGACATGGCTCATTGTAAAGAACTCTCCATGGGGAATAAAATATGTAAATGATGACGTCATCAGTCACGTGGTTCGGTCGCCATCTTGGAAAAACGGCAAAACGTTGCGCCACTATATCTCCAAAAGTGCTGAACAGAAAAAATTGAGACATGGCTCATTGTAAAGAACTCCACATGGGGAATAAAATATGTTAATGATGACGTCATCAGTCACGTGGTCGGCCGCCATCTTGGAAAAACGGCAAAACTTTGCACTACAAAATCTCCAAAAGTGCTGAACAGAAAAAATTGAGACATGGCTCATTGTAAAAAACTCTCCATGGGGAATAAAATATGTTAATGATGTCATATGTCACGTGGTCGGCCGCCATCTTGGAAAAACGGCAAAACTTTGCACCACTATATCTTCAAAAGTGCTGAACAGAAAAAATTGAGACATGGCTCATTGTAAAGACCTCTCCATGGGGAATAAAATATGTTAATGATGATGCCATCGGTCACGTGGTTCGGCCGCCATCTTGGAAAAACGGCAAAAACTTTGCACCACTATATCTCCAAAAGTGCAGAATGGAAAAAATTGAGACATGGCTCATTGTAAAGACCTCTCCATGGGGAATAAAATTTGTTAATGATGACATCATATGTCACGTGGTTCGGCCGCCATCTTGGAAAAACCGAAACCTCCACATCTCCGAAAGTGCTGAATAGAAAAAATTGAGACATGGCTCATTGAAAAGAACTCTCCATGGGGAATAAAATATGTTAATGATGACGTCATCGGTCACGTGGTTCGGCCGCCATATTTGTCCTAAATGGCCAATAAAAAAGTACATTCCGGCAAGTATGTTGATCTGTTCGTTTGTTACTTGCCGGAAAAGATTCCGGCAAGTATGTTGATCTGTTCGTTTGTTTGTCTGTCTGTTTGTCTGTTTGTCTGTCTGTTTGTCTGTCTGTTTGTTTGTCTGTTTGCAGCACTGCGTCTACACCGTTGCACGTAGAATTGCCAAACTTTGCACACATATTGGTCTTGCCCTGGAATAGACTGTGCCCAATTGATGACGTCATCGGTGACGTGGTTCGGCCGCCATCTTGGAAAAACCGAAAAACTTTACACCTCTATATCTCCGAAAGTACTGAACAGAAAAAATTGAGACATGGCTCATTGTAAAGAACTCTCCATGGGGAATAAAATATGTAAATGATGACGTCATCAGACACGTGGTTCGGTCGCCATCTTGGAAAAACGGCAAAACGTTGCGCCACTATATCTCCAAAAGTGCTGAACAGAAAAAATTGAGACATGGCTCATTGTAAAGAACTCTCCATGGGGAATAAAATATGTTAATGATGACGTCATCAGTCACGTGGTTCGGCCGCCATCTTGGAAAAACCGAAAATTTTTGCACCTCGATATCTCAAAGTGCTGAACAGAAAAAATTGAGAAATGGCTCATTGTAAAGAACTCTCCATGGGGAATAAAATATGTTAATGATGACGTCATCAGTCACGTGGTTCGGCCGCCATCTTGGGAAAACCGAAAAACTTTGCACCACTATATCTCCAAAAGTGCTGAGCAGAAAAAATGGAGACATGGCTCATTGTGAAGAACTCTCCATGTGGAATAAAATATGTTAATGATGACGTCACCAGTCACGTGGTTCGGCCGCCATCTTGGAAAAACCGAAAAACTTTGCACATCCATATCTCTGAATGTACTGACTAGAAAAAATTGAGACATGGCTCATTGCAAAGAACTCTCCATGGAGAATACAATATGTTAATGATGACGTCATCGGTCACGTGATTCGGCCGCCATCTTGGAAAATCCGAAAAAATTTGCACCTCCATATCTCCGAAAGTGCTGAATAGAAAAAATGATGTCATCAGTCACGTGGTTCGGCCGCCATCTTGGAAAAACCGAAAAACTCTGCACCTCCACATCTCCAAAAGTCCTGAATAGAAAAAATTGAGGTATGGCTCATTGTAAACAACTCTCCACGTGGAATAAAATATGTTAATGATGACATCATCGGTCACGTGGTTCGGCCGCCATATTTGTCCTAAATGGCCGATAAAAAAGTACATTCCGGCAAGTCCTCGGTCTCTGACCGATTTTTCATTTGTCTGTTTGTCTGTTTGTCTGTTTGTCTGTTTGTCTGTTTGCAGCACTGCGTCTACACCGTTGCACGTAGAATCGCCAAACTTGGCACACATATTGGTCTTGACCTCTAATATACTGTGCCCAAATGATGACGTCATCGGTCACGTGGTTCGGCCGCCATCTTGGAAAAACCGAAAAAATTTGCACCTCGATATCTCAAAGTGCTGAACAGAAAAAATTGAGACATGGCTCATTGTGAAGAACTCTCCATGGGGAATAAACATGTTAATGATGACGTCATCAGTCGCGTGGTTCGGCCGCCATCTTGGAAAAACCGAAAAAATTTGCACCTCCATATCTCCAAAAGTACTGAACAGAAAAAATTGAGACATGGCTCATTGTAAATAACTCTCCATGGGGAATCAAATATGTTAATGATGACGTCATCAGTCACGTGGTTCGGCCGCCATCTTGGAAAAACTTTGCACCTCTATATCTCCGAAAGTGCTGAACAGAAAAAATTGCGACATGGCTCATTGTAAAGAACTCTCCATGGGGAATAAAATATGTAAATGATGATGTCATATGTCACGTGGTCGGCCGCCATCTTGGAAAAACGGCAAAAAATTTGCACCACTATGTCTCCAAAAGTGCTGAACAGAAAAAATTGAGACATGGCTCATTGTAAAGAACTCTCCATGGGGAATAAAATTTGTTAATGATGACGTCATATGTCACGTGGTTCGGCCGCCATCTTGGAAAAACCGAAAAACCTAGCACCTCCATATCTCTGAAAGTGCTGAATAGAAAAAATTGAGACATGACTCATTGTAAAGAACTCTCCATGGGGAATAAAATATGTTAATAATGACGTCATCGGTCACGTGGTTTAGCCGCCATCTTGGAAAAACCTAGCACCTCCATATCTCCGAAAATGCTGAATAGAAAAAATTGAGACATGGCTCATTGTAATGAACTCTCCATGGGGAATAAAATATGTTAATAATGACGTCATCGGTCACGTGGGTTAGCCGCCATCTTGGAAAAACCTAGCACCTCCATATCTCCGAAAGTGCTGAATAGAAAAAATTGAGACATGACTCATTGTAAAGAACTCTCCATGGGGAATAATATATGTTAATGATGACGTCATCGGTCACATGGTTCGGCCGCCATATTTGTCCTAAATGGCCGATAAAAAAGTACATTCCGGCAAGTCCTCGGTCTCTGACCGATTTTTCATTTGTCTGTCTGTCTGTTTGTCTGTTTGTCTGTCTGTCTGTTTGCAGCACTGCGTCTACACCGTTGCACGGAGAATCGCCAAACTTTGCACACATATTCGTCTTGGCCTGGAATAGACTGTGCCCAATTGATGACGTCATCGGTGACGTGGTTCGGCCGCCATCTTGGAAAAACCGAAAAACTTTGCACCTCTATATATCCGAAAGTACTGAACAGAAAAAATTGAGACATGGCTCATTGTAAAGAACTCTCCACGGGGAATAAAATATGTAAATGATGACGTCATCGGTCACGTGGTTCGGCCGCCATCTTGGAAAAAATTGCACCTCCATATCTCTGAAAGTGCTGAATAGAAAAAATTGAGACATGGCTCATTGAAAAGAACTCTCCATGGGGAATAAAATATGTTAATGATGACGTCATCGGTCACGTGGTTCGGCCGCCATATTTGTCCTAAATGGCCGATAAAAAAGTACATTCCGGCAAGTCCTCGGTCTCTGACCGATTTTTCATTTGTTACTTGCCGGAAAAGATTCCGGCAAGTATGTTGATCTGTTCGTTTGTTTGTCTGTTTGTCTGTCTGTCTGTTTGTTACTTGCCGGAAAAGATTCCGGCAAGTCTGTTGATCTGTTCGTTTGTTTGTCTGTTTGTCTGTCTGTCTGTTTGTCTGTTTGTCTGTCTGTTTGCAGCACTGCGTCTACACCGTTGCACGGAGAATCGCCAAACTTTGCACACATATTGGTCTTGCCCTGGAATAGACTGTGCCCAATTGATGACGTCATCGGTGACGTGGTTCGGCCGCCATCTTGGAAAAACCGAAAAACTTTGCACCTCTATATCTCCGAAAGTACTGAACAGAAAAAATGGAGACATGGCTCATTGTAAAGAACTCTCCATGGGGAATAAAATATGTTAATGATGACGTCATATGTCACGTGGTCTGCCGCCATCTTGGAAAAACGGCAAAAATTTGCACCACTATACTGTATCTCCAAAAGTGCTGAACAGAAAAAATTGAGACATGGCTCATTGTAAAGAACTCTCCATGGGGAATAAAATATGTTAACGATGACGTCATATGTCACGTGGTCGGCCGCCATCTTGGAAAAACGGCAAAAATTTGCACCACTATATCTCCAAAAGTGCTGAACAGAAAAAATTGAGACATGGCTCATTGTAAAGAACTCTCCATGGGGAATAAAATATGTTAATGATGACGTCATCAGTCACGTGGTCGGCCGCCATCTTGGAAAAACGGCAAAACTTTGCACCACGATATCTCCAAAAGTGCTGAACAGAAAAAATTGAGACATGGCTCATTGTAAAGAACGCTCCATGGGGAATAAAATATGTTAATGATGACGTCATCAGTCACGTGGTCGGCCGCCATCTTGGAAAAACCGAAAAACCTAGCACCTCCATATCTCCGAAAGTGCTGAATAGAAAAAATTGAGACATGGCTCATTGTCAAGAACTCTCCATGTGGAATAAAATATGTTAATGATGACGTCATCGGTCACGTGGTGCGGCCGCCATCTTGGAAAAACGGGAAAAAAATCACCTCCATATCTCCGAAAGTGCTGAATAGAAAAAATTGAGACATGGCTCATTGGAAAGAACTCTCCATGGGGAATAAAATATGTTAATGATGACGTCATCGGTCACGTGGTTCGGCCGCCATCTTGGAAAATCCGAAAAACGTTGCACCTCTATCTCCAAAAGTGCTGAACAGAAAAAATTGAGACATGGCTCATTGGAAAGAACTCTCCAGGGGGAATAAAATATGTTAATGATGATGTCATCGGTCAGGTGGTTCAGCCGCCATATTTGTCCTAAATGGCCAATAAAAAAGTAAATTCCGGCAAGTCCTCGGTCTCTGACCGATTTTTCATTTGTCTGTCTGTCTGTCTGTTTGTCTGTCTGTCTGTCGATTTGCAGCACTGCGTCTACACCGTTGCACGTAGAATCGCCAAACTTTGCACACATATTGGTCTTGCCCTGGAATAGACTGTGCCCAATTGATGATGTCATCGGTCACGTGGTTCGGCCGCCATCTTGGAAAAACCGAAAAACCTTGCACCTCCATATCTCCGAAAGTACTGAACAGGAAAAATTGAGACATGGCTCATTGTAAAGAACTCTCCATGGGGAATACAATATGTTAATGATGACGTCATCAGTCACGTGGTTCGGCCGCCATCTTGGAAAACCGAAAAAATTTGCACCGCTACATCTCCGAAAGAACTGAACAGAAAAAATTGAGACATGGCTCATTGTAAAGAACTCCATGGGGAATAAAACATGTTAATGATGACGTCATCAGTCACGTGGTCGGCCGCCATCTTGGAAAAACGGCAAAACTTTGCACCACTATATCTCCAAAAGTGCTGAACAGAAAAAATTGAGACATGGCTCATTGTAAAGAACTCCATGGGGAATAAAATATGTTAATGATGACGTCATATGTCACGTGGTCGGCCGCCATCTTGGAAAAACGGCAAAACTTTGCACCACTATATCTCCAAAAGTGCTGAACAGAAAAAATTGAGACATGGCTCATTGGAAAGAACTCTCCATGGGGAATAAAATATGTTAATAATGATGACATATGTCACGTGGTTCGGCCGCCATCTTGGAAAAAAATTGCACCTCCATATCTCTGAAAGTGCTGAATAGAAAAAATTGAGACATGGCTCATTGAAAAGAACTCTACATGGGGAATAAAATAAGTTAATGATGACGTCATCTATCACGTGGTTCAGCCGTCATATTTGTTCTAAATGGCCGATAAAAAAGTACATTCCGGCAAGTCCTCGGTCTCTGACCGATTTTTCATTTGTCTGTTTGTCTGTCTGTCTGTTTGTCTGTCTGTCTGTTTGCAGCACTGCGTCTACACCGTTGCACGGAGATTCGCCAAACTTTGCACACATATTGGTCTTGCCCTGGAATAGACTGTGCCCAATTGATGACGTCATCGGTGACGTGGTTCGGCCGCCATCTTGGAAAAACGGCAAAACTTTGCACCACGAAATCTCCAAAAGTGCTGAACAGAAAAAATTGAGACATGGCTCATTGTAAAGAACTCTCCATGCGGAATAAAATACGTTAATGATGATGTCATACGTCACGTGGTCGGCCGCCATCTTGGAAAAACGGCAAAACTTTGCACCGCTATATCTCCAAAAGTGCTGAACAGAAAAAATTGAGACATGGCTCATTGTAAAGAACTCTCCATGGGTAATAAAATTTGTTAATGATGATGTCATATGTCACGTGGTTCGGCCGCCATCTTGGAAAAACCGAAAAATTTTGCACCTCCATATCTCTGAAAGTGATGAATAGAAAAAATTGAGACATGGCTCATTGTAAAGAACTCTCCATGGGGAATAAAATATGTTAATGATGACATCATAGGTCACGTGGTTCGGCCGCCATCTTGGAAAAACCGAAAAACGTAGCACCTCCATATCTCCAAAAGTGCTGAATAGAAAAAGTTGAGACATGGCTCTTTGTAAAGAACTCTCCATGGGGAATAATATATGTTAATGATGACGTCATCTATCACGTGGTTCGGCCGCCATATTTGTCCTAAATGGCCGATAAAAAAGTACATTCCGGCAAGTCCTCGGTCTCTGACCGATTTTTCATCTGTTTGTCTGTCTGTTTGCAGCACTGCGTCTACACCGTTGCACGGAGAATCGCCAAACTTTGCACACATATTGGTCTTGCCCTGGAATAGACTGTGCCCAATTGATGACGTCATCGGTGACGTGGTTCGGCCGCCATCTTGGAAAAACCGAAAAACTTTGCACCTCTATATCTCCGAAAGTACTGAACAGAAAAAATGGAGACATGGCTCATTGTAAAGAACTCTCCATGGGGAATAAAATATGTTAATGATGACGTCATATGTCACGTGGTCGGCCGCCATCTTGGAAAAACGGCAAAAATTTGCACCACTATACTGTATCTCCAAAAGTGCTGAACAGAAAAAATTGAGACATGGCTCATTGTAAAGAACTCTCCATGGGGAATAAAATATGTTAACGATGACGTCATATGTCACGTGGTCGGCCGCCATCTTGGAAAAACGGCAAAAATTTGCACCACTATATCTCCAAAAGTGCTGAACAGAAAAAATTGAGACATGGCTCATTGTAAAGAACTCTCCATGGGGAATAAAATATGTTAATGATGACGTCATCAGTCACGTGGTCGGCCGCCATCTTGGAAAAACGGCAAAACTTTGCACCACGATATCTCCAAAAGTGCTGAACAGAAAAAATTGAGACATGGCTCATTGTAAAGAACGCTCCATGGGGAATAAAATATGTTAATGATGACGTCATCAGTCACGTGGTCGGCCGCCATCTTGGAAAAACCGAAAAACCTAGCACCTCCATATCTCCGAAAGTGCTGAATAGAAAAAATTGAGACATGGCTCATTGTCAAGAACTCTCCATGTGGAATAAAATATGTTAATGATGACGTCATCGGTCACGTGGTGCGGCCGCCATCTTGGAAAAACGGGAAAAAAATCACCTCCATATCTCCGAAAGTGCTGAATAGAAAAAATTGAGACATGGCTCATTGGAAAGAACTCTCCATGGGGAATAAAATATGTTAATGATGACGTCATCGGTCACGTGGTTCGGCCGCCATCTTGGAAAATCCGAAAAACGTTGCACCTCTATCTCCAAAAGTGCTGAACAGAAAAAATTGAGACATGGCTCATTGGAAAGAACTCTCCAGGGGGAATAAAATATGTTAATGATGATGTCATCGGTCAGGTGGTTCAGCCGCCATATTTGTCCTAAATGGCCAATAAAAAAGTAAATTCCGGCAAGTCCTCGGTCTCTGACCGATTTTTCATTTGTCTGTCTGTCTGTCTGTTTGTCTGTCTGTCTGTCTGTTTGCAGCACTGCGTCTACACCGTTGCACGTAGAATCGCCAAACTTTGCACACATATTGGTCTTGCCCTGGAATAGACTGTGCCCAATTGATGATGTCATCGGTCACGTGGTTCGGCCGCCATCTTGGAAAAACCGAAAAACCTTGCACCTCCATATCTCCGAAAGTACTGAACAGGAAAAATTGAGACATGGCTCATTGTAAAGAACTCTCCATGGGGAATACAATATGTTAATGATGACGTCATCAGTCACGTGGTTCGGCCGCCATCTTGGAAAACCGAAAAAATTTGCACCGCTACATCTCCGAAAGAACTGAACAGAAAAAATTGAGACATGGCTCATTGTAAAGAACTCCATGGGGAATAAAACATGTTAATGATGACGTCATCAGTCACGTGGTCGGCCGCCATCTTGGAAAAACGGCAAAACTTTGCACCACTATATCTCCAAAAGTGCTGAACAGAAAAAATTGAGACATGGCTCATTGTAAAGAACTCCATGGGGAATAAAATATGTTAATGATGACGTCATATGTCACGTGGTCGGCCGCCATCTTGGAAAAACGGCAAAACTTTGCACCACTATATCTCCAAAAGTGCTGAACAGAAAAAATTGAGACATGGCTCATTGGAAAGAACTCTCCATGGGGAATAAAATATGTTAATAATGATGACATATGTCACGTGGTTCGGCCGCCATCTTGGAAAAAAATTGCACCTCCATATCTCTGAAAGTGCTGAATAGAAAAAATTGAGACATGGCTCATTGAAAAGAACTCTACATGGGGAATAAAATAAGTTAATGATGACGTCATCTATCACGTGGTTCAGCCGTCATATTTGTTCTAAATGGCCGATAAAAAAGTACATTCCGGCAAGTCCTCGGTCTCTGACCGATTTTTCATTTGTCTGTTTGTCTGTCTGTCTGTTTGTCTGTCTGTCTGTTTGCAGCACTGCGTCTACACCGTTGCACGGAGATTCGCCAAACTTTGCACACATATTGGTCTTGCCCTGGAATAGACTGTGCCCAATTGATGACGTCATCGGTGACGTGGTTCGGCCGCCATCTTGGAAAAACGGCAAAACTTTGCACCACGAAATCTCCAAAAGTGCTGAACAGAAAAAATTGAGACATGGCTCATTGTAAAGAACTCTCCATGCGGAATAAAATACGTTAATGATGATGTCATACGTCACGTGGTCGGCCGCCATCTTGGAAAAACGGCAAAACTTTGCACCGCTATATCTCCAAAAGTGCTGAACAGAAAAAATTGAGACATGGCTCATTGTAAAGAACTCTCCATGGGTAATAAAATTTGTTAATGATGATGTCATATGTCACGTGGTTCGGCCGCCATCTTGGAAAAACCGAAAAATTTTGCACCTCCATATCTCTGAAAGTGCTGAATAGAAAAAATTGAGACATGGCTCATTGTAAAGAACTCTCCATGGGGAATAAAATATGTTAATGATGACATCATAGGTCACGTGGTTCGGCCGCCATCTTGGAAAAACCGAAAAACGTAGCACCTCCATATCTCCAAAAGTGCTGAATAGAAAAAGTTGAGACATGGCTCTTTGTAAAGAACTCTCCATGGGGAATAATATATGTTAATGATGACGTCATCTATCACGTGGTTCGGCCGCCATATTTGTCCTAAATGGCCGATAAAAAAGTACATTCCGGCAAGTCCTCGGTCTCTGACCGATTTTTCATCTGTCTGTCTGTTTGTCTGTCTGTCTGTTTGTCTGTCTGTTTGCAGCACTGCGTCTACACCGTTGCACGTAGAATCGCCAAACTTTGCACACTTATTGGTCTTGCCCTGGAATAGACTGTGCCCAATTGATGACGTCATCGGTGACGTGGTTCGGCCGCCATCTTGGAAAAACCGAAAACCTTTGCACCTCTATATCTCCGAAAGTACTGAACAGAAAAAATTGAGACATGGCTCATTGTAAAGAACTCTCCATGGGGAATAAAATATGTAAATGATGACGTCATCAGTCACGTGGTTCGGTCGCCATCTTGGAAAAACGGCAAAACGTTGCGCCACTATATCTCCAAAAGTGCTTAACAGAAAAAATTGAGACATGGCTCATTGTAAAGAACTCTCCATGGGGAATAAAATATGTTAATGATGACGTCATCAGTCACGTGGTCGGCCGCCATCTTGGAAAAACGGCAAAACGTTGCGCCACTATATCTCCAAAAGTGCTTAACAGAAAAAATTGAGACATGGCTCATTGTAAAGAACTCTCCATGGGGAATAAAATATGTTAATGATGACGTCATCAGTCACGTGGTTCGGTCGCCATCTTGGAAAAACGGCAAAACGTTGCGCCACTATATCTCCAAAAGTGCTTAACAGAAAAAATTGAGACATGGCTCATTGTAAAGAACTCTCCATGGGGAATAAAATATGTTAATGATGACGTCATATGTCACGTGGTCGGCCGCCATCTTGGAAAAACGGCAAAACTTTGCACCACTATATCTCCAAAAGTGCTGAACAGAAAAAATTGAGACATGGCTCATTGTAAAGAACTCTCCATGGGGAATAAAATGTTAATGATGACGTCATCAGTCACGTGGTCGGCCGCCATCTTGGAAAAACGGCAAAACTTTGCACCACGAAATCTCCAAAAGTGCTGAACAGAAAAAATTGAGACATGGCTCATTGTAAAGAACTCTCCATGGGGAATAAAATATGTTAATGATGATGTCATATGTCACGTGGTCGGCCACCATCTTGGAAAAACGGCAAAACTTTGCACCACTATATCTCCAAAAGTGCTGAACAGAAAAAATTGAGACATGGCTCATTGTAAAGAACTCTCCATGGGGAATAAAATTTGTTAATGATGACGTCATATGTCACGTGGTTCGGCCGCCATCTTGGAAAAACCGAAAAATTTTGCACCTCCATATCTCTGAATGTGCTGAATAGAAAAAATTGAGACATGGCTCATTGTAAAGAACTCTCCATGGGGAATAAAATATGTTAATGATGACGTCATATGTCACGTGGTCGGCCGCCATCTTGGAAAAACGGCAAAACTTTGCACCACTATATCTCCAAAAGTGCTGAACAGAAAAAATTGAGACATGGCTCATTGTGAAGAACTCTCCATGGGGAATAAAACATGTTAATGATGACGTCATCCGTCACGTGGTTCGGCCGCCATCTTGGAAAAACCGAAAAATTTGCACCTCCATATCTCTGAAAGTACTGAACAGAAAAAATTGAGACATGGCTCATTGTAAAGAACTCTCCATGGGGAACAAAATATGTTAATGATGACGTCATCAGTCACGTGGTTCGGCCGCCATCTTGGAAAAACGGCAAAAAATTGCACCACCATATCTCCAAAAGTGCTGAACAGAAAAAATTGAGACATGGCTCATTGTAAAGAACACTCCATGGAGAATAAAATATGTTAATGATGACGTCATATGTCACGTGGTCGGCCGCCATCTTGGAAAAACGGAAAAATTTTGCACCGCTATATCTCCGAAAGTACAGAACAGAAAAAATTGAGACATGGCTCATTGTAAAGAACTATCCATGGGGAATAAAATATGTTAATGATGACGTCATCAGTCACGTGGTCGGCCGCCATCTTGGAAAAACGGCAAAACTTTGCACCACCATATCTCCAAAAGTGCTGAACAGAAAAAATTGAGACATGGCTTATTGTAGAGAACTCTCCATGGGGAATAAAATATGTTAATGATGTCATATGCCACGTGGTCGGCCGCCATCTTGGAAAAACGGCAAAACTTTGCACCACTATATCTCCAAAAGTGCTGAACAGAAAAAATTGAGACATGGCTCATTGTAAAGAACTCTCCATGGGGAATAAAATATGTTAATGACGACGTCATATGTCACGTGGTGCGGCCGCCATTTTGGAACAACCGAAAAATTTTGCACATCCATATCTCTGAAAGTGCTGAATAGAAAAAATTGAGACATGGCTCATTGTAAAGAACTCTCCATGGGGAATAAAATATGTTAATGATGACGTCATCGGTCACGTGGTTCGACCACCATATTTGTCCTCAATGGCCAATAAAAAAGTAAATTCCGGCAAGTCCTCGGTCTCTGACCGATTTTTCATTACTTGCCGGAAAAGATTCCGGCAAGTATGTTGATCTGTTCGTTTGTTACTTGCCGGAAAAATTTTCCGGCAAGTATGTTGATCTGTTCGTTTGTTTGTCTGTCTGTTTGTTACTTGCCGGAAAAATTTTTCCGGCAAGTATGTTGATCTGTTCGTTTGTCTGTCTGTTTGTCTGTCTGTCTGTCTGTCTGTCTGTCTGTCTGTCTGTTTGCAGCACTGCGTCTACACCGTTGCACGGCGAATCGCCAAACTTTGCACACATATTGGTCTTGCCCTGGAATAGACTGTGCCCAATTGATGACGTCATCGGTGACGTGGTTCGGCCGCCATCTTGGAAAAACTGAAAAACCTTGCACCTCTATATCTCCGAAAGTACTGAACAGAAAAAATTGAGACATGGCTCATTGTAAAGAACTCTCCATGGGGAATAAAATATGTAAATGATGACGTCATCAGTCACGTGGTTCGGTCGCCATCTTGGAAAAACGGCAAAACGTTGCGCCACTATATCTCCAAAAGTGCTGAACAGAAAAAATTGAGACATGGCTCATTGTAAAGAACTCTCCATGGGGAATAAAATATGTTAATGATGACGTCATATGTCACGTGGTCGGCCGCCATCTTGGAAAAACGGCAAAACTTTGCACCACTATATCTCCAAAAGTGCTGAACAGAAAAAATTGAGACATGGCTCATTGTAAAGAACTCTCCATGGGGAATAAAATATGTTAATGATGACGTCATCAGTCGCGTGGTCGGCCGCCATCTTCGAAAAACCGAAAAACCTAGCACCTCCATATCTCCGAAAGTGCTGAATAGAAAAAATTGAGACATGGCTCATTGTCAAGAACTCTCCATGTGGAATAAAATATGTTAATGATGACGTCATCGGTCACGTGGTGCGGCCGCCATCTTGGAAAAACGGGAAAAAAATTCACCTCCATATCTCCGAAAGTGCTGAATAGAAAAAATTGAGACATGGCTCATTGGAAAGAACTCTCCAGGGGGAATAAAATAAGTTAATGATGACGTCATCGGTCACGTGGTTCGGCCGCCATCTTGGAAAATCCGAAAAACGTTGCACCTCTATCTCCAAAAGTGCTGAACAGAAAAAATTGAGACATGGCTCATTGGAAAGAACTCTCCAGGGGGAATAAAATATGTTAATGATGTCGTCATCGGTCACGTGGTTCGGCCGCCATCTTGTCTGTCTGTTTGTCTGTCTGTTTGTCTGTCTGTCTGTTTGCAGCACTGCGTCTACACCGTTGCACGTAGAATCGCCAAACTTTGCACACATATTGGTCTTGCCCTGGAATAGACTGTGCCCAATTGATGACGTCATCGGTGACGTGGTTCGGCCGCCATCTTGGAAAAACCGAAAAACTTTGCACCTCTATATCTCCGAAAGTACTGAACAGAAAAAATTGAGACATGGCTCATTGTAAAGAACTCTCCATGGGGAATAAAATATGTAAATGATGACGTCATCAGTCACGTGGTTCGGTCGCCATCTTGGAAAAACGGCAAAACGTTGCGCCACTATATCTCCAAAAGTGCTGAACAGAAAAAATTGGGACATGGCTCATTGTAAAGAACTCTCCATGGGGAATAAAATATGTTAATGATGACGTCATATGTCACGTGGTCGACCGCCATCTTGGAAAAACGGCAAAACTTTGCACCACTATATCTCCAAAAGTGCTGAACAGAAAAAATTGAGACATGGCTCATTGTAAAGAACTCTCCATGGGGAATAAAATATGTTAATGATGACGTCATATGTCACGTGGTCGGCCGCCATCTTGGAAAAACGGCAAAACTTTGCACCACGAAATCTCCAAAAGTGCTGAACAGAAAAAATTGAGACATGGCTCATTGTAAAGAACTCTCCATGGGGAATAAAATATGTTAATGATGATGTCATATGTCACGTGGTCGGCCGCCATCTTGGCAAAACTTTGCACCACTATATCTCCAAAAGTGCTGAACAGAAAAAATTGAGACATGGCTCATTGTAAAGAACTCTCCATGGGGAATAAAATTTGTTAATGATGACGTCATATGTCACGTGGTTCGGCCGCCATCTTGGAAAAACCGAAAAATTTAGCACCTCTATGTGTCCAAAACTGCTGAATAGAAAAAATTGAGACATGCCTCATTGTAAAGAACTCTCCATGGGGAATAAAATATGTTAATGATGACGTCATCGGTCACGTGGTTCGGCCGCCATATTTGTCCTCAATGGCCAATAAAAAAGTACATTCCGGCAAGTCCTCGGTCTCTGACCGATTTTTCATTACTTGCCGGAAAAAATTTTCCGGCAAGTATGTTGATCTGTTCGTTTGTCTGTCTGTTTGTCTGTCTGTCTGTCTGTCTGTCTGTCTGTCTGTCTGTTTGCAGCACTGCGTCTACACCGTTGCACGGCGAATCGCCAAACTTTGCACACATATTGGTCTTGCCCTGGAATAGACTGTGCCCAATTGATGACGTCATCGGTGACGTGGTTCGGCCGCCATCTTGGAAAAACTGAAAAACCTTGCACCTCTATATCTCCGAAAGTACTGAACAGAAAAAATTGAGACATGGCTCATTGTAAAGAACTCTCCATGGGGAATAAAATATGTAAATGATGACGTCATCAGTCACGTGGTTCGGTCGCCATCTTGGAAAAACGGCAAAACGTTGCGCCACTATATCTCCAAAAGTGCTGAACAGAAAAAATTGAGACATGGCTCATTGTAAAGAACTCTCCATGGGGAATAAAATATGTTAATGATGACGTCATATGTCACGTGGTCGGCCGCCATCTTGGAAAAACGGCAAAACTTTGCACCACTATATCTCCAAAAGTGCTGAACAGAAAAAATTGAGACATGGCTCATTGTAAAGAACTCTCCAGGGGGAATAAAATATGTTAATGATGTCGTCATCGGTCACGTGGTTCGGCCGCCATCTTGTTACTTGCCGGAAAAATTTTTCCGGCAAGTATGTTGATCTGTTCGTTTGTCTGTCTGTTTGTCTGTCTGTCTGTCTGTCTGTCTGTCTGTCTGTCTGTTTGCAGCACTGCGTCTACACCGTTGCACGGCGAATCGCCAAACTTTGCACACATATTGGTCTTGCCCTGGAATAGACTGTGCCCAATTGATGACGTCATCGGTGACGTGGTTCGGCCGCCATCTTGGAAAAACTGAAAAACCTTGCACCTCTATATCTCCGAAAGTACTGAACAGAAAAAATTGAGACATGGCTCATTGTAAAGAACTCTCCATGGGGAATAAAATATGTAAATGATGACGTCATCAGTCACGTGGTTCGGTCGCCATCTTGGAAAAACGGCAAAACGTTGCGCCACTATATCTCCAAAAGTGCTGAACAGAAAAAATTGAGACATGGCTCATTGTAAAGAACTCTCCATGGGGAATAAAATATGTTAATGATGACGTCATATGTCACGTGGTCGGCCGCCATCTTGGAAAAACGGCAAAACTTTGCACCACTATATCTCCAAAAGTGCTGAACAGAAAAAATTGAGACATGGCTCATTGTAAAGAACTCTCCATGGGGAATAAAATATGTTAATGATGACGTCATCAGTCGCGTGGTCG
Source organism: Myxine glutinosa (assembly GCF_964187855.1). Taxonomy (NCBI): domain Eukaryota; kingdom Metazoa; phylum Chordata; class Myxini; order Myxiniformes; family Myxinidae; genus Myxine; species Myxine glutinosa. Next base: position 156,976,579 of record NC_136268.1, read on the forward strand.
GCCGCCATCTTGGAAAAACCGAAAAACCTAGCACCTCCATATCTCCGAAAGTGCTGAATAGAAAAAATTGAGACATGGCTCATTGTCAAGAACTCTCCATGTGGAATAAAATATGTTAATGATGACGTCATCGGTCACGTGGTGCGGCCGCCATCTTGGAAAAACGGGAAAAAAATTCACCTCCATATCTCCGAAAGTGCTGAATAGAAAAAATTGAGACATGGCTCATTGGAAAGAACTCTCCAGGGGGAATAAAATAAGTTAATGATGTCGTCATCGGTCACGTGGTTCGGCCGCCATCTTGGAAAAACGGCAAAAATTTGCACCACTATATCTCCAAAAGTGCTGAACAGAAAAAAATTGAGACATGGCTCATTGTAAAGAACTCTCCAGGGGGAATAAAATATGTTAATGATGTCGTCATCGGTCACGTGGTTCGGCCGCCATCTTGGAAAAACGGGAAAAAAATTCACCTCCATATCTCCGAAAGTGCTGAATAGAAAAAATTGAGACATGGCTCATTGGAAAGAACTCTCCAGGGGGAATAAAATAAGTTAATGATGACGTCATCGGTCACGTGGTTCGGCCGCCATCTTGGAAAATCCGAAAAACGTTGCACCTCTATCTCCAAAAGTGCTGAACAGAAAAAATTGAGACATGGCTCATTGGAAAGAACTCTCCAGGGGGAATAAAATATGTTAATGATGTCGTCATCGGTCACGTGGTTCGGCCGCCATCTTGGAAAAACGGCAAAAATTTGCACCACTATATCTCCAAAAGTGCTGAACAGAAAAAAATTGAGACATGGCTCATTGTAAAGAACTCCCGATGGTGAACAAAATATGTTAATGATGACGTCATCAGTCACGTGGTTCGGCCGCCATCTTGGAAAAACCGAAAATATTTGCACTGCTATATCTCCGAAAGTACTGAACAGAAAAAATTGAGACATGGCTCATTGCAAAGAACTCTCCATGGGGAATAAAATATGTTAATGATGATGTCATCAGTCACGTGGTCGGCCGCCATCTTGGAAAAACGGCAAAACTTTGCTCCACTATATCTCCAAAAGTGCTGAACAGAAAAAATTGAGACATGGCTCATTGTAAAGAACTCTCCATGGTGAATAAAATATGTTAATGATGGCGTCATATGTCACGTGGTCGGCGGCCATCTTGGAAAAACGGCAAAACTTTGCACCACTATATCTCCAAAAGTGCTGAACAGAAAAAATTGAGCCATGGCTCATTGTAAAGAAGTCTCCACGGGGAATAAACTATGTTAATGATGATGCCATCGGTTACGTGGTTCGGCCGCCATCTTGGAAAAACCGAAAAACATTGCACCTCCATATCTCCGAAAGTGCTGAATAGAAAGAATTGAGACATGGCTCATTGTAAAGAACTCTCCATGGGAAATAAAATATGTTAATGATGACGTCATCGGTGACGTGGTTCGGCCGCCATCTTGGAAAAACCGAAAAACCTTGCACTTCTATATCTCCGAAAGTACTGAACAGAAAAATTGAGACATGGCTCATTGTAAAGAACTCTCCATGGGGAATAAAATATGTTAATGATGACATCATCAGTCACGTGGTCGGCCGCCATCTTGGAAAAACGGCAAAACTTTGCACCACGAAATCTCCAAAAGTGCTGAACAGAAAAAATTGAGACATGGCTCATTGTAAAGAACTCTCGATGGGGAATAAAATATGTTAATGATGACATCATCAGTCACGTGGTCGGCCGCCATCTTGGAAAAACGGCAAAACTTTGCACCACGAAATCTCCAAAAGTGCTGATCAGAAAAAATTGAGACATGGCTCATTGTAAAGAACTCTCCATGGGGAATAAAATTTGTTAATGATGACGTCATATGTCAGGTGGTTCGGCCGCCATCTTGGAAAAACCGAAAAATTTTGCACCTCCATATCTCTGAATGTGCTGAATAGAAAAAATTGAGACATGGCTCATTGTAAAGAACTCTCCATGGGGAATAAAATATGTAAATGATGACGTCATCAGTCACGTGGTTCGGTCGCCATCTTGGAAAAACGGCAAAACGTTGCGCCACTATATCTCCAAAAGTGCTGAACAGAAAAAATTGAGACATGGCTCATTGTAAAGAACTCCACATGGGGAATAAAATATGTTAATGATGACGTCATCAGTCACGTGGTCGGCCGCCATCTTGGAAAAACGGCAAAACTTTGCACTACAAAATCTCCAAAAGTGCTGAACAGAAAAAATTGAGACATGGCTCATTGTAAAAAACTCTCCATGGGGAATAAAATATGTTAATGATGTCATATGTCACGTGGTCGGCCGCCATCTTGGAAAAACGGCAAAACTTTGCACCACTATATCTTCAAAAGTGCTGAACAGAAAAAATTGAGACATGGCTCATTGTAAAGACCTCTCCATGGGGAATAAAATATGTTAATGATGATGCCATCGGTCACGTGGTTCGGCCGCCATCTTGGAAAAACGGCAAAAACTTTGCACCACTATATCTCCAAAAGTGCAGAATGGAAAAAATTGAGACATGGCTCATTGTAAAGACCTCTCCATGGGGAATAAAATTTGTTAATGATGACATCATATGTCACGTGGTTCGGCCGCCATCTTGGAAAAACCGAAACCTCCACATCTCCGAAAGTGCTGAATAGAAAAAATTGAGACATGGCTCATTGAAAAGAACTCTCCATGGGGAATAAAATATGTTAATGATGACGTCATCGGTCACGTGGTTCGGCCGCCATATTTGTCCTAAATGGCCAATAAAAAAGTACATTCCGGCAAGTATGTTGATCTGTTCGTTTGTTACTTGCCGGAAAAGATTCCGGCAAGTATGTTGATCTGTTCGTTTGTTACTTGCCGGAAAAGATTCCGGCAAGTATGTTGATCTGTTCGTTTGTTTGTCTGTCTGTTTGTCTGTTTGTCTGTCTGTTTGTCTGTCTGTTTGTTTGTCTGTTTGCAGCACTGCGTCTACACCGTTGCACGTAGAATCGCCAAACTTTGCACACATATTGGTCTTGCCCTGGAATAGACTGTGCCCAATTGATGACGTCATCGGTGACGTGGTTCGGCCGCCATCTTGGAAAAACCGAAAAACTTTACACCTCTATATCTCCGAAAGTACTGAACAGAAAAAATTGAGACATGGCTCATTGTAAAGAACTCTCCATGGGGAATAAAATATGTAAATGATGACGTCATCAGACACGTGGTTCGGTCGCCATCTTGGAAAAACGGCAAAACGTTGCGCCACTATATCTCCAAAAGTGCTGAACAGAAAAAATTGAGACATGGCTCATTGTAAAGAACTCTCCATGGGGAATAAAATATGTTAATGATGACGTCATCAGTCACGTGGTTCGGCCGCCATCTTGGAAAAACCGAAAATTTTTGCACCTCGATATCTCAAAGTGCTGAACAGAAAAAATTGAGAAATGGCTCATTGTAAAGAACTCTCCATGGGGAATAAAATATGTTAATGATGACGTCATCAGTCACGTGGTTCGGCCGCCATCTTGGGAAAACCGAAAAACTTTGCACCACTATATCTCCAAAAGTGCTGAGCAGAAAAAATGGAGACATGGCTCATTGTGAAGAACTCTCCATGTGGAATAAAATATGTTAATGATGACGTCACCAGTCACGTGGTTCGGCCGCCATCTTGGAAAAACCGAAAAACTTTGCACATCCATATCTCTGAATGTACTGACTAGAAAAAATTGAGACATGGCTCATTGCAAAGAACTCTCCATGGAGAATACAATATGTTAATGATGACGTCATCGGTCACGTGATTCGGCCGCCATCTTGGAAAATCCGAAAAAATTTGCACCTCCATATCTCCGAAAGTGCTGAATAGAAAAAATGATGTCATCAGTCACGTGGTTCGGCCGCCATCTTGGAAAAACCGAAAAACTCTGCACCTCCACATCTCCAAAAGTCCTGAATAGAAAAAATTGAGGTATGGCTCATTGTAAACAACTCTCCACGTGGAATAAAATATGTTAATGATGACATCATCGGTCACGTGGTTCGGCCGCCATATTTGTCCTAAATGGCCGATAAAAAAGTACATTCCGGCAAGTCCTCGGTCTCTGACCGATTTTTCATTTGTCTGTTTGTCTGTTTGTCTGTTTGTCTGTTTGTCTGTTTGCAGCACTGCGTCTACACCGTTGCACGTAGAATCGCCAAACTTGGCACACATATTGGTCTTGACCTCTAATATACTGTGCCCAAATGATGACGTCATCGGTCACGTGGTTCGGCCGCCATCTTGGAAAAACCGAAAAAATTTGCACCTCGATATCTCAAAGTGCTGAACAGAAAAAATTGAGACATGGCTCATTGTGAAGAACTCTCCATGGGGAATAAACATGTTAATGATGACGTCATCAGTCGCGTGGTTCGGCCGCCATCTTGGAAAAACCGAAAAAATTTGCACCTCCATATCTCCAAAAGTACTGAACAGAAAAAATTGAGACATGGCTCATTGTAAATAACTCTCCATGGGGAATCAAATATGTTAATGATGACGTCATCAGTCACGTGGTTCGGCCGCCATCTTGGAAAAACTTTGCACCTCTATATCTCCGAAAGTGCTGAACAGAAAAAATTGCGACATGGCTCATTGTAAAGAACTCTCCATGGGGAATAAAATATGTAAATGATGATGTCATATGTCACGTGGTCGGCCGCCATCTTGGAAAAACGGCAAAAAATTTGCACCACTATGTCTCCAAAAGTGCTGAACAGAAAAAATTGAGACATGGCTCATTGTAAAGAACTCTCCATGGGGAATAAAATTTGTTAATGATGACGTCATATGTCACGTGGTTCGGCCGCCATCTTGGAAAAACCGAAAAACCTAGCACCTCCATATCTCTGAAAGTGCTGAATAGAAAAAATTGAGACATGACTCATTGTAAAGAACTCTCCATGGGGAATAAAATATGTTAATAATGACGTCATCGGTCACGTGGTTTAGCCGCCATCTTGGAAAAACCTAGCACCTCCATATCTCCGAAAATGCTGAATAGAAAAAATTGAGACATGGCTCATTGTAATGAACTCTCCATGGGGAATAAAATATGTTAATAATGACGTCATCGGTCACGTGGGTTAGCCGCCATCTTGGAAAAACCTAGCACCTCCATATCTCCGAAAGTGCTGAATAGAAAAAATTGAGACATGACTCATTGTAAAGAACTCTCCATGGGGAATAATATATGTTAATGATGACGTCATCGGTCACATGGTTCGGCCGCCATATTTGTCCTAAATGGCCGATAAAAAAGTACATTCCGGCAAGTCCTCGGTCTCTGACCGATTTTTCATCTGTCTGTTTGTCTGTCTGTTTGTCTGTCTGTCTGTTTGCAGCACTGCGTCTACACCGTTGCACGTAGAATCGCCAAACTTTGCACACATATTGGTCTTGCCCTGGAATAGACTGTGCCCAATTGATGACGTCATCGGTGACGTGGTTCGGCCGCCATCTTGGAAAAACCGAAAAACTTTGCACCTCTATATCTCCGAAAGTACTGAACAGAAAAAATTGAGACATGGCTCATTGTAAAGAACTCTCCATGGGGAATAAAATATGTAAATGATGACGTCATCAGTCACGTGGTTCGGTCGCCATCTTGGAAAAACGGCAAAACGTTGCGCCACTATATCTCCAAAAGTGCTGAACAGAAAAAATTGGGACATGGCTCATTGTAAAGAACTCTCCATGGGGAATAAAATATGTTAATGATGACGTCATATGTCACGTGGTCGACCGCCATCTTGGAAAAACGGCAAAACTTTGCACCACTATATCTCCAAAAGTGCTGAACAGAAAAAATTGAGACATGGCTCATTGTAAAGAACTCTCCATGGGGAATAAAATATGTTAATGATGACGTCATATGTCACGTGGTCGGCCGCCATCTTGGAAAAACGGCAAAACTTTGCACCACGAAATCTCCAAAAGTGCTGAACAGAAAAAATTGAGACATGGCTCATTGTAAAGAACTCTCCATGGGGAATAAAATATGTTAATGATGATGTCATATGTCACGTGGTCGGCCGCCATCTTGGCAAAACTTTGCACCACTATATCTCCAAAAGTGCTGAACAGAAAAAATTGAGACATGGCTCATTGTAAAGAACTCTCCATGGGGAATAAAATTTGTTAATGATGACGTCATATGTCACGTGGTTCGGCCGCCATCTTGGAAAAACCGAAAAATTTAGCACCTCTATGTGTCCAAAACTGCTGAATAGAAAAAATTGAGACATGCCTCATTGTAAAGAACTCTCCATGGGGAATAAAATATGTTAATGATGACGTCATCGGTCACGTGGTTCGGCCGCCATATTTGTCCTCAATGGCCAATAAAAAAGTACATTCCGGCAAGTCCTCGGTCTCTGACCGATTTTTCATTACTTGCCGGAAAATTTTTTCCGGCAAGTATGTTGATCTGTTCGTTTGTTACTTGCCGGAAAAAATTTTCCGGCAAGTATGTTGATCTGTTCGTTTGTCTGTCTGTTTGTCTGTCTGTCTGTCTGTCTGTCTGTCTGTCTGTCTGTTTGCAGCACTGCGTCTACACCGTTGCACGGCGAATCGCCAAACTTTGCACACATATTGGTCTTTCCCTGGAATAGACTGTGCCCAATTGATGACGTCATCGGTGACGTGGTTCGGCCGCCATCTTGGAAAAACTGAAAAACCTTGCACCTCTATATCTCCGAAAGTACTGAACAGAAAAAATTGAGACATGGCTCATTGTAAAGAACTCTCCATGGGGAATAAAATATGTAAATGATGACGTCATCAGTCACGTGGTTCGGTCGCCATCTTGGAAAAACGGCAAAACTTTGCACCACTATATCTCCAAAAGTGCTGAACAGAAAAAATTGAGACATGGCTCATTGTAAAGAACTCTCCATGGGGAATAAAATATGTTAATGATGACGTCATCAGTCGCGTGGTCGGCCGCCATCTTGGAAAAACCGAAAAACCTAGCACCTCCATATCTCCGAAAGTGCTGAATAGAAAAAATTGAGACATGGCTCATTGTCAAGAACTCTCCATGTGGAATAAAATATGTTAATGATGACGTCATCGGTCACGTGGTGCGGCCGCCATCTTGGAAAAACGGGAAAAAAATTCACCTCCATATCTCCGAAAGTGCTGAATAGAAAAAATTGAGACATGGCTCATTGGAAAGAACTCTCCAGGGGGAATAAAATAAGTTAATGATGACGTCATCGGTCACGTGGTTCGGCCGCCATCTTGGAAAATCCGAAAAACGTTGCACCTCTATCTCCAAAAGTGCTGAACAGAAAAAATTGAGACATGGCTCATTGGAAAGAACTCTCCAGGGGGAATAAAATATGTTAATGATGTCGTCATCGGTCACGTGGTTCGGCCGCCATCTTGGAAAATCCGAAAAACGTTGCACCTCTATCTCCAAAAGTGCTGAACAGAAAAAATTGAGACATGGCTCATTGTAAAGAACTCTCCGTGGGGAATAAAATATGTTAATGATGATGTCATCGGTCAGGTGGTTCAGCCGCCATATTTGTCCTAAATGGCCGATAAAAAAGTAAATTCCGGCAAGTCCTCGGTCTCTGACCGATTTTTCATCTGTCTGTTTGTCTGTCTGTCTGTCTGTCTGTCTGTCTGTCTGTTTGCAGCACTGCGTCTACACCGTTGCACGGCGAATCGCCAAACTTTGCACACATATTGGTCTTGCCCTGGAATAGACTGTGCCCAATTGATGACGTCATCGGTGACGTGGTTCGGCCGCCATCTTGGAAAAACTGAAAAACCTTGCACCTCTATATCTCCGAAAGTACTGAACAGAAAAAATTGAGACATGGCTCATTGTAAAGAACTCTCCATGGGGAATAAAATATGTAAATGATGACGTCATCAGTCACGTGGTTCGGTCGCCATCTTGGAAAAACGGCAAAACGTTGCGCCACTATATCTCCAAAAGTGCTGAACAGAAAAAATTGAGACATGGCTCATTGTAAAGAACTCTCCATGGGGAATAAAATATGTTAATGATGACGTCATATGTCACGTGGTCGGCCGCCATCTTGGAAAAACGGCAAAACTTTGCACCACTATATCTCCAAAAGTGCTGAACAGAAAAAATTGAGACATGGCTCATTGTAAAGAACTCTCCATGGGGAATAAAATATGTTAATGATGACGTCATCAGTCGCGTGGTCGGCCGCCATCTTCGAAAAACCGAAAAACCTAGCACCTCCATATCTCCGAAAGTGCTGAATAGAAAAAATTGAGACATGGCTCATTGTCAAGAACTCTCCATGTGGAATAAAATATGTTAATGATGACGTCATCGGTCACGTGGTGCGGCCGCCATCTTGGAAAAACGGGAAAAAAATTCACCTCCATATCTCCGAAAGTGCTGAATAGAAAAAATTGAGACATGGCTCATTGGAAAGAACTCTCCAGGGGGAATAAAATAAGTTAATGATGACGTCATCGGTCACGTGGTTCGGCCGCCATCTTGGAAAATCCGAAAAACGTTGCACCTCTATCTCCAAAAGTGCTGAACAGAAAAAATTGAGACATGGCTCATTGGAAAGAACTCTCCAGGGGGAATAAAATATGTTAATGATGTCGTCATCGGTCACGTGGTTCGGCCGCCATCTTGTCTGTCTGTTTGTCTGTCTGTTTGTCTGTCTGTCTGTTTGCAGCACTGCGTCTACACCGTTGCACGTAGAATCGCCAAACTTTGCACACATATTGGTCTTGCCCTGGAATAGACTGTGCCCAATTGATGACGTCATCGGTGACGTGGTTCGGCCGCCATCTTGGAAAAACCGAAAAACTTTGCACCTCTATATCTCCGAAAGTACTGAACAGAAAAAATTGAGACATGGCTCATTGTAAAGAACTCTCCATGGGGAATAAAATATGTAAATGATGACGTCATCAGTCACGTGGTTCGGTCGCCATCTTGGAAAAACGGCAAAACGTTGCGCCACTATATCTCCAAAAGTGCTGAACAGAAAAAATTGGGACATGGCTCATTGTAAAGAACTCTCCATGGGGAATAAAATATGTTAATGATGACGTCATATGTCACGTGGTCGACCGCCATCTTGGAAAAACGGCAAAACTTTGCACCACTATATCTCCAAAAGTGCTGAACAGAAAAAATTGAGACATGGCTCATTGTAAAGAACTCTCCATGGGGAATAAAATATGTTAATGATGACGTCATATGTCACGTGGTCGGCCGCCATCTTGGAAAAACGGCAAAACTTTGCACCACGAAATCTCCAAAAGTGCTGAACAGAAAAAATTGAGACATGGCTCATTGTAAAGAACTCTCCATGGGGAATAAAATATGTTAATGATGATGTCATATGTCACGTGGTCGGCCGCCATCTTGGCAAAACTTTGCACCACTATATCTCCAAAAGTGCTGAACAGAAAAAATTGAGACATGCCTCATTGTAAAGAACTCTCCATGGGGAATAAAATATGTAAATGATGACGTCATCAGTCACGTGGTTCGGTCGCCATCTTGGAAAAACGGCAAAACGTTGCGCCACTATATCTCCAAAAGTGCTGAACAGAAAAAATTGAGACATGGCTCATTGTAAAGAACTCTCCATGGGGAATAAAATTTGTTAATGATGACGTCATATGTCACGTGGTTCGGCCGCCATCTTGGAAAAACCGAAAAAATTAGCACCTCTATGTGTCCAAAAGTGCTGAATAGAAAAAATTGAGACATGCCTCATTGTAAAGAACTCTCCATGGGGAATAAAATATGTTAATGATGACGTCATCGGTCACGTGATTCGGCCGCCATATTTGTCCTCAATGGCCAATAAAAAAGTACATTCCGGCAAGTCCTCGGTCTCTGACCGATTTTTCATCTGTTTGTCTGTCTGTTTGCAGCACTGCGTCTACACCGTTGCACGTAGAATCGCCAAACTTTGCACACATATTGGTCTTGCCCTGGAATAGACTGTGCCCAATTGATGACGTCATCGGTGACGTGGTTCGGCCGCCATCTTGGAAAAACCGAAAAACTTTGCACCACTGTATCTCCAAAAGTGCTGAACAGAAAAAATTGAGACATGGCTCATTGTAAAGAACTCTCCATGGGGAATAAATTTTGTTCATGATGACGTCATCGGTCACGTGGTTCAGCCGCCATCTTGGAAAAACTGAAAAGCGTTGCACCTCCACATCTCCGAAAGTGCTGAATAGAAAAAATTGAGACATGGCTCATTGTAAAGAACTCTCCATGGGGAATAAAACATGTTAATGATGACGTCATCGGTCACGTGGTTCTGCCGCCAGCTTTGAAAATCCGAAAAACTTTGCACCTCCATATCTCCAAAAGTGCTGAATAGAAAAAGTTGAGACATGGCTCATTGTAAAGAACTCTCCATGGGGAATAAAATATGTTAATGATGACGTCATCGGTCACGTGGTTCGGTCGCCATATTTGTCCTAAATGGCCGATAAAAAAGTACATTCCGGCAAGTCCTCGGTCTCTGACCGATTTTTCATTACTTGCCGGAAAAAATTTTCCGGCAAGTATGTTGATCTGTTCGTTTGTCTGTCTGTCTGTCTGTCTGTCTGTTTGTCTGTTTGTCTGTTTGCAGCACTGCGTCTACACCGTTGCACGTAGAATCGCCAAACTTTGCACACATATGGGTCTTGCCCTGGAATAGACTGTGCCCAATTGATGACGTCATCGGTGACGTGGTTCGGCCGCCATCTTGGAAAAACCGAAAAACTTTGCACCTCTATATCTCCGAAAGTACTGAACAGAAAAAATTGAGACATGGCTCATTGTAAAGAACTCTCCATGGGGAATAAAATATGTAAATGATGACGTTATCAGTCACGTGGTTCGGTCGCCATCTTGGAAAAACGGCAAAACGTTGCGCCACTATCTCCAAAAGTGCTGAACAGAAAAAATTGAGACATGGCTCATTGTAAAGAACTCTCCATGGGGAATAAAATATGTTAATGATGACGTCATATGTCACGTGGTCGGCCGCCATCTTGGAAAAACCGAAAAATTTAGCACCTCCATATCTCCGAAAGTGCTGAATAGAAAAAATTGAGACATGGCTCATTGTAAAGAACTCTCCATGGGGAATAAAATATGTTAATGATGATGTCATTGGTCACGTGGATCGGCCGCCATCTTGGAAAAACCGAAAACCTCTGCACCTCCACATCTCCAAAAGTGCTGAATAGAAAAAATTGAGACATGGCTCATTGTAAAGAACTCTCCATGGGGAATAAAATATGTTAATGATGACGTCATCGGTCACGTGGTTCGGCCGCCATATTTGTCCTAAATGGCCGATAAAAAAGTACATTCCGGCAAGTCCTCGGTCTCTGACCGATTTTTCATTACTTGCCGGAAAAAATTTTCCGGCAAGTATGTTGATCTGTTCGTTTGTCTGTCTGTCTGTCTGTCTGTCTGTTTGTCTGTTTGTCTGTTTGCAGCACTGCGTCTACACCGTTGCACGTAGAATCGCCAAACTTTGCACACATATGGGTCTTGCCCTGGAATAGACTGTGCCCAATTGATGACGTCATCGGTGACGTGGTTCGGCCGCCATCTTGGAAAAACCGAAAAACTTTGCACCTCTATATCTCCGAAAGTACTGAACAGAAAAAATTGAGACATGGCTCATTGTAAAGAACTCTCCATGGGGAATAAAATATGTAAATGATGATGTCATCAGTCACGTGGTTCGGTCGCCATCTTGGAAAAACGGCAAAACGTTGCGCCACTATATCTCCAAAAGTGCTGAACAGAAAAAATTGAGACATGGCTCATTGTAAAGAACTCTCCATGGGGAATAAAATATGTTAATGATGACGTCATATGTCACGTGGTCGGCCGCCATCTTGGAAAAACCGAAAAATTTAGCACCTCCATATCTCCGAAAGTGCTGAATAGAAAAAATTGAGACATGGCTCATTGTAAAGAACTCTCCATGGGGAATAAAATATGTTAATGATGATGTCATTGGTCACGTGGATCGGCCGCCATCTTGGAAAAACCGAAAACCTCTGCACCTCCACATCTCCAAAAGTGCTGAATAGAAAAAATTGAGACATGGCTCATTGTAAAGAACTCTCCATGGGGAATAAAATATGTTAATGATGTCATCGGTTACGTGGTTCGGCCGCCATGTTTGTCCTAAATGTCCGATAAAGTAAATTCCGGCAAGTCCTTGGTCTCTGACCGATTTTTCATTACTTGCCGGAAAAAATTCCGGCAAGTATGTTGATCTGTTCGTTTGTTTGTTACTTGCCGGAAAAATTTTTCCGGCAAGTATGTTGATCTGTTCGTTTGTCTGTTTGTCTGTTTGTCTGTTTGTCTGTTTGCAGCACTACGTCTACACCGTTGCACGTAGAATCACCAAACTTTGCACACGTATTTGCCTTGCCCTCTAATATACTGTGCCCAAATGATGACGTCATCGGTCACGTGGTTCGGCCGCCATCTTGGAAAAACCGAAAAATTTTGCGCCTCGATATCTCAGTGCTGAACAGAAAAAATTGAGACATGGCTCATTGTAAAGAACTCTCCATGGGGAATAAAATATGTTAATGATGATGTCATCAGTCACGTGCTTCGGCCGCCATTTTGGAAAAACTTTGCACCTCGATATCTCCGGAAGTGCTGAATAGAAAAAATTGAGACATGGCTCATTGGAAAGAACTCTCCATGGGCAATAAAATATGTTAATGATGACGTCATTGGTCACGTGTTTCGGCCGCCATCTTGGAAACACCGAAAAACTTTGCACCTCCATATCTCCGGAAGTGCTGAATATAAAAAATTGAGACATGGCTCATTGGAAAGAACTCTCCATGGGGAATAAAATATGTTAATGATGACGTCATCAGTCACGTGCTTCGGCCGCCATTTTGGAAAAACGGCAAAACGTTGCACCACCATATCTCCAAAAGTGCTGAACAGAAAAAAATTGAGACATGGCTCATTGTAAAGAACTCTCCATGGGGAATAAAATATGTTAATGATGACGTCATCGGTCACGTGGTTCGGCCGCCATATTTGTCCTAAATGGCGGATAAAAAAGTACACTCCGGCAAGTCCTCGGTCTCTGACCGATTTTTCATCTGTTTGTCTGTTTGTCTGTCTGTTTGTCTGTCTGTCTGTTTGCAGCACTGCGTCTAGACCGTTGCACGTAGAATCGCCAAACTTTGCACACATATTGGTCTTGCCCTGGAATAGACTGTGCCCAATTGATGACGTCATCGGTGACGTGGTTCGGCCGCCATCTTGGAAAAACCGAAAAACTTTGTACTTCTATATCTCCGAAAGTACTGAACAGAAAAAATTGAGACATGGCTCATTGGAAAGAACTCTCCATGGGGAATAAAATATGTTAATGATGACGTCATCGGTCACGTGGTTCGGCCGCCATCTTGGAAAAACGGCAAAACGTTTCGCCACTATATCTCCAAAAGTGCTGAACAGAAAAAATTGAGACATGGCTCATTGTAAAGAACTCTCCATGGGGAATAAAATATGTTAATGATGACGTCATATGTCACGTGGTCGGCCGCCATCTTGGAAAAACGGCAAAACTTTGCACCACTATATCTCCAAAAGTGCTGAACAGAAAAAATTGAGACATGGCTCATTGTAAAGAACTCTCCATGGGGAATAAAATATGTTAATGATGACGTCATCAGTCACGTGGTCGGCCGCCATCTTGGAAAAACGGCAAAACTTTGCACCACGAAATCTCCAAAAGTGCTGAACAGAAAAAATTGAGACATGGCTCATTGTAAAGAACTCTCCATGGGGAATAAAATTTGTTAATGATGACGTCATATGTCACGTGGTTCGGCCGCCATCTTGGAAAAACCGAAAAATTTTGCACCTCCATATCTCTGAAAGTGCTGAATAGAAAAAATTGAGACATGGCTCATTGAAAAGAACTCTCCATGGGGAATAAAATAAGTTAATGATGACGTCATCTATCACGTGTTTCGGCCGCCATATTTGTCCTAAATGGCCGACAAAAAAGTACATTCCGGCAAGTCCTCGGTCTCTGACCGATTTTTCATCTGTTTGTCTGTCTGTTTGTCTGTTTGCAGCACTGCGTCTACACCGTTGCACGTAGAATCACCAAACTTTGCACACGTATTTGTCTTCCCCTCTAATATACTGTGCCCAAATGATGACGTCATCGGTCACGTGGTTCGGCCGCCATCTTGGAAAAACCGAAAAATTTTGCACCTCGATATCTCAGTGCTGAACAGAAAAAATTGAGACATGGCTCATTGTAAAGAACTCTCCATGGGGAATAAAATATGTTAATGATGACGTCATCGGTCACGTGGTTCGGCCGCCATCTTGGAAAAAACGAAAATTTTTGCACCTCCATATCTCCGAAAGTCCTGAACAGAAAAAATTGAGACATGGCTCATTGTAAAGAACTCCATGGGGAATAAAATATGTTAATGATGACGTCATCAGTCACGTGGTTCGGCCGCCATCTTGGAAAAACCGAAAAACTTTGCACATCCATATCTGAATGTACTGAATAGAAAAAATTGAGACATGGCTCATTGCAAAGAACTCTCCATGGAGAATACAATATGTTAATGATGACGTCATCGGTCACGTGATTCGGCCGCCATCTTGGAAAATCCGAAAAACTTTGCACCTCCATATCTCCAAAAGTGCTGAATAGAAAAAATTGAGACATGGCTCATTGTAAAGAACTCTCCATGGGGAATAAAATATGTTAATGATGACCTCATCAGTCACGTGGTTCGGCCGCCATCTTGGAAAAACGGCAAAACTTTGCACCACTATATCTCCAAAAGTGCTGAACAGAAAAAATTGAGACATGGCTCATTGTAAAGAACTCTCCATGGGGAATAAAATATGTCATCGGCCATGTGGTTCGGCCGCCATATTTGTCCTAAATGGCCGATAAAAAAATTAATTCCGGCAAGTCCTCGGTCTCTGACCGATTTTTCATTTGTCTGTTTGTCTGTTTGTCTGTCTGTTTGTCTGTCTGTCTGTTTGCAGCACTGCGTCTACACCGTTGCACGTAGAATCGCCAAACTTTGCACACATATTGGTCTTGCCCTGGAATAGACTGTGCCCAATTGATGATGTCATCGGTGACGTGGTTCGGCCGCCATCTTGGAAAAACCGAAAAACTTTGTACTTCTATATCTCCGAAAGTACTGAACAGAAAAAATTGAGACATGGCTCATTGTAAAGAACTCTAGATGGGGAATAAAATATGTTAATGATGACGTCATTGGTCACGTGGTTCGGCCGCCATCTTGGAAAAACCCGAAAACTTTCTATATGTAGAATCTTTCTATACGTAGAATAGCCAAACTTTGCACACTTATTTGTCTTGCCCTCTAATATACTGTGCCCAAATGATGACGTCATCGGTCACGTGGTTCGGCCGCCATCTTGGAAAAAATTTGCACCTCCATATCTCCGAAAGTGCTGAATAGAGAAAATTGAGACATGGCTCATTGTAAAGAACTGTCCATGGGGAATAAAATATGTTAATGATGACGTCATCAGTCACGTGGTTCGGCGGCCATCTTGGAAAAACCGAAAAAAATTTGCACCTCTATATCTCCGAAAGTACTGAACAGAAAAAATTGAGACATGGCTCATTGTAAAGAACTCTCCATGGGGAATAAAATATGTTAATGATGACGTCATCAGTCACGTGGTCGGCCGCCATCTTGGAAAAATGGCAAAACTTTGCACCACGAAATCTCCAAAAGTGCTGAACAGAAAAAATTGAGACATGGCTCATTGTAAAGAACTCTCCATGGGGAATAAAATATGTTAATGATGATGTCATATGTCACGTGGTCGGCCGCCATCTTGGAAAAACGGCAAAACTTTGCACCACTATATCTCCAAAAGTGCTGAACAGAAAAAATTGAGACATGGCTCATTGTAAAGAACTCTCCATGGGGAATAAAATTTGTTAATGATGACGTCATATGTAACGTGGTTCGGCCGCCATCTTGGAAAAACCGAAAAACTTAGCACCTCTATGTGTCCAAAAGTGCTGAATAGAAAAAATTGAGACATGCCTCATTGTAAAGAACTCTCCATGGGGAATAAAATATGTTAATGATGACGTCATCGGTCACGTGGTTCAGCCGCCATATTTGTCCTAAATGGCGGATAAAAAAGTACATTCCGGCAAGTCCTCGGTCTCTGACCGATTTTTCATTACTTGCCGGAAAAATTTTCCGGCAAGTATGTTGATCTGTTCGTTTGTTTGTCTGTCTGTTTGTCTGTCTGTCTGTTTGCAGCACTGCGTCTACACCGTTGCACGTAGAATCGCCAAACTTTGCACACATATTGGTCTTGCCCTGGAATAGACTGTGCCCAATTGATGACGTCATCGGTGACGTGGTTCGGCCGCCATCTTGGAAAAACCGAAAAACTTTGCACCTCTATATCTCCGAAAGTACTGAACAGAAAAAATTGAGACATGGCTCATTGTAAAGAACTCTCCATGCGGAATAAAATATGTTAATGATGATGTCATATGTCACGTGGTCGGCCGCCATCTTGGAAAAACGGCAAAACTTTGCACCACTATATCTCCAAAAGTGCTGAACAGAAAATATTGAGACATGGCTCATTGTAAAGAACTCTCCATGGGGAATAAAATATGTTAATGATGACGTCATCAGTCACGTGGTCGGCCGCCATCTTGGAAAAACGGCAAAACTTTGCACCACTATATCTCCAAAAGTGCTGAATAGAAAAAATTGAGACATGGCTCATTGCAAAGAACTCTCCATGGGGAATAAAATATGTTAATGATGACGTCATCGGTCACGTGGTTCGGCCGCCATCTTGGAAAAAACGAAAAACTTTGCACCTCCATATCCCCGAAAGTGCTGAATAGAAAAAATTGAGACATGGCTCATTGTAAAGAACTCTCCATGGGGAATCAAATATGTTCATCATGACGTCATTGGTCACGTGGTTCGGCTGCCATATTTGTCCTAAATGGCCAATAAAAAAGTACATTCCGGCAAGTCCTCGGTCTCTGACCGATTTTTCCTTTGTTACTTGCCGGAAAAATTTTTCCGGCAAGTATGTTGATCTGTTCGTTTGTCTGTCTGTTTGTCTGTCTGTCTGTCTGTCTGTCTGTCTGTCTGTCTGTTTGCAGCACTGCGTCTACACCGTTGCACGGCGAATCGCCAAACTTTGCACACATATTGGTCTTGCCCTGGAATAGACTGTGCCCAATTGATGACGTCATCGGTGACGTGGTTCGGCCGCCATCTTGGAAAAACTGAAAAACCTTGCACCTCTATATCTCCGAAAGTACTGAACAGAAAAAATTGAGACATGGCTCATTGTAAAGAACTCTCCATGGGGAATAAAATATGTAAATGATGACGTCATCAGTCACGTGGTTCGGTCGCCATCTTGGAAAAACGGCAAAACGTTGCGCCACTATATCTCCAAAAGTGCTGAACAGAAAAAATTGAGACATGGCTCATTGTAAAGAACTCTCCATGGGGAATAAAATATGTTAATGATGACGTCATATGTCACGTGGTCGGCCGCCATCTTGGAAAAACGGCAAAACTTTGCACCACTATATCTCCAAAAGTGCTGAACAGAAAAAATTGAGACATGGCTCATTGTAAAGAACTCTCCATGGGGAATAAAATATGTTAATGATGACGTCATCAGTCGCGTGGTCGGCCGCCATCTTCGAAAAACCGAAAAACCTAGCACCTCCATATCTCCGAAAGTGCTGAATAGAAAAAATTGAGACATGGCTCATTGTCAAGAACTCTCCATGTGGAATAAAATATGTTAATGATGACGTCATCGGTCACGTGGTGCGGCCGCCATCTTGGAAAAACGGGAAAAAAATTCACCTCCATATCTCCGAAAGTGCTGAATAGAAAAAATTGAGACATGGCTCATTGGAAAGAACTCTCCAGGGGGAATAAAATAAGTTAATGATGACGTCATCGGTCACGTGGTTCGGCCGCCATCTTGGAAAATCCGAAAAACGTTGCACCTCTATCTCCAAAAGTGCTGAACAGAAAAAATTGAGACATGGCTCATTGGAAAGAACTCTCCAGGGGGAATAAAATATGTTAATGATGTCGTCATCGGTCACGTGGTTCGGCCGCCATCTTGTCTGTCTGTTTGTCTGTCTGTTTGTCTGTCTGTCTGTTTGCAGCACTGCGTCTACACCGTTGCACGTAGAATCGCCAAACTTTGCACACATATTGGTCTTGCCCTGGAATAGACTGTGCCCAATTGATGACGTCATCGGTGACGTGGTTCGGCCGCCATCTTGGAAAAACCGAAAAACTTTGCACCTCTATATCTCCGAAAGTACTGAACAGAAAAAATTGAGACATGGCTCATTGTAAAGAACTCTCCATGGGGAATAAAATATGTAAATGATGACGTCATCAGTCACGTGGTTCGGTCGCCATCTTGGAAAAACGGCAAAACGTTGCGCCACTATATCTCCAAAAGTGCTGAACAGAAAAAATTGGGACATGGCTCATTGTAAAGAACTCTCCATGGGGAATAAAATATGTTAATGATGACGTCATATGTCACGTGGTCGACCGCCATCTTGGAAAAACGGCAAAACTTTGCACCACTATATCTCCAAAAGTGCTGAACAGAAAAAATTGAGACATGGCTCATTGTAAAGAACTCTCCATGGGGAATAAAATATGTTAATGATGACGTCATATGTCACGTGGTCGGCCGCCATCTTGGAAAAACGGCAAAACTTTGCACCACGAAATCTCCAAAAGTGCTGAACAGAAAAAATTGAGACATGGCTCATTGTAAAGAACTCTCCATGGGGAATAAAATATGTTAATGATGATGTCATATGTCACGTGGTCGGCCGCCATCTTGGCAAAACTTTGCACCACTATATCTCCAAAAGTGCTGAACAGAAAAAATTGAGACATGGCTCATTGTAAAGAACTCTCCATGGGGAATAAAATTTGTTAATGATGACGTCATATGTCACGTGGTTCGGCCGCCATCTTGGAAAAACCGAAAAATTTAGCACCTCTATGTGTCCAAAACTGCTGAATAGAAAAAATTGAGACATGCCTCATTGTAAAGAACTCTCCATGGGGAATAAAATATGTTAATGATGACGTCATCGGTCACGTGGTTCGGCCGCCATATTTGTCCTCAATGGCCAATAAAAAAGTACATTCCGGCAAGTCCTCGGTCTCTGACCGATTTTTCATTTGTCTGTTTGTCTGTCTGTTTGTCTGTCTGTCTGTTTGCAGCACTGCGTCTACACCGTTGCACGTAGAATCGCCAAACTTTGCACACATATTGGTCTTGCCCTGGAATAGACTGTGCCCAATTGATGACGTCATCGGTGACGTGGTTCGGCCGCCATCTTGGAAAAACCGAAAAACTTTGCACCTCTATATCTCCGAAAGTACTGAACAGAAAAAATTGAGACATGGCTCATTGTAAAGAACTCTCCATGGGGAATAAAATATGTAAATGATGACGTCATCAGTCACGTGGTTCGGTCGCCATCTTGGAAAAACGGCAAAACGTTGCGCCACTATCTCCAAAAGTGCTGAACAGAAAAAATTGAGACATGGCTCATTGTAAAGAACTCTCCATGGGGAATAAAATATGTTAATGATGACGTCATATGTCACGTGGTCGGCCGCCATCTTGGAAAAACGGCAAAACTTTGCACCACTATATCTCCAAAAGTGCTGAACAGAAAAAATTGAGACATGGCTCATTGTAAAGAACTCTCCATGGGGAATAAAATATGTTAATGATGATGTCATATGTCACGTGGTCGGCCGCCATCTTGGAAAAACGGCAAAACTTTGCACCACTATATCTCCAAAAGTGCTGAACAGAAAAAATTGAGACATGGCTCATTGTAAAGAACTCTCCATGGGGAATAAAATACGTTAATGATGACGTCATCGGTCACGTGGTTCGGCCGCCATATTTGTCCTCAATGGCCAATAAAAAAGTACATTCCGGCAAGTCCTCGGTCTCTGACCGATTTTTCATCTGTCTGTCTGTTTGTCTGTCTGTCTGTTTGTCTGTCTGTTTGCAGCACTGCGTCTACACCGTTGCACGGAGAATCGCCAAACTTTGCACACATATTGGTCTTGCCCTGGAATAGACTGTGCCCAATTGATGACGTCATCGGTGACGTGGTTCGGCCGCCATCTTGGAAAAACCGAAAAACTTTGCACCACTATATCTCCAAAAGTGCTGAACAGAAAAAATTGAGACATGGCTCATTGTAAAGAACTCTCCATGGGGAATAAAATTTGTTAATGATGACGTCATATGTCACGTGGTCGGCCGCCATCTTGGAAAAACGGCAAAACTTTGCACCACTATATCTCCAAAAGTGCTGAACAGAAAAAATTGAGACATGGCTCATTGTGAAGAACTCTCCATGGGGAATAAAACATGTTAATGATGACGTCATCCGTCACGTGGTTCGGCCGCCATCTTGGAAAAACCGAAAAATTTGCACCTCCATATCTCCGAAAGTACTGAACAGAAAAAATTGAGACATGGCTCATTGTAAAGAACACTCCATGGAGAATAAAATATGTTAATGATGACGTCATATATCACGTGGTCGGCCGCCATCTTGGAAAAACCGAAAAAATTTGCACCACTATATCTCCAAAAGTGCTGAACAGAAAAAATTGAGACATGGCTCATTGTAAAGAACTCTCCATGGGGAATAAAATATGTTAATGATGACGTCATATGTCACGTGGTCGGCCGCCATCTTGGAAAAACGGAAAAAATTTGCACCGCTATATCTCCGAAAGTACTGAACAGAAAAAATTGAGACATGGCTCATTGTAAAGAACTATCCATGGGGAATAAAATATGTTAATGATGACATCATCAGTCACGTGGTCGGCCGCCATCTTGGAAAAACGGCAAAACTTTGCACCACCATATCTCCAAAAGTGCTGAACAGAAAAAATTGAGACATGGCTTATTGTAAAGAACTCTCCATGGGGAATAAAATATGTTAATGATGTCATATGCCACGTGGTCGGCCGCCATCTTGGAAAAACGGCAAAACTTTGCACCACTATATCTCCAAAAGTGCTGAACAGAAAAAATTGAGACATGGCTCATTGTAAAGAACTCTCCATGGGGAATAAAATATGTTAATGACGACGTCATATGTCACGTGGTGCGGCCGCCATTTTGGAACAACCGAAAAATTTTGCACATCCATATCTCTGAAAGTGCTGAATAGAAAAAATTGAGACATGGCTCATTGTAAAGAACTCTCCATGGGGAATAAAATATGTTAATGATGACGTCATCAGTCACGTGGTTCGACCACCATATTTGTCCTCAATGGCCAATAAAAAAGTAAATTCCGGCAAGTCCTCGGTCTCTGACCGATTTTTCATTACTTGCCGGAAAAAATTTTCCGGCAAGTATGTTGATCTGTTCGTTTGTCTGTCTGTCTGTCTGTCTGTCTGTTTGTCTGTTTGTCTGTTTGCAGCACTGCGTCTACACCGTTGCACGTAGAATCGCCAAACTTTGCACACATATGGGTCTTGCCCTGGAATAGACTGTGCCCAATTGATGACGTCATCGGTGACGTGGTTCGGCCGCCATCTTGGAAAAACCGAAAAACTTTGCACCTCTATATCTCCGAAAGTACTGAACAGAAAAAATTGAGACATGGCTCATTGTAAAGAACTCTCCATGGGGAATAAAATATGTAAATGATGATGTCATCAGTCACGTGGTTCGGTCGCCATCTTGGAAAAACGGCAAAACGTTGCGCCACTATATCTCCAAAAGTGCTGAACAGAAAAAATTGAGACATGGCTCATTGTAAAGAACTCTCCATGGGGAATAAAATATGTTAATGATGACGTCATATGTCACGTGGTCGGCCGCCATCTTGGAAAAACCGAAAAATTTAGCACCTCCATATCTCCGAAAGTGCTGAATAGAAAAAATTGAGACATGGCTCATTGTAAAGAACTCTCCATGGGGAATAAAATATGTTAATGATGATGTCATTGGTCACGTGGATCGGCCGCCATCTTGGAAAAACCGAAAACCTCTGCACCTCCACATCTCCAAAAGTGCTGAATAGAAAAAATTGAGACATGGCTCATTGTAAAGAACTCTCCATGGGGAATAAAATATGTTAATGATGACGTCATCGGTCACGTGGTTCGGCCGCCATATTTGTCCTAAATGGCCGATAAAAAAGTACATTCCGGCAAGTCCTCGGTCTCTGACCGATTTTTCATTTGTCTGTCTGTCTGTCTGTCTGTCTGTTTGTCTGTCTGTCTGTTTGCAGCACTGCGTCTACACCGTTGCACGTAGAATCGCCAAACTTTGCACACATATTGGTCTTGCCCTGGAATAGACTGTGCCCAATTGATGACGTCATCGGTGACGTGGTTCGGCCGCCATCTTGGAAAAACGGCAAAACTTTGCACCTCTATATCTCCAAAAGTACTGAACAGAAAAAATTGAGACATGGCTCATTGTAAAGAACTCTCCATGGGGAATAAAATATGTTAATGATGACGTCATCAGTCACGTGGTCGGCCGCCATCTTGGAAAAACGGCAAAACGTTGCGCCACTATATCTCCAAAAGTGCTGAACAGAAAAAATTGAGACATGGCTCATTGTAAAGAACTCTCCATGGGGAATAAAATATGTTAATGATGACGTCATATGTCACGTGGTCGGCCGCCATCTTGGAAAAACGGCAAAACTTTGCACCACTATATCTCCAAAAGTGCTGAACAGAAAAAATTGAGACATGGATCATTGTAAAGAACTCTCCATGGGGAATAAAATATGTTAATGATGACGTCATCAGTCACGTGGTCAGCCGCCATCTTGGAAAAACGGCAAAACTTTGCACCACCATATCTCCAAAAGTGCTGAACAGAAAAAATTGAGACATGGCTCATTGTAAAGAACTCTCCATGGGGAATAAAATATGTTAATGATGACGTCATATGTCACGTGGTCGGCCGCCATCTTGGAAAAACGGCAAAACTTTGCACCACTATATCTCCAAAAGTGCTGAACAGAAAAAATTGAGACATGGATCATTGTAAAGAACTCTCCATGGGGAATAAAATATGTTAATGATGACGTCATCAGTCACGTGGTCAGCCGCCATCTTGGAAAAACGGCAAAACTTTGCACCACCATTTCTCCAAAAGTGCTGAACAGAAAAAATTGAGACATGGCTCATTGTAAAGAACTCTCCATGCGGAATACAACATGTTAATGATGATGTCATCGGTCATGTGGTCCGGCCGCCATCTTGGAAAAACCGAAAAACTTTGCACCTCCAGTGCTGAATAGAAAAAATGAGACATGCCTCATTGGAAAGAACTCTCCATGGGGAATAAAACATGTTAATGATGACGTCATCGGTCACGTGGTTCGGCCGCCATATTTGTCCTAAATGGCCGACAAAAAAGTAAATTCCGGCAAGTCCTCGGTCTCTGACCGATTTTTCATTTGTTTGTTTGTCTGTTTGTGAACAAAATATCTCAAAACGTTGAGGACGGATTCGGACGAAATTTGGCAGAGATGTAGCTTATGTGACAAACACGAAGTGATTCGATTTTGATGAAGATCCGGATTCGGATTCGGCTACGAGAATTTTTTAAGAGCTGCTTCACCATTGGAAGATAGGGCCAAAAACGATACAATGCGGGATATCTCAAAAAGTTAGGGATGGATTTGGGCGAAACTTGCTGGACCGGTTGGGTGTCTGACAAGGACAAATAGATTCGATTTTGGTGAAGATCTGAATATGGATTCGGATATGAGAATTATTTAATTTTTAAGTGATTCTTCACCATTGGGAGACAGGGCCAAAAACTATACATTGCGGAATTTCTCAAAAAGTTATCGATGGATTTGGACGAAACTTGGTGAACAGGTTGTGTGTGTGACAAGGAAGAATTGTTTCGATTTGGGGGAAGATCTGAATATGGATTCGGATATACCAGTTATTTAATTTTTTAAGTGATTCTTCACCATTGAGTGATATGGCCAACCAGGCGGAGGTATGCTCTCTACTGAGTGCCGTTCTCGTTGTACATGTGACTGGATGTTGGCCAGGATAGTCAGAGGCTTGAAGGTATTCTGAATGAATGAAGGAGAGGTAGAGTTAAATGTTGGCATATGGGTGTCAGGTAACGCCTTCATCCAGAGGTGAACAGTCGGTTTTCCCAGAAGATTGCGGGAGAAATAAAAAGTCCCTTCTGCCGGCACTTTGCGAGTTTATTCGCTTTAAAATTTGTTTCTTCTGAAACCGTTGGTCCGATTGACACATAATTTTCACCATAGGAACGCCTCCTCATGTGAAAATTTTAATGCTAATTGTGACGTCTTAGGTCACGTGGTAGGGCGCCATCTTGGAAAAAAACGAAAAGCTTTGCACCTCCATCTCCAAAACCGCTCCATGGAAAAATAGAAAGGTGTCTAATTGTAAAGTACTCCCTGTTGGGAATAAAATGGGTTAATGATGATGTCATAGGTGCCTTCATTATTACGTCATAAATTGACAAGTAGAACACTTGATCCGATCAGTATGACATTTCCTGAGCATGATTTCCTGAGCATGAAGGATAAATTGGTCGAGGAAAAAAAATCATGACGTCATCAGTCACGTGGTTCGGCAGCCATATTTTTAAAGTATGTATATCCCTCACAAACGTTCACCAATCAGAGCTGAGGATCTGGTCACATGACAGGGACAGCAGATCCTCCACTCAGCAGATCCAAGCTTGGCTATGCCATTGTTAGATTATTATCGATTTTGTATACAAAGTCGAGGCTCACAGAAGAGCTAAAACACAGAGTGAACCAGAACACAACAGAACACGAATATCAGTGGAAATTGGAAAAGAGGACAAAGGTGGTGAGCAAGTTTTATCCAAGGTCAAACACAGCAAGAAGAGGAAGGGAAAACCAGGATGGTAACAAATAACGGAACAAAAACAAATAATGTGAGGGAGGGGAACACAATAACCTGGAAAAGGAGTGGATTTTGGAGGGTTAATGAGGGTTTACAATATCATGAGTATGTATAGGGAATGACCTGAGATGGTGGCGGATAACCATCTTCAAATCCTGGGGTTAATCAAACAGATTGTGGATGTCTGTTCCACAGGTTCCAAAAGTGGACAAATGAGTTAAGGTGAGCAGTGAGCCTGGATTTTTGGAGTTTCACCAGAAATGTTGATCCTGGTAATCCACACTCAATAATTATTAAAAATTTAAACATTGTCTTCTACTTCTATTTGACAGAATATAATCGATAAATGGTCATATGAATCAAAATCTTCAAAAATGTATTTTGAGTGTAATACAAAAGTCTTATTACGAAGGTCGTATTTACGAAGGTCGCGTATTGATTGAATTATCTGCATTGTATCAAATGCATCTTCAGGGATCTTACATTTAACAGAGTTTCTCTTCCTTATTACAGAGTTTTTACAGATTAACAAATTAATTTGAATTACATTAACTAATTAATAACTACTTAGACGAACTAATTAATTAGTTTAACTAATTACTTGCAAAATCGAAGATTTTTCAAGTACATTGGTCGGTTGCGTTTGTCGTTCTGTCTGTCTGTCTGTTTGTTTGTCTGTTTGTCACCAGCCTACAGGTCACAATTCTAAAGCGATCGTCACGAAACTTCACCAATTTGTATAGGTCGTCCCAATTGATTCTGGGCCTATTGATTTTGAGGTCAAAAGTAAAAGGTCATCTGGAGGTCAAATTTCTAAAATCGCCATTTTAAATCCGATTGACTTGAAAATTGAATAGCATTTGTATATTGAGTCACTAAATTGGGAAATGAACTGTTTTGAGGCCAAAAGGTCAAAGGTCAACTCAAGGTCAAATTTTAAAAATCATCAGTTTTCATCTAAAAATCCGTCAATTTTCATCCGATTGACTTGGAAATTGAAAAGCATTTGCATATTGAGTCACTAAATTGGGAAACATACTATGTTTGAGGTTAAAAGGTCAAAGGTCAACTCAAGGTCAACCTTCCAAAATCAGCATTTTTCTTCTGAAAAATCGTCACTTTTCTTCCTGTTGACCCAAGCTTTGATCAAGATTGCCAATTTTAATCTTGATGAAATGGACAATTTCCTCTATCAATGGATTTTTTTTTCTTGGGGGTGGGGGGTGGATTTTGCAAGTATCGTGCTCTGCATGACGTCTTCTTGTTAACTAATTAGTTTTACAGATTTATTATTTTACAGATTAACGCCTTATTAATCTGTTAAACTCTTGTCTGTCTGTCTGTTTACCTGTCTGTCTGTGACCAGGATATCTCAAAAGGTTGTGAACGGATTTGGATGAAACTTGGTGGACAGATTGGGTGTGTGACAATCAATTCGATGTTCGTGAAGATTAAAATTTGGATCTGGATACTCTAGTTTAAAAAATTTTCATGTGATTTTTCGCCATTGATAGATGGGGCAAAAATGATATGAATGAATGAATGAATGATCGTTTTAAGGCCATTTTCCCCACTAGAGCGGGGGTTAGCTTTGCGGGCCCCATGACAATCATGGTTCCCTGTTTTGAGGCAATGTTTTTATGGCCGGATGCCCTTCCTGACGCCAACCCTTGGTCACGCTCTGACGATGCGCAGGGATACGGTGTACCTATTCTAAATCGGGGTATATAGCATGATATTTCAAAAAGTTGTGGGCGAGTTATGATAAAACTAGGTGGATGAGTTGGTGAGGTGACAAGAACGAGCTGATTCAAATCTGATCCAGATCTGACCTATCAGTGGGATACAACACGTAAACTGTTGAGCCTGGCCTATGCACTCCACTAAGTGCCATTATAGTCAGCCCACACCCAGCGCAGCAGCAGACAAGGTTTTGCAATCACATGTGCCTGTCTGTGTTTGTCTGTCCAATAACTTTTTAACAATTTGGGCTTTTGTCATCAAATTTTCAACAAAGCCTTGTTATGAGAATATGGTGATGACAAATTAATAATTTGTTCAAAGGTCAAAAGGTCAAATGTCAACGTCACATAAAAACGTCAGTTTTCATCCAATTTACCTTAAATTTTAAGAATATGCATATTGGGTCACTGAATTGGTTCACCGATCAAAATATAAAAGCCAATTGTTTTGTTTTGTTTTAGATCAAAAGGTCAAAGTTCAAGGTTGCATAAAATCGTCAATTTTCATCCGATTGACCTGAAATTTGAAGAATTTGTTTATTGGGTCACTGAATTGATTCACCAAGAAAACGCTATAAGCCTGTTGTTTTTGATGCCAAAAGGATGTTTAGCAACGTGGAAGAAGAAGTCCGGATACACATCGGATGCAGACGGGTTTTGCATTTTCAGACGTTTACCTCTGAAATTGGTTATTATAAATTCTTGGTAAAAATTTGTAAAAATTGGTCATTTTTGTATCTCCCTTAGTTTGTGAAAAATTGTCCATATTTTCAAGACCATCTCAAATTGCTTTTCTAACCAATCACAACTTGTATGTTGTGCAAGTGCATGTCTGCGCTGTACATGGAAACTGAATAAGTGGCTCACACACGAAACATAAGAAAAAAAACAACAATATTCCTATCATTTACATGAAACGCTAAGTGTATTTTCCATGGTAATTTCATTGCTAAAGCTCAGCTTTCTTAGGCCATTCATAACCATTCATTGATAACTGATAAACTGAGAACGTTAGTTATAATTTTTTTATTTTTTTTATTTTTTTTGTATACTGAATCGAGGCTCGTGAAAGAGCTAACATTTACTTCACAAACAAATCAACCAGACAAACAAAACACCCAAAAAGAGGGAGCGGAAGACAAGATGGGGAGAGAAGGGGAAGCACACAAACACAACATCCGAGAGCAGGGAGATGTGTGGAAGGGAGAGGGCCCCGGGGGAGGAGGCATGGGAAGGGGGGGGGGGGGGAGAAGTAAAATAATTGAGAGGAATAAAGAATTATATGGGCATAACAACTTGTCATTTTGATTGGCAGTTGGACCTCATAGTTTGATCGAGGTTTTTTTATTATTATCAAAAAAACATTATTTTTTTATCAGTTACTTCCCTCAGTTTTGAGTCCATAGCTAACTAATAGGAATGGAGCAGAGAAGAGAATCTTCCAAAAACCGAAGTGTTGCTTTCTATTGCTCTTCTGCAGGTGGAATGGAATCTCTTGAATGTGAATCACATTTCTCGATGTAGGTTTTCAATTTTTCCAAAAGCTAATCAAACATTCCGGGAGACATTCGCGTGCAATTTTATGAATTTTTTCCCCTTTTTTTTCCATGCAAAATTCCTAAAGTATTTCTCTACAATTGCCTCTTCAGTCTTCTTTCATCTAAACCTTTTACTTTTCGTTCTTTCTTCATCATAGGTGCCATAATGCACATTTTTGAAGTTTATGGACACAAAGAACCATCGCTTGACAATCTCACACAAAAGCCAAAGTGAAACTGGAGTAGATAGAGTAACTGCAAGTCTAGACATGGCACATGACAGCTCTAACTGTCAGTTTTAGCTGACAGTCTCATTTGTCAGTTATGAATAGTAGTGTGGAGGAGTCCTTACACATCCTCTGAAAGTATTTTTTAAAGGGATCTAAAGCGTTTGAGATCGTGAGAGAGTTTGAACAAATATATGTATGTATATATGCATATGTATGTATATATACACTACCGGTCAAAAGTTTTAGAACACCCCAATTTTTCCAGTTTTTATTGAAATTTACGCAGTTTAATGTCTCAATGTACTCTGAAATTAAGCATAGAACAAATAAACAATTGGAGATTTAAAAAAGAAATCATAGAATCATTTTGTTCAACAAAATTTAATTTAAATTTTTGACTCAGCAAAGTAGCCACCTTTTTCAGATATAACCGCCGAACACACTCGTGGCATTCTTTCTACAATGGAAATCAAATATTGTTCGGGAAGTTCTTCCCAACACGGTTGCAGAAGTTCCCACAAATGTGTTGCACTTGTAGGTTGCTTTGCTTTCACCCTTCTGTCCAGTTCATCCTAAACCAGCTCGATGGGGTTTAAGTCTGGAGACTGTGCTGGCCATTCCATGATTTGAAGCCTACCGTCCTGTTCTTTTCCTCGAAGGTAGTTTTGACATAGCCTGGAGGTGTGTTTAGGGTAATTATCTTGCTGTAGTATGAACCCCTGACCAACTAGGCGTATACCAGAGGGTATTTCATGGCGCTGCAAAATGCTGTGGTAGCCCTTTTGGTTCAGGGTGCCAGTCACTCTGTGCAAGTCGCCGACCCTGGATCCAGGAAAAGAGCCCCAGACCATCACGCTTCCTCCTCCATGTTTGACTGTGCACATTGTGTCTAGTGCACTGGACAAAAATTCCCCATCACCTCCGATATGAACTGCAAATCTACATGGGTCATATACCTAATCACTTGCCAAAAGTGCAACAAACAATATGTTGGAAAAACTGAGAATACACTCTACACACGATTTAATAACACCCGGTCAGAAATCAACAACTTCCACACCAGTCAGGGCAAATCTCTACCTTACACGATACACTTTAATCAACCGGATCACTCTATAAATGACATTCCAATCTCTGCCATTGAATCAATTACAAATCGATCACACACCACGATTCTGAAACGTGAGTCCTTTTGGATACATAAACTTCGGACAAAAATCCCTCATGGCATAAATTTTGATGATTAAAGCATGTTTCAACATCAACCCAATCAAATCATTAACCGTAACCCATTCATTCACTCATTCACTCATTCATTCATTCTACCTTTATATGTCATTTATATAAATATATAAATAAATATATAAATATATGATATGAATATAAATGGTATATGAATATATGCTTGTGTGTTTATGTATGTATGTATGTATGTATATATTTGTATATGCACGTGCACAAACTGTAACGTGAATGATAACTGTAAGCTGCGCTTCACTTCCGCTGAACTTGGGGACGGTGAGTCAGCTTTAGCGTGGCTCTTCTTTTTATATGCATCTTCTACACATATCACACATCTTACACACATATCACTATACATACTTGTCTGATTTACATGCCTGTTGTTTCTGTAGACTAAGAAGAAGACCTTTGTTGGTCGAAACCTTGTCGAGAATTAAAGATCGACCGTCCTGAAGCTACGTCCGCATCTGATTTAATCTCCCGATTATTTATTTAATGCAAATGAGACGCCCTGCTCGTACTGTGGAGTTTCTACTATTTCTCACAGTTATATATATATATATATATATATATATATATATATATATATATATATATATACATATATATATATATATATATATATATATATTGTTACGGTCCGCAGTTAATGATGTTATATTTGCCGAGCGGAGGCCCCGCAACCTAACAGTTTTTCCCGACTCACCCGATTCACCCAGACGTTGGCCGTATCGCGCCACAGCTATTCAATGTGGAAAACTCTAAAGCGACCGAATGCAAAGAGGAAGAAGAAGAAGACGTACGGAGGAATAACAGGTTTTATTAATTATTTTCATAAGCCAAAGCAAAGAGAGCAGTTGATTATATACAGAAAATGGAAGGAGCAGGCACACAGTGAAATCTTTAGCTTACCTATACAAGCTTAATTAATAAACCCCAGGACAACGTTGAAGACAGACGGACGATCACACTTACACGGGGAAATGCAGGCAGGAAGGAATGGCTTGGAGATGGGTGGCTTTTCGTGGCAAGGAAGGTTCAGCGGGTACTGGGCACGGTTGGGCCAGAAGGCACCGCCGTCAAGAAGCCGAGCTTTGGTCCCAAACTGTGCGGGCGAAGTTCATTTCTCTGTACTGCTGCCTCGTGCGCTCCTTGCGTTGCCCCGGTCCGCTTTTCCTGCAGCGCGGCACGTTTCACGGCGGCTCGGTCACACCTGCTGGTCTCCAGCGCATCTCCTGGACCCATCTCCGTCAAAGCTCATCTCGTATCTGGGAGCATCCCGCGGCGGGTTATATAGGCCCCGCCCTTCACCCTTTGCGAACCTCCCCCAAACGTTCTCTCTCCGCCCTCTCAAGCCAAACCCCTCGTTCTGGGTTGGATGAGCGGGTCCGACTTACTCCTCCCCTCTATGACGAGGTGGAGACCCGCCTTTCTTCTTTGGCGTTACCTCGTGCGTAATGGAGTCAAATGCAGCAAAGTGGACGGCAGATGAAAATGCAGTAAAGTGCCTAAAGAGGCAATTGCAGCAAAGTGGTGAACCTGGCACTTGGAAGCTGCCATGGGGCGTCAGAGGGCCTACTCTTATTTAATTCGGTGCAATGAAGAGTCAAACTAGTGGGAAACACATCCTTAGCCTACACAGAGAATAAGGGACTAACTATTTAAAAGGATATATCGTGTCCTGTGTGTAGGTTTATGGAATTAACTAAGAGGACGAGCTGCGACCATTCTTTACATTACGAGGGTCAGTTACACACAACAAAACCATACTTTTCACATTCGTTACACTTTCTCAAAATTGTTACACTTCTCAAATTCGTTACAATATATATATATATATATATATATATATATATATATATATATATATATGTATATATATATATATATTTATATTTATATATATATATATATATATATATATATATATATATGTATATATATATATATATATATATTTATATTTATATATATATATATATATATATATATATATATATATATATATACACACACATATATATATATACACATGGAGTGGCCACAAAGCCCCTATGCATGCAGTTAGAATTTAATTAGAATTTATCTGAATGCTCCTCTCCATCTCCGCACAAATCTGAATTTTTCTCCATTTTCTTCTGGACATCTTCTTCCATGTTGATGGTTGGAGGTCATACAAGCAGACCCTGACAGCTGTTTTGAGGTCTTCAACTGTTGTTAGGCGGAGATGATAAATTTCCTCTTTCACAATGCTCCAAAGCGAGTTGTCACATGTCGTTAAGTCAGGACTTCGTGGAGGCAACACTATCTCAGATCCACGTCCAATCAACGTCCACTGAATTTGTTGTCAAGGTATATTCTCTAACTGCGAGAGCATAATGTGCTGGTGCACCATCTTGTTGCAGGATAGCTGTTGTCACGAGACCTCTCTCACGCAGTTGTGGAACAAACCACGTGTGACACATGTTCAAATAAGCAGTGTGATTGACACTTGTTTCGAAAAAATATGGCTCTATCAAGTGATGTTCTGAAATTGCTGCCCATATCATGACATGAGGAGGATGCTGTTCAATTTCCTCATAAACATGAGGATTTTCTTTGCACCAAAAATAAACATTCCTGGATCGATTGCTGTGGTAAATAGCACAATCATCCGGAAAATAATATGCTTCATCCTGATTTAATGGTGGGAAATCGCTGCAGAAGAGCCTTGCTCGAAATCAAGTCAAATCAAGGACACTCCCTGTTGAAAAAGCCTTCTTCTCCCATGCCCGCATCGTGTCGTGCGCAGGATCTGGCTTATTAAACCTCTGCGAACATCTTGTCCTTACGTCTTCAAAATTTGCTCCTTCTCACGTGCGGTCACATAAGTAATCCAAACACACAAGTAATCAGTCTCTTTTCTATCGTGTACTCACTGGTGTTCGTCATGCTGAAGCCATCCCTGGAAAACAAATAAAACAAGAAGATGCCATGCAGAGCACGATACTTGCAAAATCCAACCCCCCCCCCCCCGCCACCTCCCCCCCCCCCCCCCCCGCCCACCCCCCCTCCCCTGAAAAAAGGTTGCAATTGATCCAGCAAATTGTCCATTTCATCACGATCAAAATTGACGATCTTGATCATAGCTCGGGTCAATAGGATGAAAAGTGATGATTTTTAGATGAAAATGGATGATTTTAGAAGTTTGACCTACAGTTGACCTTTTGACCTCAAAAATAGTTGGTTTCCCATTTCAGTGAGGCACTATGCAAATGCTGTTAAATTTTCAAGTCATTAAGATGAAAATTGATGATATTTG
Source organism: Myxine glutinosa (assembly GCF_964187855.1). NCBI lineage: Eukaryota > Metazoa > Chordata > Myxini > Myxiniformes > Myxinidae > Myxine > Myxine glutinosa. The sequence goes on from NC_136268.1 coordinate 157,009,724, forward strand.
AAGTTTGGACTTGAGTTGACCTTTGACCTTTTGACCTCAAAAATAGTTGGTTCCCTATTTAGTGACTCATTGTGCAAATGCTGAAGAGGAGATTGGCAGGATGATGAGGAGACAATCAGGCCAACGAAAAGGTGATGAGGAGATGAGCAGGACAATGAACAGGCAATATAGGGGAAGATAAGAACATCACCGGGGCCATGGCAGGCAGGCAGGATGACCTCCTTAAAGCTCTCCACGTCTCAATTCTCCTCAAAACTGTCTAATCAAAATAAAGACCAATTACTACACTGTAGTTACAATAAGGAAGCCGGACATTAACAATACATACAAACACACACACACACACACACACACACACACACACGTACACACATTTGCACATAATACACATACATACACATATACGCGCACACACACACACACACACACACACACACACACACACACACACACACACACAAATATGCACACACACACACACACACACACACACACATATATGCACACACACACACACACACACACACACACACACACACACACACACACACACACACACACACACATACGTATATATATTGTGAGCAGTGTTTGTGAGCAGTACTACATCTACATCGTTGCGCATAGCATCGCCATAATTTACACACATTATTGCCATGCCCTGGAATAGACTGTGCCCAATTTCTAACTCTCTAGGCCCAAGGCCTCCATTATGACGTCATAATTCGACAAGTTCAAAACTTCATCCAATCGAGATGCAATTTCTTGAGCGCCATGTCGGCATAAACTGGTGGAGGAAAAAAGTAAATAATGACGTCAACGGTCGCGTGGTTCGGCCGCCATCTTGGAAAAATCGTAAAACTTTGCACCTTCATAGCTCCGAAAGTGCTGAATAGAAAAAATTGAGACAAGGCTCATTGTAAAGAACTCTCCATGGGGAATAACATATGTTTATGATGATGTCATAGGTGCCTCCATTATGACGTCATAATTCGACAAGTACAAAACTTAATCCGATCAAGATGAAATTTCTTGAGCATAATCTAGAATTGTACATTCCGGCAAGTCCTCGGTCTCTGACCAATTTTTCATCTGTTTGTCTGTTTGTCCACACAGAATAAATATAATTTTCTCTGCAACTGTTGGTCTGATTGACAGGAACCTTTTTTTTACCATAGGTGCAACTCCACCTGTGGAATTTTTTAATGACAACTATGACGTCATAGGTCACGTGGTTCGGCCGCCATCTTGGAAAAACCAAAAAAAATTGCACCTCTATATCTCCAAAAGTGCTGAATAGAAGAAATTGAGATATGGCTCTTTGTAAAGAACTCTCCATGGGGAATAAAATATGTTGATAATGATGTCATAGGTGCCTCCATTATGACCTCATAATTTGACAAGTACAAAACTTCATCCAATGAAGATGAAATTTCTTGAGCATAATCTAGGAATAAATTAGTGGAGAAAAAAAAAATGATGCCATCAGTCACATGGTTCGGCCGCCATATTTGTTTTAACACAAAAGCCTTAAAAACCACTGAAAATACATCCTGGCGAGGGTTTGCAATCTTGCATTGCTCTTTCTTATTTTGATATTTTAAATTGCAATACTTTATATTGCCTTTCATACACTTCTTTCGGCTTTTTTGTGTTTACATAACTTTATATCGGTCTTTGCATTTCACAACTTGCATCATGCTGTATCTATACTAGCAGGAGTACCCGGCGTTGCCGGGCGGGAGGAGGAGAGGGGGGGGGGGGCGGGGGTGCAAGAGTTGAGGGAAGAGGGAGGGGAAAGATATACTACATATAATTTTTTTTTTGGCTTTGACAGGCCCCTCCGTTTTGGGGGAGGGGTTGTCAGAAGGAGAAAAAATTTACCCGTGCAAAGAGTGCTTTAACCTCAATGTTGCCCAGGTAAAAACGGAAATTGTAATACCCTCTAACTTCAGTGTTGCCTAGGTAAAAAAGGAAATTATAATACCCTCTGCCACCATCACCAGGTAGTGATACACTGTACACATTTACATAGAGCGCCTCTCCTGGTCCCCCACACCCCAGCCACATAGCCTATGTTAATCCCCCCCCCCCCCCCGTCAAAGTTGTGTTTGTACACCGAGTAAAGTTTATAAGTGTTTATCGCTGGAGTACCTGGCGTTTCTCAAGAGAACAAGCGTTACGCCTAGGTCCCCCGTCGGTGAAGTGATGCGAGTTGACAAAGTGGAAGACGCAAGGCGGCCATCTTGGATTTTGACGTGGCGACCCAATTTTCAATAGCGTTCTGCCTTATGCCGAGATAAACCCACCCACCAGATTAGAAGTTGGTACTTCGCTTATTTTTCAAGATAATCCTCTCACAAGGTTCAGACATACATGGCGGCGGCCATCTTGGATTTTGACGTGGCGACCCAATTTGCAATAGGCGTTCTTCGCCTCGATACACCCACACACCAGATTAGAAGTTGGTACTTCGCTTATTTTTCAAGATATTCCGCTCACAAGGTTCAGACATACATAGCGGCGGCCATCTTGGATTTCGACATAGCGACCCAATTTTCAATAGGGTTCTTCCTTATGCCTAGATACACCCACACATCAGATTATAAGTTGGTACTTCGCTTATTTTTCAAGATATTCAGCTCACAAGGTTGAGACATACATGGCGGCGGCCATCTTGGATTTTGACGTGGGTTGCACCCACACACCAAATTCGAATGCGGTCTTTCGCTTACGCACGCACGGACGGACGGAGGGGAAAACCATAGTCCCCCCTTTCGCTCCACGGTGCGACGGGGGACAAAAAGAAACATTAACATATTTAAAATGAGAGAAAATATAATGTAAAAGCAATTACATCCAAATCAGAATCCACCACAAATGTCAAATCATCATTTCACCTTTTTGTTGAACATATGCTGGTGAATGTACCGTTCATAATGTTTCTGAGTAAAGTGTGATGCCGATCAGGAGGAAGAAGAAACCTTACCACCAACGTCGACCGCTTCCGGAATTGTTTTATTATTTGTGTTCAACTGTCTGGTGATTGTTTTGTATTTATTTATGCGAATGTGTATTTGTATATAACTGTAATTAATCAAAAAGGCATAGGCACGATAGAGCGTTTATTTTTAATTATTTTTTATCGGTCACCATAAGTCTACTTGCCAGAAATGTGAACCCGGAAATGTTGAGTACCCCAACGTTTTAAGTTAGAAATGTACAGTATGGGTCCCCAGCACTTAGAAACTGCCGGATGCTAACTTGCATATGTTGGGCAATTAGCAAAATTAACATTAACTAGGGCATGCCCGTACTATATATATATCTAAAATTATATCCCCCCCCTCTATTTACATGAAATGGTTTGGTCCAAAGCGAACGGCTTGCGAGTACGGTGACAATCCCCCCCCTCTATTTACATGAAATGGTTTGGTCCAAAGCGAACGGCTTGCGAGTACGGTGACAATCCCCCCCCCTCTATTTACATGCAATGGTTTGGTCCAAAGCGAACGGCTTGCGAGTACGGTGACAATCCCCCCCCCCCCTCTATTTACATGAAATGGTTTGGTCCAAAGCGAACGGCTTGCGAGTACGGTGACAATCCCCCCCCCCCCCTCTATTTACATGAAATGGTTTGGTCCAAAGCGAACGGCTTGCGAGTACGGTGACAATCCCCCCCCCCCCCTCTATTTACATGAAATGGTTTGGTCCAAAGCGAACGGCTTGCGGAGTTTGGTAAAGAAATCGCCATAGCTCGGTAACTACTTGTCCGATTAATATGAAACCTTGAAAAGGCACATCCTCAGGTCCCCAGCAATATACCTGGCAAGTTTCAAGTATATCGGACCCGTGGTTGTCGAGAAACAGCGGTCACAGACCGTACGTGGGTGCCCGTTCCGTGGCCAAAAAAAAAAAAAAACGCTACCCGTACGCTCTACCCCGCCCGTACGCCCGTAAACAAAAAAAGCAACGCTCTTCGCTTCCGCCCTTCGCTCTGACTGAATTGGGAGAAATAATGCGCATAAGAAATCGAATTACGTACCGTAATGGCGGTCAGCTCGTAACGCGCTCAGCTCCGCTCGTCTCACATCGGCCACGCCTACGCAACAGAGCGTTCTGTGATTGGCTGCCGGAAGATAAGTCGTCACTGTCCGGAAGTTCGCAAATCGCAGTTAGGATGAATCGTTTTAATTTAATCGCAGTTTGAATTCGTTTTAAAACATAGTTTAACGGCAACATAGTTGAAAAGCCTTGCCTTGCTGCAAACAGCTGCTGCAAACAACAACAACATGGAAGGCTGCACTGTCCGGAAGTTGGCATATCGCAGTTACGATTATTTTAGTGTTAATGGCCAATTATTCAATTAGCGCCAACGTATTTTGGCTGTTTGCAATTTAATCGCAAGGAAAAGTAGAAAGAGAAGAGGGAAAAAAAGAAAAGCCTTGCATTAACGCATTAACGCTTGCATTGCATTAACGGTTCGGCACACGTGATAGCTCGCTGCTCTCTGATTGGTTGAAGCGTTTTTTGGACATAGCTCGGTAGGTACTTGTCCGATTAATTACAAACCTTGAAAAGGCACATCCTCGGGTCCCCAGCAATATACCTGGCAAGTTTCAAGTATATCGGACCCGTGGTTGTCGAGAAACAGCGGTCACAGACAAACACACAGACACACAGACAGACACACAGAGATTACTGGCATTATAGATAGATAACAGTCACAGTTTCTTACAAAGTATGTGGCATTGTCCTGTGATGCTAGGGCCTGTGAAGCTAGGGCATGCCCGTACTATATATATATCTAAAAGTATATCCCCCCCCCCTCTATTTACATGCAATGGTTTGGTCCAAAGCGAACGGCTTGTGAGTACGGTGACAATCCCCCCCCCTCTATTTACATGAAATGGTTTGGTCCAAAGCGAACGGCTTGCGAGTACGGTGACAATCCCCCCCCCTCTATTTACATGAAATGGTTTGGTCCAAAGCGAACGGCTTGCGAGTACGGTGACAATCCCCCCCCCCCCTCTATTTACATGAAATGGTTTGGTCCAAAGCGAACGGCTTGCGAGTACGGTGACAATCCCCCCCCTCTATTTACATGAAATGGTTTGGTCCAAAGCGAACGGCTTGCGAGTACGGTGACAATCCCCCCCCCCCTCTATTTACATGAAATGGTTTGGTCCAAAGCTAACGGCTTGCGGAGTTTGGTAAAGAAATCGCCATCGCGTGCACAAATGCGCAGGAAAGCGAATGAATCGCAAATTAGTTTTAATTAGTTTTAAAACATAGTTTAACGCCCGAGCGAGTTTAACGCAATCGCAAATCGCATCGCAAAGCGAAAGAATCGCAAATTAGTTTTAATTAGTTTTAAAACATAGTTTAACGCCAACATAGCGCCAACATAGTTTGCCGACGGGAAATAAATGAATACGCTCTCAAATGTGCCGTCCGAGGCAGAGTCTGTTCGCCACGTTCGGCACACGTGATAGCTCGCTGCTCTCTGATTGGTTGAATCGTTTTTTGGACATAGCTCGGTAACTACTTCTCCGATTAATATGAAACCTTGAAAAGGCACATCCTCGGGTCCCCAGCAATATACCTGGCAAGTTTAAAGTATATCGGACCCGTGGTTGTCGAGAAACAGCGGTCACAGACAAACATACAAACATACAAACATACAAACATACACACAGAGATTACTGGAATTATAGATAGATAGCATTAACCCTATCAAACATAGGCCTGGGACTCTAATAGCATTAACCCTGGGACGCTCTATTGCTCCACTTTTATTCACAGGTATTAGAGGTAACAAAGGCAAGTACCATACCAAACTAGAATAATATGACTATGGGTAAATAATATCCTCAAAATTAAAACACAAGTATACCCAAAATTATCAGAGCTGAAAAATATGTGCACTAGTTACACAACATAAAACTTCCATCAATAAAGAGCGTCTTGCACTTCTACTACTCTGCACTGTTATAAAGCATATCCTCGTCATAAAACTCATCCTCATCGTCTTCATCTTCTTCTCCTGACTCTACATTCTTGTCATATTGCTCTTCTTGCTGTGAGTGTGTGAGTGTGTTGCAACATGTACTATCAGAGCCTTTGCAGAAGCAGTAGCTGGTACAGGCCAGGCCTGCAGCTACGCAGCTGCACTTTGCTGTTAAACGGGGCTTTAACCCAGCTTTGCAGCTACAGCTGATCATTTCCAACACGGCAGGAGGAGCAACGGGGCTTGCATCCAGGATGGGCATGATGACTTCCTCTCCCTTCTCGCCTTCCTTCTTATTCCATCCAAACTCTGTTATGTCCACAGCTGGTGTGTCAGGGCAGTCTGCTGCTTTCCAAAGCAGCACCTGTAGATGGGCACGCCGTCCATGGAGGAGAGTGTTGCGCTCTGTAGGAGGCAGTGTCTTCAGTGCTGGGGGGTTTTGCGCTTTCGGTAGATGTCATATCTGACGACGTTCAGAGATGCCGACTCCCTCTCGTTGTACAGAGCCAGGAAGAAACCACTCATTGCCTCTGTAATCTGTAAATCAGTAGCTCCCTCCTCTCCGATGAAGTGAAGCAAGTCACCAGGTACTACTCTCATGGCCTTGAGTGCGGACACCTTCCCTTTCCCCACGGGATAGGAGGTGGTGTCACATCCGGAGAGAGCATGCGTAGCCAGGATGGAGCGACACTGCTCACCGAGATTCTCTACTGTCGAATTGATGTTGAGAATAGTGCCATCCCATCTCTCCATCTGCAGGTTACATGTGATACCCACCTTCCAGCACCAATAGACCATGAGTACGAAAACATCAGTGTCGTCGCTGAGAATGCGGACAGTTTCAGCTCCGCGACTGGCTGCATCCAACATGTATGAGATGAGGGAGACGTCAGCCTCGTCATGAGTGACAATACTGTCTGCTTTGCTGACCATCTTGATGTGATCTCCTATGCTGTGTGTGCACAGGAGCTCACCCAGTCTCCGTTTGTTTGTCTTGTTCTTCATCACTTTGTCGCGGCTAGGTAGAGGGGTTGTCAGTGAGAGTCGGTACTCTGTTGAGCTCTCCCCAGCTCTTCTCTGCCTCTCGTGGTCTTTGGCAGAGACTTGCTCATACCGGTCAAAGATGACAAATGTTTCGGCGATGTAGCGATTAAGCCGGCGCCCCATGCTGGCTGCGAGGTCAGCCACAGTGCCTGACGATGGCCACACCACGTGGTAGATGAGTTGCGATGCATCAACGAGTACAACATGTGGTGGGTGGGGATTTGGGGGCAAGGATTCCAAGACGCTGGACGATCACAGACTTGTTACCCTTCCTGAGGCATCCATACTCATCGATGATGGATGCAGGGACCGGGCCGAGCTCATAGTCAAAGAGGGCAGAGAGCTCCATTCTTCTCTTGCTCCCCACCACCAGCAGCCGAGCAAACAACGCCTCAAGGTCACATATGATCTTCGCATTGACCTTCACTCTTTTTTTGGTGAATGTCATTGTCACCACCTTATTTGAGATGGGCGCATGAAATCTCTCAGGAAGTGATGAAGAGAACAGTGTGCTCATGTCCTGTCCGATCTTCAATGCATCTTGCACATTCACCTTTTCATCTGCCACCTGGCCATTTATGATATGGTGGAGGGTCGCGGTCTCTATGATGAGTGGATGGGAGTTTTCCTGTAGCACTCTCAGGATTTTAGCCCGGTCCTCCGCATCCAATTCCCGCCGTCCTTTACCCTCTTCTTTGTGTCTGTTGGGCTTCATTGTCTTATCCGGTGCTTCAGCATCGTCGTAAATCTCATCCAATGACTTGGAGAGATAGGAGCAGATGCCGAAAGATTGGATCCACACGGCGACCTGCTCAGGGTTGGTGGAGATGCCCTTCATGCCTCCTACTCCCTTCCCTTGCTTGATGCGTGTCTGCTCCCCAAACATGTCTCCACTCACTGCAGCTGCACCATCAGAGTGGCGGCACACATGGCTTCCAGCGTAAAGGTCATCCTTGGCAGTAGCAGAAAGGTACTGCATGTCGCGCAGATGCCATGTGATCCATCTTGCGTAGTGGTGATGACCGGCAGCAAAGAAATAGGGCACCATCTCTTCAAGGCAGTGTTGTTGTAGCATCCAATCACCCTCTCTTTCTGCTCGCCAGAACCTGTGAGCTATTAGGGTAGGGGTGATGAAACAATCCACCCATAGCCGGCCTGTGGGGTGCTCTCTGGCTTTCTCCAGGAATGCCGTTATCTGCTCGTGAGTCTTCTCTCCCTCCTCTAAGAAGTCATGAAGAAGAGCAGACACAACCATACGGAAGGCTCGCATAGCCTTGGGCCAGGCCTTCCCGTTGAAGATGGATTTCAGGCCTCCAAATGATGCACCGACTAGCTCCTCCACACCTGTTGAATTCATCAGTCAGTTGTCCGATTGAGCCGATGAATGACATGAGAGTGTGCATCATCCCAGGTCTGAGAACCACTGATGACCATCGCTGCAGATCACTCCACTTGATCAGGCAAGCGATCACGTACAGCTGCATGTCAAACGTGATATGACTGTGGCTCATGCCAAGCTGCCTCAGTGATGTGTCTAAGTAGGCAATGGTACTGAGCACTGTATCAGGGTGGGCAGGGGGCGAGTCAAGCAGTGGTCCAAAGACACTTATCGTCTTCAGCTTTGGAGCACTGTCATCACCATTGCGATCTTGCACAACATTGTAGGCTGCCCAGTCCAGGGGAAGAGGGGAAGAGTGGAGCTGCGAGAGTCAAGCAGCATCCTTCTTCTGTGCTCTTGAAACACTCTGTTTGATGGCATCTTGGAAAGCATCAGTTCTTGGGACACGAAAAGCATATCTGTCTAAGTGTATTATGTCCAAATTTCATACAGATCCTTCAAATAGTTTGCTCACACGAAGCATTCAAACGGAGCAATAGAGCGAAACAGAAATTTCAGAGTCCCAGGCCTATGTTTGATAGGGTTCATGCTATTAATGCTAATTTTGCTAATTGCCCAACATATGCAAGTTAGCATCCGGCAGTTTGCTGGGGACCCATACTGTACATTTCTAACTTAAAACTTTGGGGTACTCAACATTTCCGGGTTCACAAGAGGGCTCTATAGGCTTGGCAAGTAGACTATAAAGCACAATGCGTGTTTGTGAATGTGTGTGTCTGTCCCCTTTCATAAGGGTAGGTTTTAAAAGCTTTGAGTAGTGCTTCAGGAGGGATTTGAGTGGGGGGGGGGGGGGGGGGTTTAATGGGCAATCTTTGAACACGACGACTGTGTCCACCGGTTAAAAGACCGAAAAGACTCTGAATACCCCAAATACCAAAAGACCCGATGATCCAAAAGACCCCGATGATCCAAAAGATCCCGATGATCCAAAAGACCCCGATGAGCCAAAAGACCCCGATGATCCAAAAGACCCAAACAACCCCGATGACCCAAATACCAAAGATGACCCAAAATACCCCAAGGATTCTGAAGGTCCAAAATATCCCAAAGACCCAAAAGACCCAAAATACCCTGAAGTAATATGATGACAAATTACCAATTAAGTAATATGAATTATATGTGTGTGTGCAATTTTCTCTTTGAACAAGTCAGAGATGGATTTTATAACCTAGCTAACCTATATATACCTTCCCAGGTAACCTATATGTAACTTCCCAGGTAACCTATATGTACCTTCCCAGGTAACCTATATGTACTTTCCCAGGGAACCTATATGTACCTTCCCAGGTAACCTATATGTACCTTCCCAGGTAACCTATATGTAACTTCCCAGATAACCTATATGTACCTTCTCAAGTAACCTATATGTACCTTTACAGGTAAACTATATATAGTTCCAAGGTAACCTATACAGTCAGGTGAAAAAGTAAGTACACCCCATGTAAAGATTTGACTTTTTCAACATATTTCAACATGCAGCGATTTGATCTTCATTTCAACAATATTGATAGATAAAGGTGATATAATATAACAAATATCATGAAACATTTACATTTTGTAGTCCATTGTATAATCTAAATAAACAAATGCAAATTTCGCATGTGGAAAAAGTAAGTACACCCTTTGCTCTAATAGGTGGTATTGCCCCCTTTGGCAGAAACAACCTCAAGTAGGCGTTTCTTATAACTGTCTCCCAGTCTCTGACATCGACTGGGAGAAATTTTTGCCCACTCTTCCATGCAGAATTCTTTCAGCTGTGCGATGTTTGAGAGGTTTCTTGCATGCACAGCTCCTTTCAAATCCCCCCACAACATCTCGATGGGATTTAGATCCGGGCTTTGACTTGGCCATTCCAGAACCCTCCATTTCTTTCTTTTCAGCCATTCCTTGGTGGATTTACTGGTATGTTTAGGGTCATTGTCATGTTGCAAGGTCCACCTGCGGTTGAGCTTCACCTTTCCGACAGATGGCCTCACATTATCCTCAAGCACCCTCTGGTACAATGAAGAATTCATAGTGGATTCTATGACGGTGAGCTGCCCAGGCCCTGATGCAGCAAAGCTGCCCCAAACCATAATATTTCCACCACCATGCTTTACAGTTGGTATCAGGTTCTTGTGGTCAAATGCTGTCTTTGGTTTTCGCCAAACATGTCTTCTGGTACTGTGGCCAAATAGCTCTACCTTTGACTCATCTGTCCAGAGCACATTGTTCCAGAAGTGCTGTTCTTTGCCTAGGTGTTCATTGGCAAACTTTAGTCTTGCCCTGATGTTCTTTCTGGACAGCAAAGGTTTCCTCCTGGCACATCTCCCATGTAGATCAAATTTGTGCAGCCTCTTTCTAATGGTAGACTCGTGCACTTTGACATCAACAGTGGCAAGAGCTACCTGTAGGTCCCGTGATGACATTTTGGGGTTCTTAGAGACTTCTTTCAGCATCTTGCGTTCTGCTCTCGGGCTGAACTTGCTGGGGCGGCCTGGCCTGAACAAGTTGACAGTTGTTTGGAATCTTTTCCACTTGTAGATGATCTTCCGGACAGTTGAATGATTGATTTCAAATTGTTTGGAGATCTTTTAAAATCCCTTCCCAGACTCGTAGGCATCCATAACCTTCTTTCTGAAGGCCTTAGAGAGCTCTTTTGATCTAGGCATGGTGACTCCGCACACTTCAACAACAAAGAGCAAACCAAACTAAATGTCTGAGGTTTAAATAAGACAGGTTCCTCCAAGATCCTCTCTAACGATGTTCTAATCATTTGCACCTGAGCTGGTGCACCTGATTATAATTTTAGGTATTTGAAGTAGTGATAAATGAAGGGGTGTACTTACTTTTTCCACATGCGAAATTTGCATTTATGTTTATTTAAATTATACAATGGACTACAAAATGTAAATGTTTCATGATATTTGTTATATTATATCACCTTTATCTATCAATAGTGTTGAAATGAAGATCAAATACCTGTATGCTGAAATATGTTGAAAAAGTCAAAACTTTACATGGTGTGTACTTACTTTTTCACCTGACTGTATGTACCTTCCCAGCTCCCAGGTATCCTATACGTACGATCAATGCTAAACGAATCGGTACCTCAATAAAATGTATGAAATTTGCATAGATCTTCATCTGGTATTATTATTATTATTATTATTTATTATTATTTATTTATGGATTTATCCGTTACTTTTCTTATCATCCATTGGTGTGTAATTTTATGTTGTGAGCTTATGACCGATGATTCGCCGCTAGAGGTCCTTGTGTGCGCACATTTATGACATCCCCACAAAAGGCGCATCTTCCCTTTCCTCTTCACTTTCGCGCACACCACACTCACTGTATTGGACGCCATGGTCCCCTATCCCCTTAACCTTCGCGCACACCACACTCGCTTTCTTGAACGCCATGGATCTCTAACCCCTTCACCTTCACACACACCACACTCACTTTCTTGTAAGCCATGGTTCCCCATCCCCTTAACCTTCACGCACACCACACTCACTTTCTTGTACGCCATGGTTCCCTATCCCCTTAACCTTCACGCACACCACACTCACTTTCTTGTACGCCATGGTTCTTTATCAACCTTCACCTTCGCGCACACCACACTCCCTTTCTTGCACCCCATGGTTCTTTATCAACCTTCACCTTCACGCACACCACACTCACTTTCTTGTGCACCATGGATCTCTATCCCCTTAACCTTCGCGCACACCATACTCACTTTCTTGTACGCCATGGTTCCCCATCCCCTTAACCTTCACGCACACCACACTCACTTTCTTGTACGCCATGGTTCCCTATCCCCTTAACCTTCACGCACACCACACTCACTTTCTTGTACGCCATGGTTCTTTATCAACCTTCACCTTCGCGCACACCACACTCCCTTTCTTGCACCCCATGGTTCTTTATCAACCTTCACCTTCACGCACAGCACACTCACTTTCTTGTGCACCATGGATCTCTATCCCCTTAACCTTCGCGCACACCATACTCACTTTCTTGTACGCCATGGTTCCCTATCCCCTTAACCTTCGCACACACCACACTCACTTTCTTGAACGCCATGGTTCCCTATCCCCTTAACTTTCGCGCACACCACACTCACTTTCTTGTACGCCATGGTTCTTTATCAACCTTCACCTTCGCGCACACCACACTCCCTTTCTTGCACCCCATGGTTCTTTATCAACCTTCACCTTCACGCACACCACACTCACTTTCTTGTGCACCATGGATCTCTATCCCCTTAACCTTCGCGCACACCATACTCACTTTCTTGTACGCCATGGTTCCCTATCCCCTTAACCTTCGCGCACACCACACTCACTTTCTTGAACGCAATGGTTCCCTATCCCCTTAACTTTCGCGCACACCACACTCCCTTTCTTGTACCCCATGGTTCTTTATCAATCTTCACCTTCGCGCACACCACACTCACTTTCTTGTACGCCATGGTTCCCTATCCCCTTAACCTTCACGCACACCACACTCACTTTCTTGTACACCATGGTTCTTTATCAACCTTCACCTTCGCGCACACCACACTCCCTTTCTTGCACCCCATGGTTCTTTATCAACCTTCACCTTCACGCACACCACACTCACTTTCTTGTGCACCATGGATCTCTATCCCCTTAACCTTCGCGCACACCATACTCACTTTCTTGTACGCCATGGTTCCCTATCCCCTTAACCTTCCCGCACACCACACTCACTTTCTTGAACGCCATGGTTCCCTATCCCCTTAACTTTCGCGCACACCACACTCACTTTCTTGTACGCCATGGTTCCCTATCCCCTTAACCTTCGCGCACACCACACTCACTTTCTTGAACGCAATGGTTACCTATCCCCTTAACTTTCGCGCACACCACACTCCCTTTCTTGTACCCCATGGTTCTTTATCAATCTTCACCTTCGCGCACACCACACTCACTTTATTGTACACCATATCCGACTCGACAACTCAGCTGAGGATCTAAAACAACCTTTATTTCTTATCTGGTTTTTGACATTGACACTCCTTCCTCCAGTCTATATATTCTCTGTTTAACGCAAAATAATTAAACATAGAACTAAACAAAATGCTTTGGGAGTTGGGATAAGGAGAGAATGAAACGATGACTTTTATTCTCCGTCAATACAACTTGTGCCTCTTTCTCATATTTAGGAACAGCCTTTTCAGCAGGTGTAACAATGATTGTCACAGATATTGTTAATCGTCACTTCAGGACGCACAAACATCACGAGTTTGAGTGTCCTCCCCTCCGCTCTCACATCCAGATAAAAAACATGACAACATTGGAGCCATCAAAACGAACACGTGGCTGGAATAACATGCGTCACGTTTAAATGTTCCCGCACCTCTCCAATCGCTTCGTTTAAACGACGGAGTTACCGCGTTATCCGGTCTGAATGCATCACATGACAATCCGATGAGCGCTCAATTACACACAACACATTGACATCGGGGCTTCTTTACGTGTTTTTAACGTTTTCCCTGGATCTGCTTCATCATCATGATATGAGATTCTAATCAATGTGATCTGTTCACGATCATGATTTGAGATTCTAATTCACGGGATCTGTTCACCATCATGATTTGATATTTCAATTCGCGCGATCTGTTCATCATGATTTGAGATTCTGATCCATGTGATCTGTTTACCATCATGATTTGAGATTCTGATCCTTGTGATCTGTTCACCATCATGATTTGAGATTCTAATCCGTGTGATCTGTTCACGATCATGGTTTGAGATTCTAATTCGCGGGATCTGTTCACCATCATGATTTGATATTTTAATTCGCGCGATCTGTTCATCATGATTTGAGATTCTAATCCATGTGATCTGTTTACCATCATGATTTGAGATTCTAATCCATGTGATCTGTTTACCATCATGATTTGAGATTCTAATCCATGTGATCTGTTTACCATCATGATTTGAGATTCTAATCCGTGTGATCTGTTCACCATCATGATTTGAGATGCTAATTCATGGCATCTGTTTTCCTGTCATGATTAGAAATTCTAATTCACAGCATCTGTTTCACAGTCATGATTTGAGATTCTAATTTGCAAAATGTTTCTCCATCATGATTTGAAATTCTAATTCACAACATCTGTTTCACCCTCACGATTTGAGATTCTAATTTGCTAGAGCTGTTTCACAGTCGTGATTTGAGATTCTAATTCAAATGATCTGTTCATCATGATTTGAGATTCTAATCCATGTGATCTGTTCACGATCATGATTTGAGATTCTAATTCGCGGGATCTGTTCACCATCATGATTTGATATTTCAATTCGCGTGATCTGTTCATCATGATTTGAGATTCTAATCCATGTGATCTGTTTACCATCATGATTGGAGATTCTAATTTGTGGGATCTGTTCACCATCATGATTTGATATTTCAATTCGCGTGATCTGTTCATCATGATTTGAGATTCTAATCCATGTGATCTGTTTACCATCATGATTGGAGATTCTAATTTGTGGGATCTGTTTTCCTGTCATGATTTGAAATTCGAATTCACAGCATCTGTTTCACCATCATGATTGGAGATTCTAATTTGCAGCATGTGTTTTACCATCATGATTTGAGATTCTAATCCGTGTGATCTGTTCACCATCATGATTTGAGATGCTAATTTGCGAAATCTGTTTCTCCATCATGATTTGAAATTCTAATTTGCATCATCTGTTTCAACATCATGACTTGAGATTCTAATTTGCATCATCTGTTTCACCATCATGATTTGAGATTCCATTTTATGGGATCTGTTTCACAATCATGATTTGAGATTCTAATCTGCAGGATCCATTCACCATCATGATTTGAGATTCTAATTTGTGGGATCTGTTTTCCTATCATGATTTGAAATTCTAATTCACAGCATCTGTTTCACCATCATGATTGGAGATTCTAATTTGCAGCATGTGTTTGACCATCATGATTTGAGATTCTAATCTGCAGGATCCATTCACCATCATGATTTGAGATTCTAATTCACAGCATCTGTTTTCCTGTCATGATTTGAAATTCTAATTCACAGCATCTGTTTCACCATCATGATTTGAGATTTTAATTTGCGGGATCTGTTCATCATGATTTGACATTCTAATTTGCGGAATCTGTTCACCATCCTGATTTTGGATTCTAATTCGTGAAATCTGCTTCACCATCATGATTTGAGATTCGAATTCACAGCATCTGTTTCACTCTCATGATTTGAGATTCGAATTCACAGCATCTGTTTCACCATCATGATTTGAGATTCTAATTTGTGGGATTTGTTCATCATGATTTGACATTCTAATTTGTGGAATCTGTTCACCATCATGATTTGAGATTCTAATTTGTGGGATATGTTCACCAGCATGATTTGAGATTCCAATTCATGGGATCTGTTTCACCATCATGATTGGAGATTCAAATTCATGGAATCTGTTCACCATCATGATTTGAGATTCTAATTCGTGAAATCTGTTTCACCATCATGATTTGAGATTCGAATTCATGGAATCTGTTCACCATCATGATTTTGGATTGTAATTCGTGAAATCTGCTTCACCATCATGATTTGAGATTCGAATTCATGGAATCTGTTCACGATCATGATTTGAGATTCTAATTCGCGGGATCTGTTCACCATCATGATTTGAGATTCAAATTTGTGGGATCTGTTCACCATCATGATTTGAGATTCTAATTCACAGCATCTGTTTCACCCTCATGACTTGAGATTCTAATTCACAGCATCTGTTTCACCATCATGATTTGAGATTCTAATTTGCGGGATCTGTTCATCATGATTTGACTTTCTAATTTGCGGAATCTGTTCACCATCATGATTTTGGATTCTAATTCGTGAAATCTGTTTCACCATCATGATTTGAGATTCTAATTTGTGGGATATGTTCACCATCCTGATTTGAGATTCCAATTCATGGGATCTGTTTCACCATCATGATTGGAGATTCTAGTTCATGGAATCTGTTCATCATCATGATTTGAGATTCAAATTCACTGGATCTGTTTCACCATCATGATTTGAAATTCCAATTCATGGGATCCGTTTTACCAGCATGTTTTGAGATTCTAATTCACTGAATATGTTTCACTGTAATGATTTGAGATTCTAATTTCAGGGATCTGTTTAATCATCATGATTTGAGAATCGAATTTGCGTCACCTGTTTCAACATCATGATTTGAGATTATAATTCGTGAGATCTGTTTCACCTTCATGATTTTTGAGATTGTAATCTGCTGGATCTATTGACCATCATGATTTGAGATTTTAATTCGAGGGATCTGTTTCACCGTCATGATTTGGGATTCTAATTCGAGGGATCTGTTGCACTGTCATGATTTGAGATTCTAATTCGAGGGATCTGTTTCACTCTCATGATTTGAGATTCTAATTCGTGAGATCTGTTTCACCGTCATGATTTGATATTGTAATCTTCGGGATCTGTTCACCATCATGATTTGAGATTCGAATTCGAGGGATTTGTTTCACCATCATGATTTGAGATTCTAATTTGTGGAATCTGTTTCACCATCATGATTGGAGATTCTAACTCATGGTATCTGTTTCACCATCACGATTTAAGATTCCAATTCATGGGATCTGTTTCACCATCATGATTTGAGATTCTCGTTCACAGAATATGTTTCACCATCATGATTTAAGATTGTAATTTGCGGGATCTGTTTCAACATCATGATTTGAGATTATAATTCACGGCATCTGTTTCACCATCATGATTTCAGATTCTAATTCGTGAGATCTGTTTCACCGTCATGATTTGATATTGTAATCTTCGGGATCTGTTTCACCATCATGATTTTAGATTCTAATTCGTGAGATCTGTTTCACAGTCATGATTTGATATTGTAATCTTCGGGATCTGTTTCACCATCATGATTTGAGATTCTAATTCGTGAGATCTGTTTCACCGTCATGATTTGATATTGTAATCTGCGGGATCTGTTTCACCATCATGATTTGAGATTCTAATTCGAGGGATCTATTGCACTGTCATGATTTGAGATTCTAATTCGAAGGATCTGTTGCACTGTCATGTTTTGAGATTATAATTCGTTGTATCTGTTCACCATCATGATTTGAGATTATAATTCGTGGTATCTGTTTCACCGTCATGATTTGAGATTCTAATTCGAGTGATCTGTTGCACTGTCATGATTTGAGATTCTAATTCGAGGGATCTGTTGAACTTTCATGATTTGAGATTCTAATTCGTGAGATTCTTTCACCGTCATGATTTGATATTGTAATCTTCGGGATCTGTTCACCATCATGATTTGAGATTATAATTCGCGGGATCTGTTTCACCATCATGATTTGAGATTCTAATTTGAGGGATCTGTTGCACTGTCATGATTTGAGATTCTAATTCGAGGGATCTGTTGCACTGTCATGTTTTGAGATTCTAAATCGTGGGGTCTGTTTCACCGTCATGATTTGAGATTCTAATTCGAGGGATCTGTTGCACTGTCATGTTTTGAGATTCTAATTCGTGGGGTCTGTTTCACCATCATGATTTGAGATTCTAATTCGAGGGATCTGTTGCACTGTCATGATTTGAGATTCTAATTCGAGGGATCTGTTGCACTGTCATGTTTTGCGATTATAATTCGTGGGGTCTGTTTCACCGTCATGATTTGAAATTATAATTTGCAGGTCTATATAACTCCATGAGTGTCCAGAGCCAATCCATTTGGCGAATGCGGAGAAGTCCAAAATAATTCGCTGACAGCAAAGCCGCAAGGGTAGGAAAGTTTTTGGATTGTTTTGATTAAGTAATCAAACAAAGCAAAATTCCCTGTGCGCACATTTGAGCGTAAATGCGTGCATGAGCCGGGCTCGCATTTCTCGTTGAACTTCCAATGTTCTGTACTATCTATAGCTGCGTCAAAGTTCAAGTTCGTGTCTCACGTCGAACTTCCCCAATTCTGTACAACAGCTGCGTCTAAGTTCAGATCTCACGTCAAACTTCCCCAGTTTTGTACAACAGCTGCGTCCGAGTTCACATCTTACGTCAAACTTCTACGGTTCTGTACAACAGCTCATGCGTCCAAGTTCACATCTCACGTCGAACTTCCCCAGTTTTGTACAACAGCTGTGTCCAAGTTCACATCTCATGTCAAATTTCCCAGTATTATACAACAGCTGCGTCCAAGTTCGTGTCCCACGTCAAACTTCTACAGTTCTGTACAACAGCTCATGCGTCCAAGTTCACATCTCACTTCGAACTTCCCTGGTTTTGTACAACAGCTGTGTCCAAGTTCACATCTCACGTCGAATTTCCCCAGTTTTGTACAATAGCTGTGTCCAAGTTCACATCTCACGTCGAACTTCCCCAGTTTTGTACAACTACTGCGTCCAAGTTCATATCTCACATCGAACCTCTGCAGTTTTGTACAACAACTATGTCCAAGTTCAGATCTCACGTTGAACTTCCCCATTTTTGTACAACAGCTGTGGCAATTTCACATCTCACGTCGAACTTCTATGGTTCTGTACAACAGCTGCATCCAGGTTGCTGTCTCACTTCTAACTTCTACGGTTTTGTACAACAGCTGCGTCCAAGTTCAGATCTCACTTCGAACTTCTACGGTTTTTGTACAACAGCTGCGTCCAAGTTCAGATCTCATGTTGAACTTCTACGGGGTTTGTACAAGAGCTGTATGCAAGTTCAGATCTCACATCGAACTTCTACGGTTTTGTAGAACAGCTGCGTCCAAGTTCAGATCTCGCATCGAACTTCTATGGGTTTGTACAACAGCTACATCCAAGTTCAGATCTCACGTCGAAGTTCTACGTTTTTGTACAACAGCTGCATGCAAGTTCAGGTCTCACGTCGAACTTCCACGGTTTTGTACAACAGCTGTATGCAAGTTCAGATCTTATGTCGAACTTCTACGGTTTTGTACAACCGCTCCGTCCAAGTTCAGATCTCACGTCGAACTTCTACGGTTTTGTAAACAGCTGCGTGCAAGTTCAGGTCTCAGGTCAAACTTCTACGATTTTGTACAACAGCTGTATGCAAGTTCAGATCTCACGTCGAACTTCTATGGTTTTGTACAACAGCTGCGTCCAAGTTCAGATCTCACGTCGAACTTCTACAGTTTTGTACAACAGCTGCATCCAAGTTCAAATCTCACGTCAAACTTCTACGGTTTTGTACAACAGCTGCGCCCAAGTTCACATCTCACGTCGAACTTTTAGTTTTGTACAACAGCTGTGTCCAAGAAGTTCAGATCTCACGTTGAACTTCTACGGGTTTTGTACAACAGCTGTATGCAAGTTCAGATCTCATGTCGAACTTCTATGGTTTTGTACAACAGCTGTGTCCAAGTTCAGATCTCACGTCAAACTTCTACAGTTTTGTACAACAGCTCTGTCCATGTTTAGATCTCACGTAGAACTTCTATGGTTTTGTACAACATCTGCGTGCAAGTTCAGGTCTCACGTCGAACTTATACGGTTTTGTTCAACAGCTGTATGCAAGTTCAGATCTCACGTCGAACTTCTATGGTTTTGTACAACAGCTGCGTCCAAGTTCAGATCTCACGTCGAACTTCTACAGTTTTGTACAACAGCTGCGTCCAAGTTCAAATCTCACGTCAAACTTCTACGGTGTTGTACAACAGCTACGCCCAAGTTCACATCTCACGTCAAACTTCTAGTTTTGTACAACAGCTGTGTCCAAGAAGTTCAGATCTCACGTTGAACTTCTACGGGTTTTGTACAACAGCTTTATGCAAGTTCAGATCTCACGTCAAACTTCTATGGTTTTGTACAACAGCTGCGTCCAAGTTCAGATCTCACGTCGAACTTCTACAGTTTTGTACAACAGCTCCGTCCAAGTTTAGATCTCACGTCGAACTTCTACGGTTTTGTACAACATCTGCGTGCAAGTTCAGGTCTCACGTCGAACTTATACGGTTTTCTTCAACAGCTGTATGCAACTTCAGGTCTCACGTCAAACTTCTATGGTTTTGTACAACATCTGCGTGCAAGTTCAGGTCTCATGTCGAACTTCTACGGTTTTGTACAACAGCTGTGTGCAAGTTTAGATCTCATGTCGAACTTCTATCGTTTTGTACATCAGCTGCATCCAAGTTCAGATCTCGCGTCGAACTTCTACGGTTTTGTACAACATCTGCGTGCAAGTTCAGGTCTCACGTCGAACTTATACGGTTTTCTTCAACAGCTGTATGCAACTTCAGGTCTCACGTCAAACTTCTATGGTTTTGTACAACAGCTCCGTCCAAGTTTAGATCTCACGTCGAACTTCTACGATTTTGTACAACATCTGCGTGCAAGTTCAGGTCTCATGTCGAACTTCTACGGTTTTGTACAACAGCTGGATGCAAGCTCAGATCTCACGTCGAACTTCTATCGTTTTGTACATCAGCTGCATCCAAGTTCAGATCTCGCGTCGAACTTCTACGGTTTTGTACAACAGCTGCGTGCAAGTTCAGATCTCACGTCGAACTTCTACTGTTTATACAACAGCTGTGTGCAAGTTTAGATCTCATGTCGAACTTCTACGGTTTTTTTTTACAACAGCTGAGTACAAGTTCAGGCCTCACGTCGAACTTCTACAGTTTTGTACAACAGCTGTTTCCAAGTTCAGATCTCACGTCGAACTTCCCCAGTTTTGTACAACAGCTGTATGCAAGTTCAGATCTCACGTCGAACTTCTAGGGTTTTGTACAACAGCTGCGTACACGTTCAAATCTCACGTCGAACTTCTACGGTTTTGTAAACAGCTGTATGCAAGTTCAGATCTCACGTCGAACTTCTACGGTTTTGTATAACATCTCCGTCCAAGTTTAGATCTCGCGTCGAACTTCTACGGTTTTGTACAACAGCCATGTCCAAGTTCAGATCTCACGTCGAACTTCCCCAGTTTTGTACAACAGCTGTATGCAAGTTCAGATCTCACGTCGAACTTCTACAGTTTTGTACAACAGCTGTTTCCAAGTTCAGATCTCACGTCGAACTTCCCCAGTTTTGTACAACAGCTGTATGCAAGTTCAGATCTCACGTCGAACTTCTAGGGTTTTGTACAACAGCTGCGTACACGTTCAAATCTCACGTCGCACTTCTACGGTTTTGGACAACACCTGTATGCAAGTGCAGATCTCACGTTGAACTTCTACGGTTTTGTACAACAGCTGTGGGCAAGTTTACATCCTGTCTCGTTTCTTTGGAACGTCTGACGAAGTGATTTTCAACACATTCTTACCGTTTTATTGCCATACATCTCAAAAATCTTTATCGCCTTACCTGTTCTGCAATTAGACGGTGGCTTTCTCGGTGCCATTAAGGTGTCGTCCTTTGCGGTTACACACGAGTGGAAAGTGTTGGTTGGACGGCAAATTGGAGGGTTTAACCTGGAAAATGAAAGCACCAAATCTTCTCGATAAAATGTTTGTCTTCAGCTTCTTGGACTGATCCGCTGCACTTTCACGGGTGAAAGAAAGAGCATAAAGAACGCGTATAAATTAGATCCAGAGGCGTAGCGAGAAAGTCGGTATTTTTTGAATGAATCGGACGTGGGACAACATCCCTGGACAGGGACATCTGTGCTTTGATTGTTTATTGAAGGAGTCCGCCAGGAGAGACACGTTGGTGCGAATATATTCACATCACGTGATACATCTCCCATTCCAGACCTCGTAAATGATGGTGCTCTCGATCCTCATTCTGGGGTTTGACCATCATTCAATTAATGCGCATGAGGATGGATTCGTATGGAAAACCTGAGCTCCGAGTAATGTAATAATTTACCTTTGCACATTTCCAGCTCCAATACCTCCTTCAACTCACCTCCCCTAAAAACAACTTTTTACACTTGGTTTACTCGTCGTACCAGTTCTCTTTCTTGTGTAGGGTTTGTGTACCTACAGAACCCCATTTACTCATAGTACCAATTCCCTTTCTTGTGCAGGGTATGTGTACCTATTGAACCTCATTTGCTCATCGTACCAGCTCCCTTTACTCATGATACCATTTCCCTTTCTTGTGCAGGGTATGTGTACTTACTGAACCTCATTTGCTCAACGTACCAGTTCCCTTTACTCATGATACCATTTCCCTTTCTTGTGCAGGGTATGTGTACTTACTGAACCTCATTTGCTCAACGTACCAGTTCCCTTTACTCATTGTACCAGTTCCCTTTGTAGTGTAGGGTCTGTGTACCTACAGAACCTCATTTACTCATTGTACCAGTTCCTTTTGTAGTGTAGGATATGTGTACCAACATAACCTCATTTGCTCATCGTACCAGCTCCCTTTACTCATAATACCAGTTCCCTTTCCAGTGCAGGGTCTTGTGCACCTACAAAACACGAGCAAGTGTATTCAGCAACTCCCAATTGCATGCCCTGTAGGAGTGGTCCCAGCAACTGTCAGGGTGGGTTGGAGAAAGGCAGGAGAATGGGAGAGGAGGGTTTGGGTAAATCGGCAAGTTCACATGGATGAAAGGGGGTGGGTCAAGCTATAGACCACCAGATAGGATAGAAGGTTGCGGAGACCGTCATAGTACATTTGCTGGGGATTTGGCTGAGCAAGGAGAAATGTAAAAAGAGAGCCCACGTAGGTCGCGGACAAGGTGATCTTGGTGGACCGAATGTGTGCGAGCAGCGAACGCACCGCATTGCAGCGTGATGTTTTAGTTACCCCGCGGCGTGGTGTTGAATGCCGGATGAGTGATAGTGCAAGGCGACTCTGCAGCTTGGAGCACACGTGTCGGATCCCTCGGCGATCTGCCGACATCAGTAGTCCGGAGCGTCGAGCATCATCCACCCAACTTTCCGTCGCGCTGCGAAGACCGAAAGCCGCAGCGGATGTGCGTCTGGGATAGCGGCGTGCCAAGGATTCGTCTCCTGTGTCTGTTTTCATATAAACTGCCCCGAACATCGTTTGAATCGAGCGCTTCCCGAGCATCCCTCCCCTATCGCAGCTCCTCATCCCACCCCTTTCTATTGTGCCTCAAGCTGTCGCTCTGCCTTTGCCCGTCTTGGAGGGACGGCAACTCCTTCTATTGGCGGCATCAAGGCTGCACCGCCCAGGGATCGGGACTCAAAAGCTCATACTGAGGGTGAAACGGCGCTAGCGCGCCGAATCTACACGTATGGATGCACAGGTATATATATAATTATATAAGGTGTGAAAGAGGGCAGAGCGAGCGCTCAAATTGACGTCGCACCATTTCCGGGCTCCTCTCCATTCATACTGCGTGCCCCGGGCCATGGACGGGCAAACGGGGGCCGCGCGTCCGCCGACAGGAGGAGGTGCGCCGCACGCCTCGTAATTGGGACTTGGGCGTCTCTTGTGCGCACCCGAGCCTGGGATTGCCGCAGCAGCCTCGGTCGACGATGAAGCTTTCGGGTGAATCTTGTCTCTCTCTTTCTCCTCCTCTTCGTCGCGCTTCCCGGTACCCACCGGTCCACGCGCCTACGCCGTCGCGCTGGAAACCACCCCTGCCGTTTGTGATGCCGTTGCTGCTGCTGCTGGGTGGCACCGCTCGGGCTTGCTACCTGCCCGACCTTCCCTCGGTGGCCGAGCAAGCGTACCACTCACCGGTCGTGGTGGAGGGCAAGGTGCAGGGCACGGGAAAGGCTGCGGCCGGTGCCCACGTGCGCTTCTCCCTCACCGTGCGCGTCACAGACGTGTGGTCCACCAGGAACGACGATCTCACCAGAGGCAGCGTCCTCATGGTGGGAGACTTCGGCTCCGAAGCACCATGCATCCGGCCACGCCGGAACCAGCGCTACATCTTCTTTTTGCAACCGTCGACTTTGAGCACCTCGTTGGCATCGCTCGAACCGTCACCTGCCTCAGCATCTTCCCCGTCCTCTCTTCCATCCCTCCGATCGTCGGTGGTATCCTCGTCACCATCTCCATCATTTATCGCTTCTGACTTCCCGCCGTCCTCGCGTACTTTTCCACCTACACCAAGCACGGTCGACGGCGGTCCATCCGCTTGGTCCGTTGCGGAAAACACCAGCGGCACCCCGGCGACGGGACGTCCAAGACCCGGAGACGAGGAGCGTTGGCGAGGAGCCGTGTACCGGGCACTGTACGCACCTCGGGAAAGTGTCTCTCGCGGACACAACGTCAAACGCCAAGTGAACAGCATCTTGTGCGAGCAATGCGGTGAGTGGCATGCAATGGGTTAAACTCTGCTTCCTTTTGCTTCCTCGTGCTCCCTCCCCACCTGCACTCACCCACCTCCCTGTGTCTGATCCACCGCCGCCGGGATTCGGTTCCTGTACCTGTTTCCATTTGAAAATAGAGCCCGATGAATGTGTCTTGTAGTACAAGCACCGTGTCCGTGAGACGACGGTGTTTGCCATTCAACAGGTGCAAAAGCCCCCTTCCCAACCTCTCCACCTTCCCCACTTCTAGAAGTTTCTACATCGATGCTTGTTCTGACAAACCATTTGCTAGAGAATTGCCTCTTATGAAGTTAGAACCTTTCCTCAGGTGCACATCTTACCGGAAAGTCCATGGAATGAAAGAAAAGGTCCAAGGAATGGGAACCAAATCCACCAGAAACGCACCGAAGTCGTGTTTTATTGTATACAAGTCACGGATGATGTTTGTTGGGACTTGTAAGATGAATTTTTTCCTACTTTTGAAACTTGGGAGCTGCATTTTGTGATTCCTTTCATTCCAGGTTGAGGTTGTATAGTTTGGTCACAACTTTAAATGTCCGGATGTTTGTTTGATCGGACGCCCGATGCACCGTCCGACCTCCGTTTAGTGTCCGTGGCGCATGGATTGACCTCGCACCGAATGTGTGTAATATTTGAACACATCGATAAAATATTATATTTATATATTTATTTTTTCAATGGACCTGCATTCACCTGTCATCGTTCCAACAGGTAAAATATCCTGCATGGTATTCGGTATTTACACCAAAGTATTTTATGTTACACACTCGCTCAATGTTCATGTTCTTTGCGAACTTCATGGAAAAGTTTGTCGCTGGCGCTGTGGCTCGACCCAAAGCCGTTTCCTCTTGACACCTGACTCTCTTTCTGATATTACCTGGATGAAGTGTAACACCATAGAAACATTGTTGTGCACGCACCTACATACGTCCACACATCTCTAAACTTGTTCGAGGAGACAATGTTCATCTGTGCGACGGTCGGGACTCAGGTTGACATTTAACTCGGGTTGTCATTATTTTGATGTAACACCTGTTGAACTTTAACATTGAACAATCATCCCCATTTCCTCCCCCCCTCCCCCTACAGTCCCCCACCCCACCTTCCACTGTGTTCTGTATATCTGCCTTTTCATTGGTTTGTAAATATTCCCCATGGTTTGCGTGTCACGTACCAACTTATCAACTCTCGTAAACTCTTGTGCACATGAGTGAGTGACTTCCGTAGTATTCTGGCGAATGAACCCCAACTGTATTTTATGACCACTGCAGTACCTGCACAGGTACTCACGTGTAGCAGCACCAGGGAGCACGGCCCGTGTACACGTGATCGCTATTGCGTGTACATGCACGATACACCTGCATCTGTACACCTGCATCTGTACACCTGCATGGATGGGTTCCTATTGCACACACCGTGCATTCATGTACCCATGTATGGATTTGGTCGCAACAAAAAAGTTGTTTTGCAGCCATACCTGAGACTGCAACAACATTTTACAGACATAGTGAATCGAACGATACTTTATTGAGTTGATGCGATCTCCCTGATCTCAAAGTACAAGTATCGACACTCATGAACGTGATTTCAAAAGTTGTCTTTAGACAGTGTACTCGATGTATCGTGTACTGTATCGTTGTTGTTCCAAATCATTTTCGATAACATTGATTTATTTGAAAATATTCGGTTTTATACATTCATCGGTCAAATTAGAAATATCAGTCCTATATAATGTGTTTAAGCACCTTTCGGTACACTAGAGAACGTACACTAGATCATGGTCACCTGCTGTCTCTCGATACTTCTTCAACCCTTTTTGACGGGTCATTCTCGCCAATGGAAAGATGCGAGACGAAGGAATTATACATTTCAAAAGTTCGAGCTCCAGGGCTTTGGTAAAGAAAGTCCGTTTAACTTTCCTTGTTATACGAGAACCACGATCTAATATGGATGTCAACTTTGAGCACTACCTACCGAGCGCTACTAACTCACTAATTAGCAAAATGACACAGATTGGGCTCCACATTATTCATGTCTTGAAGAATATGAAAAATTGTTTTTAGAACCTTTTATTCAAAGTACATGAAATAAAATCACCAAAAGTATACGATCATCGCCCCTCGATGTGTCGCATGGATAAGAAAATGTTATCGCCTGCCTTTGGCAACGTGTATTCCCACGTAAATATGGTAGAAATGTGTAACGACAAAATGTACATAAGTACTTACCACAACTACTTTAATTTGGCCACAATTACCCCCCACCTTCCTGTGGGGTCGGAAGATTGGGAAGTTTGGTCTAAGTCTTTCAGGAACCGGCTGGCCAGACCAAATGCTCCACTGACGGTTGGGGGGAATTGGTAATTTGTTCAAATTGCCGGCGATAACTCACCTACGATTTGTGAAGGGACACCGTGGGATCTTTAAGGTCCACTTACTAATGCGGGCAGAAGGGGTGTCCAGTTTAACGTTCATGTGATTGATTGTTAGATTGATTAGCATGTGAAGTTTAAATTCGATTGATTTACATATGAAGTTTAAATTAGATGATTTAACATGTGAATTTAAATTTTATTGAATAACGTGAAGTTTAAATTAGATTGATTAACATGTGAAGTTTAAATTCGATTGATTTACATATGAAGTTTAAATTAGATTATTTAACATGTGAATTTAAATTAGATGATTTAACATGTGAATTTAAATTTTATTGAATAACGTGAAGTTTAAATTAGATTGATTAACATGTGAAGTTTAAATTAGATTGATTAACATGTGAAGTTGAAATTAGATTGATGAACTCATGAAGTTTAAATTAAATTGATTACCATGTGAAGTTTAAATTAGATTGATTAACATGTGAAGTTTAAATTGGATTGATTAACATGTGAAGTTTAAATTAGATTTATTAACATGTGAAGTTTAAATTAGATTAATGAACTCATGAAGTTTAAATTAGATTGATTAAGATGTGAAGTTTAAATTAGATTGATTAACATGTGAAGTTTAAATTACATTGATTAATATGTGAAGTTTGAATTAGATTGATTAAAATGTGAAGTTTAAATTAGATTGATTAACATGTGAAGTTTAAATTGGATTGATTAACATGTGAAGTTTAAATTAGATTGATTAAGATGTGAAGTTTAAATTAGATTGATTAACATGTGAAGTTTAAATTAGATTTATTAACATGTGAAGTTTAAATTAGATTGATTAACATGTGGTTTAAATTAGATTTATTAACATGTGAAGTTTAAATTAGATTGATGAACTCATGAAGTTTAAATTAGATTGATTAAGATGTGAAGTTTAAATTAGATTGATTAACATGTGAAGTTTAAATTACATTGATTAATATGTGAAGTTTGAATTAGATTGATTAAGATGTGAAGTTTAAATTAGATTTATTAACATGTGAAGTTTAAATTAGATTGATTAACATGTGAAGTTTAAATTGGATTGATTAACATGTGAAGTTTAAATTAGATTGATTAAGATGTGAAGTTTAAATTAGATTGATTAACATGTGAAGTTTAAATTAGATTTATTAACATGTGAAGTTTAAATTAGATTGATGAACTCATGAAGTTTAAATTAGATTGATTACCATGTGAAGTTTAAAGTAGATTGATTAAGATGTGAAGTTTAAATTAGATTGATTAAGATGTGAAGTTTAAATTAGATTGATTAACATGTGAAGTGTAAATTAGATTTATTAACATGTGAAGTTTAAATTAGATTGATGAACTCATGAAGTTTAAATTAGATTGATTACCATGTGAAGTTTAAATTGGATTGATTACCATGTGAAGTTTAAATTGGATTGATTAACATGTGAAGTTTAAATTAGATTTATTAACATGGAAGTTTAAATTAGATTGATTAACATGTGAAGTTTAAATTAGATTTATTAACATGGAAGTTTAAATTAGATTGATGAACTCATCAAGTTTAAATTAGATTGATTAAGATGTGAAGTTTAAATTAGATTGATTAACATGTGAAGTTTAACTTGGATTGATTAACGTTTGAAGGTTAAATTAGATTAATTAACATGTGAAGTTTAAATTATATTATTTAACACATGAAGATTGAATTACATTGATTAACATGTAAAGTTTAAATTAGATTGATTAAAATGTGAAGTTTCAATTATATTAATTAACACATGAAGTTTCAATTAGATTGATTAACATGTGAAGTTGAAGTTGGATTTTTTTTTTTTTTTTTGTATACAAGATCGAGGCTCGTGAAAGAGCGAACATTAATCACACAGAAAGACAAACCGACACATAAAACATATAACATCGGGAGCGGTAGACAAGATGGGGAGAGAGGGGGAAGGACACAAACACAACATTTGAGAGCAGGGACCGAGAGACATGGAGACATCGAGAGATCTGAGAGAGGGTGAGGGCTTTGGGGGGGGGGGGCAAGGGAAGGGGGCGGTGGGAGAGGTATAAAACATATGGGCACTGCCAGGACTTCCAGGAAAGAAGTTGGAATTTCAAACAAGGTGGATCTGGGGTGAATTAGCGGGGGTAGAAAAGATCAAGGTTTTGGATGGGGGAAGATAAGAGATGGTGGTGAACAGCTGTTTTAAAGACCTGGAGGGAGGAGTGGGATTGAAGGGAGTGAGGGAGTTTGTTCCAGAGGCGGGAGAAAAGAGGAATGAAAGAGTGAAGGTGAGCAGAGAGCCGAGATTTCGGCAGTTTAACCATCAGAGGGTTGCTGGCAGATCTTGTGCGACCTGTAGGAATATTTGGGGGACAGAGCACAGAGAGAGCTGGGGGTGCAAGGCCGGAGAGGAGTCGGTAGAAGACAGAAAGACCACCTACCTGCCTGCGGTGAGTGAGTGAAAGGCCCTCAGAGATAGCTTCATCGCGGGAGATTCCAATAATTCTGAAAGCTTTGGTTTCAACAGCGTGAAGCCGAGCTAGGTGTGAGGCAGGAGCACCGGCCCATAGGGGCGAACAGTTTTCCATTGAGCTGCGGATGAAAGCCTTGTATGTGGTGAGGAGCTCAGGTGTGCCGAGGAAGGACTTCGCACGACGGAGGATGCCCAGTCGGCGACTGGCTTTGGAGGCCAGCTTGGAAATGTGGTTTTCCCAAGAAAGATCATGGCAGATAGTGAGACCCAAAATCTTGAGCGACAGAACTTCTTGGAGAGGATTGTTGAGAAAGTAGATGGGAGGGTTGTCCAGTCGATCTTTTCGGAGAGACATAGTAAGAGTGTGAGATTTGTCAGGATTGAAAGACATGTTCTTTGTCAGGATTGATTGAAAGACAATGTAAGGATTGATTAACATTTCAAGGTTAAATTGGATTAACATGTGATGTTTAAATTAGATTAATTAACATGTGAAGTTTAAATTATATTATTTAACACATTAAGATTGAATTACATTGATTAACATGTAAAGTTTAAATTATATTGCTTAAAATGTGAAGTTTAAATTAGATTGATGAACATGTGAAGTTCAAATTGGATTGATTGATGAACAATACCTTCGGCACGTGTGCCAAACGATGTCAATTTATGAATATCATTAAGTTTAATAATGCTTAATAATATTAATGTTATTTTCATAATGTTCACACACTATTTTCATTGTGAACCTGTCGATAGTTATCGTAATCGATATGCGTTTTCATATATTAATCTTCTCTTATTCACACTGTGTGCACAAAACAAAATGTTGTAGAATGCAATCCAACGGCACCTGTATAAGTATTTCCAGTATGTTATGAAGCATCCATTGGTTCCGATCATATTTCCCCAAAGCACTCCCCTTTCAAGCAATAATGTAAAATCGATGCATGCTCCATGCTCGAGTAGATTAGAAAATGATTGCATTATCACAATCCTAATGACATCTGAAATTTGTAAGTGCCGTGTATGATTTCCAGGCAATTTGAAACAACTTTTTTTTAACACTGAGGAGATGCATCTAAATCACTAGGCCTGACTACTCGGGACTTGACTCACTCGTATCATGGTCTTGATATGGAAAAAAAGCATTCACACACATTGATCTTCTTTTCAAAGGCAATCACAATCCGATTTTAATAAGTTTGCTGAGCTCTGTGTGATTCATAATTTTCCATGCACCCTTAATAGAAGCTATATATAGATTAGCACTGGCAGAAAGTAAAACTTAAATTTACCTTTATACATATATAAAGGTGTATACTGTATATATATATATATATATAGTGAGATTGTGTCTGTGATTTTGGGTTTAGTGGGGTTCGTGTTGCAGAGGAAGAGTATGTTTGCAGTTTGGCTGATTTCCTTTGGGGGCGAGGGGGGCTCTTGACGTCATATTGAACATTTATTTGGATACATTACCTTTCTACGACATCTTTAGGATATTTATTGTTTACATGTTCTCTGTGACCACCAACCGTGACAGAGGTAATTATTCACCACTCGGTGGCACAAGTCTTTCTCTGCAACCTGAACGGAGTTAACACAATAGCACAACTTGTGGCCTTTGTGTGCACTCAACTCTTCAAGTGTCATGTATACCTGTATCACCTAATAAGGTAAGTGGTGGTTCGTTTTTCATTCAACTTTTTTTTTTCAATGAGACAATGACTTTCCTCAATCTAAACGACCGAAGGAAGCCTGAGGTCCGTTGCACAGTGCATGAAACGTCATCTGGGACGAGTTCTGCTCTACCTTGTCTGTTATAAACTTGCAGGGCCGTCTGTTTTGCATGCACCATTGTGTGTGTGTGTGTGTGTGTATATATATATATATATATATATATATATATATATATATATATATATATATATATATATATGTGTGTGTTCTATGTGTGTTTTGATTTTGATGTACATACCATACTCTGTTACAGAGCGTCAATCCTGCCAAAGCAGCTTCATGGACACACGATAAACTTCAGGGTCATATTGGGTGGTTTGTCTTTGCCTTCCCAGTAGTAGTTATGGTAGGAATTTGGCCACGGTGTCGATGATAGCTCGGCTATTGACTGACGAGCCGAACGTTGAAGGACACCATGGTATCTTTAACGTTCAACATCTGATGTTGGCAGATGGTACGCCCGTTTACCATCCATCAGTGGGATGTCGTGCACATTGATTAATCACCCTGCTTGTGAAACACTGAGATGAAAATTTATAGCGATTCAGGCTAGACAGTTCAGAGGTGAGTGTGTGTACCATTAAGTAATTTATATATATATATATATATATATATATATATATATATATATATACAGTCACGTGAAAAAGTAAGTACACCCCATGTAAAGTTTTGACTTTTTCAACATATTTCAACATATTTCAACATACAGCTAT
Source organism: Myxine glutinosa (assembly GCF_964187855.1). Taxonomy (NCBI): domain Eukaryota; kingdom Metazoa; phylum Chordata; class Myxini; order Myxiniformes; family Myxinidae; genus Myxine; species Myxine glutinosa. The sequence continues at coordinate 157,041,743 of NC_136268.1, forward strand.
TTGATCTTCAGTTCAACAATATTGATAGATAAAGGTGATATAATATAACAAATATCATGAAACATTTACATTTTGTAGTCCATTGTATAATTTAAATAAACATAAATGTAAATTTCGCACGTGGAAAAAGTAAGTACACCCCTACATTTATCACTACTTCAAATACCTAAAATTAGAATCAGGTGCACCAGCTCAGGTGCAAATGATTAGAACATCGTTAGAGAGGATCTTGGAGGAACCTGTCTTATTTAAACCTCAGACATTTCGTTTGGTTTGCTCTTTGTTGTTGAAGTGTGTGGCGTCACCATGCCTGGATCAAAAGAGCTCTCTGAGGCCTTCAGAAAGAAGGTTATAGATGCTTACGAGTCTGGGAAGGGATTTAAAATGATCTCCAAACAATTTGAAATCAATCACTCGACTGTCCGGAAGATCATCTACAAGTGGAGAAGATTCCAAACAACTGCCAACTTGTTCAGGCCAGGCCGCCCCAGCAAGTTCATCCCGAGAGCAGACCGCAAGATGCTGAAAGAAGTCTCTAAGAACCCCAGAATGTCATCACGGGACCTACAGGTAGCTCTTGCCACTGTTGATGTCAAAGTGCATGAGTCTACCATTAGAAAGAGGCTGCACAAATTTGATCTACATTGGAGGTGTGCCAGGAGGAAACCTTTGCTGTCCAGAAAGAACATCAGGACAAGACTAAAGTTTGCCAATGAACACCTCGGCAAAAACCAGCACTTCTGGAACAATGTGCTCTGGACAGATGAGTCAACAGTAGAGCTATTTGGCCACAGAACCAGAAGACATGTTTGGCAAAAACCAAAGACAGCATTTGACCACAAGAACCTGATACCAACTGTAAAGCATGGTGGTGGAAATATTATGGTTTGGGGCAGCTTTGCTGCATCAGGGCCTGGGCAGCTCACCATCATAGAATCCACTATGAAGTCTTCATTGTACCAGAGGGTGCTTGAGGCAAATGTGAGGCCATCTGTCGGAAAGTTGAAGCTCAACCGAAGGTGGACCTTGCAACTTGACAATGACCCTAAACATACCAGTAAATCCACCAAGGAATGGCTGAAAAGAAAGAAATGGAGGGTTCTGGAATGGCCAAGTCAAAGCCCGGATCTAAATCCCATCGAGATGTTGTGGGGGGATTTGAAACAAGCTGTGCATGCAAGAATCCCCTCAAACATCGCACAAGTGAAAGAATTCTGCATGGGGGAGTGGGTAAAAATCTCTCCCAGTCGATGTCAGAGACTGGTAGACAGTTATAAGAAACGCCTACTTGAGGTTGTTTCTGCCAACGGGGGCAATACGACCTATGAGAGCCAAGGGTGTACTTACTTTTTCCACATGCGAAATTTGCATTTATGTTTACTTAAATTATACAATGGACGACAAAATGTAAATGTTTCATGATATTTGTTATATTATATCATCTTTATCTATCAATATTGTTGAAATGAAGATCAAATAGCTGTATGTTGAAATATGTTGAAAAAGTCAAAACTTTACATGGGGTGTACTTACTTTTTCACGTGACTGTATATAGTTGTGGCCAAAAATATTGCCACCCTTGCACTTTTTTCAAATAATACACCATTCCTTCCAGAAAATTGTTGAAATCTATATATATATATATAAACGTGAATTGTCTGTGTGTGTGTCCAGTTTTTGTGTGTCTGTGTTTTATTCAGATATGGCTGGACAGATCTTCATCAAACTTTCAGAGGTTCATCAGTGAGTGCCTAGGAGTGGTTTAGGGGGAAAAAAAAATTGAAAAAGAAAAGTTCGTTTTTTTTGGAGTAAAAAAAAAAAAAAAAAAATCGCTCGATAGTGCCGAAGCCTATTTTAATTAATGACAGTTATATACATGTACACATTCACATAAATAAATACAAAACAATTACCAGACATTTGAATACACATAAATCAAACAATTCTGGAAGTGTACGAATTGGGTAGTACCCCCTCCTCGCTCCTCACCCCTCCTCGCCCCCCCCCCCCATCCCCTCCCCGTCCGGCAACGCCGGGTACTTCTGCTACTTAAAATATATTTTGGGATCCACATTTGTATTTCTTTGGTTTGCAGTGTCTTACACCTAGCTCGGCTTCACGCTGTTGAAACCAAAGCTTTCAGAATCATTGGAATCTCCCACAATGAAGCTAACTCTGAGGGCCTTTCACTCACTCACCGCAGGCAGGTTGGTGGTCTTTCTGTCTTCCACCGACTCCTCTGCGGCCTTGCGCCTCCAGCTCTCTCTGTGCTCTGTCCCCCAAATATTCCTGCAGGTCGCACAATATCTGCCAGCAACCCTCTGATGGTGAAACTGCCAAAATCAAGACTCTCTGCTCACCTTCACTCCTTCATTCTCTTTTCTCCCGCCTCTGGAACAAACTCCCTCTCTCTCTTCAATCCCACTCCTCCCTCCAGATCTTTAAAATAGCTGTTCAAAACCATCTCCTATCTTCTCCCATCCAAAACCTTGATCTTTTCTACCCCCGTTAATTCAACCCAGATCCACTTTTTTGAAATACCAAATTCTTTCCTGGAGGTCCTAGCTGTGTCCATGTGTTTGTTTTTTTGTTTGTTTTTTTTAACCTCTCCACCACTTTTTTTTACCACCGATGGGGAGAAGATTGTCATGGGGACCGCAAGGCTAACCCCCGCTCTTGCAGGGAAAATGGCCTTAAAATGCCTGTTGTTGTCCCACCCTCCACCCCCTTCCCATGCCTACTCCCCCCAAGCCCTCTCCCTCCCACAGATCTCCCAATGTTCCTGCTCCCAAAATGTTGTACTTGTGTGCTTACCCCTCTCTCCCCATCTTGTCTCTCGCTCCTTTTATTATGTCTTATGTGTCCGTTTTTTTTTTTTGTCAATAATATTTGCTCTTACACAAGCCTCGATCTTATATACAAAAAAAAGAAAAAAAGAAGAAGCAAAAACAGCTGAAGGAAATGACTAAATCTTAGCTTATTCCACACGGAAATCTTAAAATGGCCGGACAATATTATTGGCACATTTTAGAAGGTGTTAGAAATAATTAGATTTCAAGCAGGTGTTTCTCCTTTACATTGGAATTTATATTACCTGTGGTGAGTTGCAGGTGCCGGACATATATAAATCACTCATTCAACCAGATTGAATAGAGAAAAGGTGTCGTTCTGCTGTTTTGTTTCACTGTGTACCGCAATGAGCATGGAGAAAAGAAACAAAACCAGAGAATTGTTTGAGGAGGTCACGCAAGAGATTATAGCAAAGCATGGACAATCTCCAGGCTACAAGTCCATCTCCAGACACCTTGATGTTCCTGTATCCACCATACGCAATGTTATCAGGAAGTTTAAGGCCCATGGCAATGTAGCCAACCTCCCTGGACGTGGCAGCAAGAGAAAACATGATCAAAGATTGCTGCGAAGGATTGTTCGAATGGTGGAGAAAGTACCTCGATCAACTGCCAAACAGATTCAAGCTGACCTTCAGACACAAGGTACGACAGTTTCTACTCACACCATCCGTCGCCAACTCAATGAAAGGGGGTTCTATCGTGGGAGACCGAGGACTGAGAGAGGGAGCCATAAGAAAGTCGGACTGGAGCTTGCCAAAAACACAATTGAACAAGCGAAAATCCTTCTGGGAGAATGTCCCGTGGACAGATGAGACCAAATTAGAGCTTTTGGTAAAGCACATCATCTCTGTTTACAGAATACAAAATGAAGCCTTCAAAGAAAAGAACACCATCCCTACAGTCAAACATGGAGGAGGTCCAGTGATATTTTGGGGTTGTTGTGCTGCCTCTGGCACAGTGTGCCTTGAATGTGTGCATGGCATCATTAAATCAGGAGATTACCAAGGCATTTTGGAGTGCAATGTTCAACCTTGTGTCAGATATCTGGGTCTCCGTCGAAGGTCATGGGCATTGCAGCAGGACAATGATCCCAAACACACTTCAAAAAGCACCCAGGAATGGTTCAATACAAAACCCTGGACTGTTTTGAAGTGACCAGCAATGAGTCCAGATTTAAATCCCATTGAACACCTGTGGGGAGATCTGAAAACAGCAGTTGGGAGAAGGCACCCTTAAAATCTGGGAGAACTGGAGCAGTTTGCACAAGAAGAGTGGGCCAAACTGCCAGTAGAGAGGTGGAGGAAGCTCATTCATGGCTATAGGAAGCGCTTGACTGCAGTTGTTTTGTCCAAAGGTTGTGCTACCAAATATTAAGTCTGGGGTATCAATAATTTTGTCAATGCCATTTCTATTTATCTTCTGATTCAAAAGGATACATTAAGTTCTGAATCAAAAACAAAGGTTCTGTAATATTATCAGTGAAATAAAGAATTGTGAAGACCAAATACTTTTGTCAATTTCAACTTCTTGTTCGAGAAAATTGTCAGTTATTTGAAAAAAGTGCAAGGGTGCCAATGTTTTTGGCCACAACTGTGTATGTATGTATGTATGTATGTATGTATGTATGTATGTATGTATGTATGTATGTATGTATATACACTAGCAGAAGTACCCGGCATTGCCGGGCGGGGGAGGGGAGGGGGGAGGGGAGGGGAGGGGGTAGGGGAGGGGAGTGGAGGGGAGGGGAATGGGGGGGAGGGGGGAGGGGAACGGGGGGGAGGGGAGAAGAGGGGGGGGAGGGGAGAAGAGGGGGGGGAGGGAAGAAGAGGGGGAGGGGGAGGGGGAGAGGGGAGAAGAGGGGGAGAGGGGAGAAGAGGGGGGGATGGGGAGGGTGAGGGATGGGAAGGGGTGGGAGGGGGGAGGGGGAGAGGGGAGAAGAGGGGGGGATGGGGAGGGTGAGGGATGGTAAGGGGTGGGAGGGGGGGAGGGGGAGAGGGGAGGGGGAGGGGGGAGATGGGGGAGGGGGATGGGGGAGGGGAGGGGGGAGGGGGTGGAGGGTTAGGGATGGGAGGGGGAGGGGGCAGGGGGGAGGGGGATGGGGGGAGGGGGAGGGGGGATGTTGGGAGGGTGAGGGGTGGGAGGGGGAGAGGGGTAGGGGAGGGGGGAGGGGAGGGGGAGAGGGGGGAGGGGGGGAGGGGAGGGGGGAGGTTACATTACACCGATTTACATTGGAAACTGCTGAAATATGTACGCAACTTCAACTTAGCACAGTTTAGTAAATACTCGAGATAAATCCATGCGGTAAAACATTGCTGAGAGTTGCTAAGACCTACGACTGAGAAATTCTACCTGGACACACTTCAGGGGGCACTTTCAAAGGGGAGATGTGCTTCTTCTTTCTAAAACATATTTTATGTGTGGTATAGACACGATATTTGCATGCATCGGTTTCAAAAATCGAGCAAATATGGTAAATATTACTCACGTGAAACCAGGATCCGTCTCGGTGGTAGCCATGAGGTGTAGATGTCACATGATCAGTCATGAAGAGTGGTTAAGTCCAAAATATGACATACCATGGCATAAAAACGATTTGCCCGCAAAGCATTGCACCGCAACGGCGGTCACAGAGTGCCATGCACAGCGTGACGTAAGTAGTGCGCGCAGCGCCCCTGGCGGAATTACCGGTCCCTATCAAAGACATTTAATTCATATCGCACAAAATCGACACAAAACACGATCGCTTTTCGCTCTGAATTACGTGCAAACGTGTGACGGAAATCACCATCGCCCAGCATCGAATGCCAACCAAGATGGCGCCCGGTAACTGCATCTCCACCTATGTGGAGTGAATGGCAATGGTCACATCACGTGATCGCTCTGAGCGAATCAGTCTAGCGGCGGGGATGGAACATCACGTGATCGCTCTGAGCGAATCAGCGAGCTGTTCTGACACCGGCTGAGATTAGCGGGTACTTCGCTGAAATGCGCTGAGGTAAATATGAATAAAAAATATGGATCGTCAAATATTTTGAGGTCGGCCATGTTCGTCCCAGGATCAATGGCCATGTCTATGCCAAATATCAAGCACGTGAGCCTCTCTGTTTCAGAGTCTATCGGTAACATTACACACACACACACACACACACACACACACACACACACACACACACACACACACACACACACACACAAACTGTGTTTTATATATATAGATATTGTATTTGTTCACTACTTCTTTAATGGCTCCAATTATTCCCACTTTCCCATGAGATCATTTCAGGAAATCTTTCATCCGTTAAGTGTTTTTCAAACTGACGGCCAGGTATGTTGCCTTGCTTGATTTAATTTTTTCAGGGATATATCTTATAATAATAAAAGGCAGTGTGCATCCATCTATTCGTTCATTCGTCCGTCCGCCGTCTGCTCCATAACTCTAAAACCATGAAACCTATCAGCCCTAAACTTTGCATGCTTTGCATACACCTGGACCTCCCACAGATTTCAATGATGAAAATTCGGTGTTTGGGTGTGTTATAACACCCTTTTTGAAAATTATTAACGAGGTGCTCATAAGAAAAAAAAACCCCAAAAATGTTTACCAATATGGTGGCCTACCATCTTGGTCAGCCCACTGCCATCCGCTGGGTTCTTAAAACCGCCATTTTGTTTCAGCCCATTCAATCGTGCTTTGCTTTGGAAACACGTTCGATTATATCATTACATAATTGAAGCATATCATCAAAATATGGATTCGGATATGAGGATTGGATCCTGCAGACTAAATAAATGTCCAAATCTGGAGTGAAATGTGACAAAATTTACCATATCTAGCGATTCTTATAACTAAGTGTGTGTATTCGTTTATTTAAGCGAGACTGTCTTTCTCCTTCTTGGGTTAGTTTTTTAAGTTTAACTTGATCATAATTTTTTAACTTAATTCATACTTCCATGGGATGTGGTGTGTTGAAGAATTGTATATAATGCTAGTATCTAATAGAAAGCTCTTTCTACTGACTTGCTCACTCACCGATGTAAATGTTTTGTACTTTTTAGGAACTTTGGAAAGCTGAAATTTGGCATCCCCATCACTTTACATTTATTTACATTAAACGGCATTTTGCACAATTTATTAAAGTACCTCGACTTTCTTGAATTTGATCACTCTCCTCTTTGATATGATATCTGCCTAGAGACATAGAAAGCTGACTCTTCACCCCATTACCCAAATTATTGATGTAAATTATGCTTTGCAATACATGTTCCTTACTGATGTGATATTTTTTTAAGTCCAAAAATGGAATAACTCTGAAAAACCACAGGTGGGATGGATGGATGGATGGACAGAAAACCTTTAGTCCCCTCTGGTGAAACTGATAGGGGACTAATGGTGGTCTTAGTACTGATCCCTGAGGTACGAGGTACCCACTAACAACCTCTCAGGAGTTATGACGATGTAACATGTACCAGTAAATATGTAACATGTCTCAATAGGGTAGCTGAGTGTTATTTGCCCTATATTGGTCAGAATACTTGTAGCACATGGGTTCCTGGTCACAATTTCAGTGAACAAAGTCATACTGGATATAGTCCCACAGGAGGAAACTTGCCATCTCTACTTTGGGGGAATCCACTTTGTGCCCGTAACAGGCGGACGTTCCCAACGCGGAAATGTTTCCCATGTATTCTGTCCTTGTGGGCTTGGATGTCGTGTTTATTGTGTGATATTGAGCTTTAGCTTTCAAGTCAAGGTGCATGTGTATTAGTTTGACAAGCTTTGTTTGACTATGTACCTTGGCCTTGGTGCCGAAGTACAAGCGTACATATCCTTTGCTTTGTTATATTGTTTTTTTAATTTATTTGTTGTTGCTATGGACTACTTTTATAAACATGATGAGCCACGAGGGGGAGATGAATTATCGTATGAAACATTGACCCGAGAATGCCACGAGGAGGCTGGATACCTGATTTGTGGGCATTGCAAATTCAAGGTACTTGCTCCTGTTCATGGAGTGGACTCTGGAGGCCTCAACAGAAGTGTATCCATTATGTCAGTGTCCAGCTATTAGCCATGGGCCTCAGTATCTTAATGGTATTCTGGGCACCTAGACTCTTACAGAGCTCATCCAGCATTGCACTTGCAGCAGCCGGTGAACTTGCACAAGTCTTCAGCTAATTGTCTCGTACCCATGGCCTGCACGCTGGTATGGGATGAGGATAAGGCAAGAATTAGAGGGGCGCTTGCTTTCCATCATCAAGGCACTCCCAAAAATGGCTTGCAGTCTTTAGGTGTTACTGTGTGGCATGGATGTCTATCACTATTGTGTTTGTCTCTCTCCATCGTTCTGAAAGTGCAAAGATAAATGGCCAGTAGCTCATAGGCATCTCTGTGCTTAAATACCATGGCCTGAATAGCAAGTAGAAGCAGCTGAAGCAAAGGATTACAGCATACAGCTCACAAGTGTGTACTGTAGCTGTGCTTCTAGAGACTGTCTGCCATGGGGAGATAAGCCTATACGTACGTCTTGGGGACCTTGAGTACCATTGCCCCTTGACGTGTTCATGGACACGGACAATGCTGATGAGATCGCGCTCCCATGGAAACGCGGCCTGAGTCGGATAAGGGGTGAGGAGGAGGTGTGCAGGATTAGTGGGGAGGGCAGTCGGTGGGGTAGGGCATGGTGTTAGTTTCCTGGCTTACGATTCCCCCACCTCCACCTGGTGTTTCCTCACACTGGGCTGGCCGGTGCCCTCCAAACAGGAGCTCGCTCCGCCAAAGGTTGAACCACCGTGGGAGCCAGGAATGCCCGAGTAGGCTTCTCTTTACAAGGAGTAATAAACTCAATTAGTGAGCTGTTTGCCATCACACGCTTCACTCTCGGCTGCGTGCAAGAGAAGGATAAAATGGGAAAGGTCGATGTGAAAATAAAATACTCTGTGAAATCAGTTGTGAACTTGGATGATACCAAGATTCTCCCAATGAAAGTTGTTTTCACACGTGATCACGATCACCCGCCATTAAAATATTCTTCAGGACAGTGGTGGCGGCTATGCTCGCTCGTCACAATATCCATGAAAAGGGTACCGGTCCCATAAAATCACTTTACCATACTTGGAATTCATCTGTGAAATTCAAACAGTTCCTCCCTTTTCCCACCCTTTCCGTCACACCTTGATTTGCCTTGTGGTGGCATTTCATCACAAAACATTGCTTGATTGTGGTGGGCATGCCAGGCAAAACTTCTCTGATGAATAGATAGAAAAACAGATGTGACATTTGATGGTGACCTGTGCCTTGCAAAGGGTGTATTCATTTTGATTTGGGGGAATATGTGCAGGCCGAGGGGATGCTGGTTGGGGAGTGGGTGAAGGGGTGATTACGGGTGGGAGGGGGAGGAACACCTGCTGGAAGGGGGTGCGCTTGCCGAGGGGGTGCCGGTGAGGAGTGTGGAGGTAGGCAAGTGTGGGCAGTCGGCGTGTTGGCCGGGGATGCACCTGTCAGGGACGCACCTATCAGGAAGGCACCTGTCGAGGCCGCACCTGTCACTGATGCACATGCCGGGGATGCACCTGCCTGGAGTGCGCATGTGCCGTGGCCTTGAGTTATAGCACTTCAGTATCGGTGTGAGGCGGCAGGAACGCACGGTGTCCGTGAACCGCTCTCGCTTTAAAAGGCACGCAACGCGCGCTCCCGGAGGAGCCAAGAAACCGCACGTTGATTGCAAAGTCACGCTTTCGATACTGTTCATTCTGCTGCAAGATGTTGATGGGAATTCTTCCCGACGGCAAAGGAAACCTCCCCGGGCATGTTGCCGACCACAACTGATATTGCACATAGCATGTGGTGTGCAGCCACCACTGTTGTGTTGTGTTTTAAATTTGTTGTTGTTGTCTTTTTATATTGTGCATGCACAATAAAGTGTGGTGACTCGCTGTTTTATCTTCTATTTGTTCATTAATTAATGTTATCTGTCTGCCTGATCATATGATATCTTGTCAGGTTAGGCAGAATTGCCTTCTTCCCCTTGCATTTCGTCTTTTTGAACTTTTGATTTGGCCACCATTTATTACATGTGCTAATAAGCTGTAATTTTGTGACCCCACTCACCCTTTCCAACACCCATATACTTCACCCTTTTTCTTTTGTCTTTCTTACTCCCTCTCTCTCTTCCTCTCTCATTCCCCCACCAACACCCCACCCTCCACCCCTCCTTTCTCTCTCTCTCTCTCTCTCTCTCTCTCTCTCTCTCTCTCTCTCTCCCTCTCCCTATCTCTCTCTTTCCCCCACAAACACCCACCCCATCCACCCCTCTTTTCTGTCTGTGCTCTCTCTCTCCATCTCTCTCTCTCTCTCTCTCTCTCTCTCTCTCTCTCTCTCTCTATCTCTCTCCCTCGCTCTCTCCATCTCTCTCGCTCTCTCCACCTCTCTCGCCCTCTCCATCTCTCTCGCTCTCTCCCTCTCTTGCTCTCTCCATCTCTCCATCTCTCTCGCTCTCTCCATCTCTCTCGCTCTCTCCATCTCTCTCCAGCTCTCTTCTCCAACTCTCTCGCTCTCTCCAACTCTCTCGCTCTCTCCATCTCTCTCGCTCTCTCCATCTCTCTCTTTCCATCTCTCTCGCTCTCTCCATCTCTCTCGCTTTCTCCATCTCTCTCCATCTCTCTCGCTCTCTCCATCTTTCTCCATCTCTCTCCAACTCTCTCCATCTCTCCATCTCTCTCGCTCTCTCCATCTCTCTCTCTCTCTCTCTCTCTCTCTCTTTCCCCCACCAACACCCCACCCTCCACCCCTCCCTTCCCTGGTACATACATATAAAACATACGACCCCGATGAACAAGCCAGAGTGTTGGAGTTTTTACTCAAAACGAATAGGTAGAGACTGAGAGGCGAGTCCAAATCATGTGCTACCACCTCCAAAAGGGCTTACGAGTACAAAGTGAATCACAACTGTTACTTATGAGTTATGAAGCATCATTTATCTTTTACCAGATTGTTATTTTGTCCTTTCCTGCTTTGTTTGCGAAAACTTGAATCCATTTGTTGTTATTAGAGCAGAAAGTTTATAAATAGTGTGAAATACCATTTAGAGAATGCAGCGATAAGAGAACAAGTCTAATAAGATCATAAGATGTATTAGGTATCAGAATTAACCAAATTTATAATTAATCAATTACACTTCTTCAGTGTTTATGGTCTCTTTTTGTGTGTGACAAATTGGATCATTTTAAGTCTTAATTATAGTAATTAAGGCAAAGTATTTGATGTAGAGGGAGAGGGACTTCCTTTATGGTGGATTATAATTGGAATTGCTTTACTCTGGATTTGTCTTCCAAGTGAAATTTCGTTCCATTGATTTACTGATTAACACAAGTTAACAAAGGGCTTAACACAAGTTTACTGATTGTCACGTTGCCTCGATCACGTGACATCTCCACGTGGCACCAGCAGAGATGGTCCCAAAGTGGAATACCATGTCGGGCCTAATGGAGATGCTTCCCTGAATCAGAAGCAAGAAGAGAATATAAACACACATACATGAGGGAGAGGAGTGTGTACAAGCTGAATATTTCATCGGGATTAAAGATGTCATGTTTGTTTGTGTGCACGAGTAAGTACAGGTACTGCATGACATAAGCACCTGGATATAGAACACGATGAGCACAAAAAGTACTCTTATGAATCCTGTTGGAAGGTTTGCTCAACAAACTTTTGTAAGACAACTTGTTACAAATTCAAGGGAGAGTGTGGAGGTTCTTACATTTCAGTAAAACTCATCATAGGTATGTCAAGATTGTTTTTCATTGGTGTAAACACACACCCTCATCCACCCACAACCACACCTTCAACTTTTACAAATCCAGAAACTACCTGTCATACACATGCCAATTTAAAAACTCCAACTCTTTCCAAAGTCAAAGTCCAATAATTCCCAGGATCAGCTTGAACCATTAAATTTAGTCAAATCGCCATTACCCACATTTAACCGTTTAAGATCGAGGATGAAGCAATCCCCTTCTGTCTAGACTCTAGATGAACGATATTTAAACATCATGCCTTATCTCAAAGAGATTTTCAAACTTTCATGTGTACAAGAAGAGGTGTGATTATTGTTTGGTACTTGCACAGCATATACACAACACCAGGGTATTTTATTATTATTATTTTTTGTGTACTGAATCGAGGCTCGTGAAAGAGCTAACATTTATTTCACAAACAAATCAACCAGACAAACAAAATATACAAAAAGAGGGAGCGGAAGACAAGATGGGGAGAGAAGGGGAAGCACACAACCACAACATTTGAGAGCAGGGAGAAGTGTGGGAGGGAGAGGGCTTGGGGGCAGGAGGCATGGGAAGGGGAGGGGGGGGGGGAGAGAGGTATAAAACACAAGGGGACCGAAATTAACGGGGGTAGAAAAGATCAAGGCTTTGGATGGGGGAGGATAAGAGATGGTGGTGAACAGCTGTTTTAAAGACCTGGAGAGTGGAGTGGGATTGAAGAGAGTGAGGGAGTTTGTTCCAGAGGCGGGAGAAAAGAGGAATGAAGGAGTTAAGGTGAGCAGAAAGTCTTGATTTTGGCAGTTTAACCATAAGAGGGTTGCAGGCAGATCTTGTGCGACCTGTAGGAATATTTGGGGGACAGAGCCCAGAGAGGGCTGGGGGGGCAAGGCCAGAGAGGAGTCGGTAGAAGACGGAAAGACCACCAACCTGCCTGTGGTGAGTGAGTGAAAGGCCCTTGGAGTTAGCTTCATCGCGGGAGATTCCAATGATTCTGAACGCTTTGGTTTCAACAGCGTGAAGACGGGCTAGATGTGAGACAGGAGCACCAGACCAGAGGGGAGAGCAGTATTCCATAGAGCTGCGGATGAAAGCCTTGTATGTGGTGAGGAGCTCAGGTGTGCCAAGGAAGGACTTCGCACGACGGAGGATGCCCAGTCGGCGACTGGCTTTGGAGGCCAGATTTGAAATGTGGTTTTCCCAGGAAAGATCATGGCAAATAGTGAGACCCAAAAGCTTGAGTGACAGATCTTCTTGGAGAGGATTATTCAGAAAGTGGATGGGAGGGTTTTCCAGTGGGTCTTTTCAGAGAGACATCGTAAGAGTGTGAGATTTATCAGGATTGAAAGACATGTTCCATTTGTTTGCCCAGTCTGTGATTTTGTCCAGGTCTGCAGAGAGTGAGGAGGCTGCAGACTGCCGATCTGAGGGATGAGGAATGGAGCGACAGAGAGTAGAGTCGTCAGCAAAGAGATAGAGAGGATTTTCAAGAGAGTCAGAGAGATCATTGATGAAGACCAGAAAAAGCACATGGCCCAGAACACTACCTTGGGGAACTCCAGCCTGAACAGGAAGAGGAGATGAGAGAAACCCATTCAGGGCCACACGTTGACTACGACCAGAGAGGAAGTCCACCAGCCATGCGTGGAGATTTCCATGGATACCAAAGGAGGAGTGTTTGGTGAGCAGAGCAGGGTGCCAGACCGTATTGAAGGCACGTGAAATGTCAAGGGAGACGGCTCTAATTTCCTGTTTGGCGTTGAGGACCTCCATCCATTGTTGAGAAAGCAGAAGCAGCATGTCCAGAGTAGAGTGACCAGGTCTGAAACCAAATTGATGATTAGAGATCAAGCCATTGGAGAAGAGGAAAGATTTCATATCTGAAGCAATGATGGATTCCATGACTTTGCTGATAATTGGGAGAAAGCTGATTGGTCTGTAGTTGCTGGGATCTGTTTTTGCACCTTTTTGTGCAAAGTGGTGATGTTGGCTGATTTCCAAGCAGATGGCAGATGACCTTGAGCAAAAGAGAGGGTGAAGAGAACAGAAAGAGGGAATGGAAGAGCGGAAGAACATGATTTTAGGACCCGTGGGCTGATGCCGTCAGGACCAGTTGCAGAATCAGAGTCGAAGGTTGACAGAAACTTTTCCACCATGTCAGGAGGAAAGGACACAGAGTCCAGGAGCAGCTGGGTATGACTGGGTACGGTGGGTACAGAGAGGGATGGGTTTGGGACACAAGATTTAGAGGCAAACACAGAGTTGAGGCATTCAGCTTTTTCACGTGCGGAGTCAGCCGTTAAGCCGTTTGAGGTGAGGGAGGGGATGGAGGGGGAACAAACACCAGAAACAGGTTTGACCAGACGCCACCAGGATTTGGAAGAGGGAGACAGATAAGAGAGTTCGGTCTTGAGAACGGTGAGATATTGTTTCCTGGCTCTCCTGAGGGTGGACACACACTTGTTTCGGGCTTTGTGAAAGGAAATGAGATTTCCTTCCGTTGGATTTGCTTTCCAGGAGACGAAAGCAAGTTGTTTCAGGGCAACAGCCTCACCACAAGATTCCGTGTACCATGGACGGGAGGAAGGTTATGACAACTGAAGACGAGATGGGATAAATCTGTGCATGAGAGAGAGCAATTTACTTTGAAAGAATTCCCAGGATGAGTTGATGTCAGAGGCGGTAGAGATGGGAGACCAGTCCAGATGATTGATGGCTGCTTGAAGACCGTGCCAGTTGGCCTGAGTGAAATGCCAGACTCGTCGACGCTGAGGAGGCTCTCTGAGAATGGTCAGAGAGATGTCCACTTTGACAAGCACATGATCAGATGAGCCGATTGGAGCAGAAGAAGAGCAGCAGACATTTTCAGGGCAGTTTGTCATAACCAAATCCAGAAGAGAAGATGCTCCGTTGACTGAGATCCGGGTCGGGAAATTGACAGATTGTGTCAGTCCCAGTGAGTCGCAGAAGTCCTTTGCTGAAGAGCCATGGCTGGTGAGATTGGTACCCACACCCAGCCAACTGGCATGGTGACAATTGAAATCACCACATATGAGGAAGAGAGAGTTGGGATGGGTAGATAGAAGTTGGTCCATATTATCAGACAGCGAGATGTAGATGGAGTCATCGCTGTTTGGTGGACGGTACAACACACATATGAACAAAAGGTGGGAGCGAAGGGGAAGCCGTAGCCAAAGGTATTCCTGGGGGTGAGCTGGAGAGAGGGCAGTGGAGGGCGAGTGAGGAAGAGAGTTTTTTATAAAGATAGCAACCCCACCTCCAGGACGAGGCTCAGGTCTATCATACCGGAGGAGGGAGTAACCTGGGAGAGATACCAAGGCATCAGAGACATCATGAAGGAGGAAAGTTTCTGTTAAGCAGATCACATCTGGTTTGTCAGAAGCAACCTGTATGGAGAGATCAGTCAAGTTTGAGCGAAGGCCCCAGATGTTTGAGGTCCATACCGTTAATGAAGAGGAAGGGGGAGCATCGGGTCCAGAACAGGGGGGGGAGGGGTAGGGTAAGATGTGGAAGAGGAGGAAGAGGTAGGGAGAGCTGTTGAAGGTGTG
Organism: Myxine glutinosa; assembly: GCF_964187855.1. Lineage (NCBI taxonomy): Eukaryota > Metazoa > Chordata > Myxini > Myxiniformes > Myxinidae > Myxine > Myxine glutinosa. The sequence continues at coordinate 157,056,939 of NC_136268.1, forward strand.
TCAGAGATTTCAGAATAGCTTGGAGAAAGGGAAGAATGGGGTGGACAAAAGGTTTGATGGAGATTGGGTGAGGCACAGTGAGGTGTTATTTGATGAGGGGGAAGAGCGAGGCAGAAGGTTGGGGGAGATGAAGGTGAAAGTTGGAAGGGGGAAGAAGCAGGGAGGATGCTTTGAGGAGGAGGGGTGAGAGGGGAGTCTAGGAGGGGAGGAGCGAGGGAGAATCTCGGAGGGGAGGGGTGTGGGGGGAGTTTAGGAGGGAGGGGATGGAAGGGGCAAGGGGGGAGATTTGAAAGGGATGGGTGATGGGGAGGATTTGGAGGGGAGGGGTGAGATTGGATTTTGAAAAGTGTACGATTCATGGGAAACGAACATTTTTTGCAAAATGAGTTTGAGACCTTCGAGTCAAAAATACGTTTGAGGACACTGAAGGAGGGGTGGAGTTCTGGATAGTTTAGGGAATGTAGAAAGGAGGAACTGTAAGAGATGGTATTATATATATTTTTTGGAATGAATAGATTTGGTGAGCAAGACGAAAGCATCCTTTTGTGGGAAAAGAAGAAAAGGGTGTTATAATATATGAGAGAAAATAGTTGTTCAGGGGAGAGATTATACATTTCTAACCACGTGATCTCGTGATCGCGAACGAAGAACGAACGAACAAATAAGAACAACAATTAAACGAATAAGACCTGGGAAGGAAATAATTTTTTTGGGGTTTTTTTTTTTTTTTTGAGTAGAGATATTAAGGGGGCATTATACCATTGAAGGCAAAAAAAAAACATTTTTTTACAAATATACAAATGCATCAATTAAAATGTTTGTTTCCTAGTATTGTATATATGTACCAAGTTTGAACGTAAATGGACTTGTCATAGAGAAGATATAAGCTCCCCATTACACTGAACACAGTAAAAACAACACTGAATCAAAGTAATGCACTTTTTGATAAAATGTCTTGATTGAAAATATGCAAAACTATATATGTACATGTTGCTTGATATATGAACATTACATTGGTATACATTACATAGCATTATATTATGCATGGTTACCATGATAACCAGATGCATACAAATGATGAATTACCACTTTACAGCTTATATCTTCTCTATGACAAGTCCATTTACGTTCAAACTTGGTACATATATACAATACTAGGAAACAAACATTTTAATTGATGCATTTGTATATTTGTAAAAAAATGTTGTTTTTTTGCCTTCAATGGTATAATGCCCCCTTAAACAAGGAGGTATGGGGTGAACGACTGGGACGAAACAGAGAACGAAAATAATTGCAGCGCATTCGACGAACCGCTGAAAGAAAAACAAAACCACAAGGTCGGAGACGGTACGGTAGCCAAAACCTACGAGGACTAGGCCGCAGAATACTCGATACGCATTAACCGACGATTGTGTATACATGTACGAAAAATTAGCACCGAAAATTTTCAAAATGATACGCTATAGGTACATACACCGAAAGATAGATACAGTCTTGACAAAAACACAATTGAGAAAGATCACTTAGCTTCGAAAGCGTGAGCGCATGGAACAGCTTCGAAAAGACATGATCTCGTGAGATCTTATCCTGGGAAAAGGGGTATTCATCCCTTTCTCTCTGTTGTTCATGAAAAACTTCCAATTCTCAGCTTGAAAATTCACTCATCAGGCCAGGCATCAGCAGATAAGATCATTTGGTCTTCCATCCCTCCATCCCTCCTTCCCTTCTCCCTCCCCCTCCCTCCCCCCCCCCCCCAGAACAGTCTTTGATAAACAAGGACATGGGTGGGGTCTTCAAACGCCAAATTTCATTGGTCGTGATGAAATAGAATGCCGTAATATTTCGTCCAAATATTGCTAAACTGAAGGTTTTGAAAGTGCTGATAAGACTATTTGTGTTTTGCAGTATTTACATTATATAATTCAATTGAAATAAAATAAAGATTTTAAAAGTAGTAGAAAAAAAAATTCAATTTCACCACCATTTATGCAGCATCTTTTACACCTCCTTATTTAACATGTTATATTAGTTATTTGTGCCTGTTGCTTATATCCTTTACGACGTCCTTAAAAACAGTAAGTTTCCTATTTGGAATGATTTTCAATTTTGTTTGATTGCCTGGTAGACAGACAGTCAAAATATCGTCTCACTCCTCCCTGTGCATGATCGGGACGAATTCAGAGACAAAGTAAGGTAAAACAAAAGACTTGTCCTCCAATTCATCTTACGATTAGTGTTTAAAATATAACATTACATTTAAATTAAGTTGTTCCTCGATCATAAACGATCATAAACTGACGTTTGCAGACAGACAGACAGACAGACAGACAGTCCAATTTTCACTTTATGTGCACGGGGTAATGAAATTCAGAACAAAAAACACCTTGGTGATGTCCCTGTACCTGCCCCAGGGCCCCAAGGCCCACTCCACCTTCCCCAACCCACAAATCGGTGTAATTAAGTCGATAAATTAATAGAGTGAATTAATGTGGTGTTGATAGAGTGCATGAATGATGGGCCAAATGTCCTCCTCATATGTCCAACTTCCTTGACGTAATGAACAAATAATTAACTACCGGTTAGCAACGAGGTATATTTATCACACATTCAATTAAAAATGCAATAGAAAGTTTATATACCAGTCTCTGTATCTGTCATTTATATTCTCATCATCAGTTATCCCTCCATCATCTGTTCAGGAGAATAATCCACTCCATCACAATGATCACCATCAAAAGAATGTCCCCATTACCATCGGAATAATCTGTCCACTCATCTGTAGGATCAGAATTCTCACTTGAATTGCTCTCCATTTTTTATTTTATCTGTATTAAGGTGTGTTATCAAGGTGTGTAACACAAAAAGGTGTGTTATCAAGCCTAAGCTTGTAGGGGGCATCCTTGTGTACTCTTCCAAGACACTCTTAACCACTTCATTACCTTCTGTCTCTGTCCACACAAGATGATTGGTCTTTATGACTCAGATATTTCTCATGGTTTTGTGCTTCATGGACAAACGTGTTATAACAGCATGGTGGTGAGAAAGATGAAACAGAATTCCATAACACTGTCACTCATTCCAGATGTGCGAGGGCGATTTGCAACAACAAACAAACAATACTTAAAAGATCCACAACCATAACCCCGCCCTCCCCCAAAACGTTGCCATAGATGCATCAAATTGTCCATTTGATTAAGATTTAAATTGACGGTCTTAATCAAAGCTCAGGTCAATCAGATGAAAATTGATTATTTTTCAGATGAAAATTGATGGTTTTAAAAGTTTGACTTTGAGTTGACCTTTGACCTAAAACATAGTTGGTTTCCAAATTCAGTGATGCATTATGCAATTTCTCTTTCATTTTCAGATTAATCAGTTGAAAATTGACTACTTCTCAGATGAAAATTGATGGTTTTAAAAGTTTGACTTTGAGTTGACCTTTGACCTAAAACATAGTTGGTTTCCAAATTCAGTGATGCATTATGCAATTTCTCTTTCATTTTCAGGTTAATCAGTTGAAAATTGACTACTTCTTAGATGAAAATTGATGATTTTAAAAGGTTGACCTTGAGTTGACCTTTGACCTTTTGACCTAAAACATAGTTGGTTTCCCAATTCAGTGATGCATTATGCAATTGTGCTTTCATTTTCAGGTTAATCACTTGAAATTTGACTTCTTCTCAGATGAAAATTGATGGTTTTAAAAGTTTGACTTTGAGTTGACCTTTGACCTAAAACAAAGTTGGTTTCCCAATTCAGTGATGCATTATGCAATTTCTCTTTCATTTTCAGGTTAATCAGATGAAAATTGATGATTTTAAAAGTTTCACCTTGAGTTGACCTTTGACCTTTTGACCTAAAACATAGTTGGTTTCCCAATTCAGTGATGCATTATGCAATTTCTCTTTCATTTTCAGGTTAATCAGATGAAAATTGATGATTTTAAAAGTTTCACCTTGAGTTGACCTTTGGCGTTTTGACCTAAAACATAGTTGGTTTCCAAATTCAGTGATGCATAATGCAATTTCTCTTTCATTTTCAGGCTAATCAGATGAATTGATGATTTTAAAAGTTTCACCTTGAGTTGACCTTTGACCTTTTGACCTAAAACATCGTTGCATTCCAATCCAGTGATGCATTATGCAATTTCTGTTTCATTTTCAGGTTTATCAGTTGAAAATTGACTACTTCTTAGATTAAAATTGATGATTTTAAAAGGTTGACCTTGAGTTGACCTTTGACCTTTTGACCTAAAACATAGTTGGTTTCCCAATTCAGTGATGCATTATGCAATTGCGCTTTCATTTTCAGGTTAATCAGTTGAAAATTGACTGCTTCTCAGATGAAAATTGATGATATTAAAAGTGTGACCTTGAGTTGACCTTTGACCTTTTGACCTAAAACATAGTTGGTTTCCCAATTCAGTGATGCATTATGCAATTGCGCTTTCATTTTCAGGTTAATCAGTTGAAAATTGACTGCTTCTCAGATGAAAATTGATGGTTTTTAAAGTTTGACTTTGAGTTGACCTTTGACCTAAAACAAAGTTGGTTTCCCAATTCAGTGATGCATTATGCAATTGCTCTTTCATTTTCAGGTTAATCAGTTGAAAATTGACTGCTTCTCAGATGAAAATTGATGATATTAAAAGTGTGACCTTGAGTTGACCTTTGACCGAAAACATAGTTGTTTTACCAATTCAGTGGCCCAGTATGCAAATCCTGTTCAACTATAAAGTCAATCATATGAAAAATGACGATTGTAGAAATTTGACTTCAAGGTGACCTTTGAACTCAAAATTAATAGGCTTCTCAGTTGTGGCGACCTTTACAACTTAGTAAAGTTTAATGACGATTGGTTTAGAATTGTGACCTGCAGGCGATTGACAAACAGACTAACAAATAGAGAGACAGGATAACAAAGTCGACTGACGAATAGACTTGATAAATCTTCAATTTTGCAAATAATAATGGAAACTCTTGACTTCTCTACCAATGAATTATTCTTGGAGATGTTTTGCTTGCACATGCACAACCTCTTGTAGTAATTGCTGACTGTAAGTTAAAGATTTTTTTCCATTCCTTGTTCTCCTCCACCCCTTCTCACCCCGTGTACCTCCTCTGAACGCAATTTTTCCAATGCCTTGAACAAACTTTTGTACATCACGGATGATGAAGGTTGTGGTGAGATTTCATCCAAATTGTGTGTGTAGTTTCTGAGAAGAAAGCAAACACATATTTTGGGGGGCAACCTCCCGTAGAACCCCACAGGGTCCAGATTTTTTTTAAATACCGTGAACAAACTTTTGTACATCACGGGTGGTGAAGGTTGTGGTTAAGTTTCATCGAAATAGTGTGTGTAGTTTCAGAGGAAAAAGCAAATTCCTCTTTTTGGGGGGGGAAGGAGGGTGGGGGGGGGGGGTCAAACCTGGATCCGCCTTGACCCCCGGTAGACCCCCTTAAACCCCGATTTTTTTTTTATGCCGTCAACAAACTTTAGTCACAACACAACAAATATAATCTGTGCCAAATTTGGTCGCAATCCCATCAGCGGTTTCGGAGAAGAAGTTTCAAGTGTTTAAGGACGGACGGACGACGACGCGCCATCGCATAAGCTCCCCTGAACTTCGTTCCAGGTGAGCTAATAACCGACGTTTAAGGTATTGAAGAGCGTGGACAAGGTAAGTGCAATGGAGATTTTCAGCAAAATAGACAACCAGGGGACATTGCCCTTCGGATAAAGAAGATGAAAGTTAGGAATGTAGTAAAGCAAGGAACTTTCAGTCACTGAGTAATTCATGCAGGAAATGGTCTCCCTCAAAAGGTAGTGGCAGAAGAGGAGGTAGATAGCTTTAAATTGGAATTAAATAGGCACCTGGATGATATGGGGATATTGGCTCGACATGCATGTGGACAGGTGATGGATTCTGGGATTGGTGCAGACATGCATGGTGGACAGAATGGCCCCATGCTGCGCCAAAGTCCTTTTTTGTAATGCTTGGGACCTTTGACCTTTGCTTGGGAGTTGGATAGCTTTGAACAAGGAACTAGAGAGTTCAAGACTTAAACTTCTTCAGAATCACAATCACCTTTGGATTCAGTGGACTATGAGCACTGCCTCAAATGGAATTTTGACTCCCTTGAGTCAGAGTTATCCAATTGTGAAGAAGATGGAACCCATTTTGAGATGACTGACAAATGTTGTCCCATGTACTTTAAGGCATTTATGCACCTGTACTCCCAGGCCTTCATCAGGAGCCTTGAAGTGCCTCTTGAATTTGCTCTATCTTCTCATGATGTACAGGATAGTGGTCATCATGTCCACTTTCATATTATTCTGTTACTTCAGCACGCTAAACAGTGTGCCAACTATAATGAATGTGAAATACACAACCGTGACCAGCTAAGGCCTCTCATTTTTTGGCCTCATTGACAATCCATTATAAACTTCTGTATTTGCAATCTGTTGATACCAGTAAATTTATTTCTGTTCTCTGGCACTATTCTGGCAGAAAAGCAATAATCAAAAGATTTCTTCATATTTACTGATGTAGCATTGCCCATACTCATCCATATCTTGTGATGCAGTGGTGATACTCATCAATATCTTGTGATGCACTGGTGATACTCATCCATATCTTGTGATGCACTGGTGATACTCATCCATATCTTGTGATGCACTGGTGATACTCATCCATATCTTGTGATGCAGTGGTGATACTCATCCATATCTTCTAATGCAGTGGTGATACTCATCAATATCTTGTGATGCAGTGGTGATACTCATTCATATCTTGTGATGCACTGGTGATACTCATCCATATCTTGTGATGCAGTGGTGATACTCATCCATATCTTGTGATGTAGTGGTGATACTCATCCATATCTTGTGATGCAGTGGTGATACTCATCCATATCTAGTAATGCAGTGGTGATACTCATCCATATCTTGTGATGCAGTGGTGATACTCATCCATATCTAGTAATGCAGTGGTGATACTCATCCATATCTTGTGATGCAGTGGTGATACTCATCCATATCTTGTGATGCACTGGTGGTACTCATCCATATCTTATGATGCAGTGGTGATACTCATTCATATCTTGTGATGCACTGGTGATACTCATCCATATCTTCTAATGCAGTGGTGATACTCATCCATATCTTGTGATGCAGTGGTGATACTCATCCATATCTAGTAATGCAGTGGTGATACTCATCCATATCTTGTGATGCAGTGGTGATACTCATCCATATCTAGTAATGCAGTGGTGATACTCATCCATATCTTGTGATGCAGTGGTGATACTCATCCATATCTAGTAATGCAGTGGTGATACTCATCCATATCTTGTGATGCAGTGGTGATACTCATCCATATCTTGTGATGCACTGGTGGTACTCATCCATATCTTATGATGCAGTGGTGATACTCATTCATATCTTGTGATGCACTGGTGATACTCATCCATATCTTCTAATGCAGTGGTGATACTCATCCATATCTTGTAATGCAGTGGTGATACTCATCCATATCTAGTAATGCAGTGGTGATACTCATCCATATCTTCTAATGCAGTGGTGATACTTATCCATATCTTCTAATGCAGTGGTGATACTCATCCATATCTTCTAATGCAGTGGTGATACTCATCCATATCTTCTAATGCAGTGGTGATACTCATCCATATCTTGTGATGCAGTGGTGATACTCATTCATATCTTGTGATGCAGTGGTGATACTCATCCATATGATATGGATGGTGGTGGTGATATGGATGGATGGTGGTGGTTGCATGTAGACAGGTGGTGGTTCCATATGATATGATATGGATATGGATGGTTGTGATGCAGTGGTGATACTCATCCATATCTTGTGATGCAATGGTGATACTCATCCATATCTTGTGATGCAGTGGTTATACTCATCCATATCTTGTGATGCAGTGGTGATACTCATCCATATCTTGTGATGCAGTGGTGATACTCATCCATAATCTTGTGATGCAGTGGTGATACTCATCCATATCTTGTGATGCAGTGGTTATACTCATCCATATCTTGTGATGCAGTGGTGATACTCATCCATATCTTGTGATGCAGTGGTGATACTCATCCATATATTGTGATGCAGTGGTGATACTCATCCATATCTTGTGATGCAGTGGTGATACTCATCCATATCTAGTAATGCAGTGGTGATACTCATTCATATCTTGTGATGTAGTGGTGATACTCATCCATATCTTGTGATGCAGTGGTGATACTCATCCATATCTAGTAATGCAGTGGTGATACTCATTCATATCTTGTGATGCAGTGGTGATACTCATCCATATCTAGTAATGCAGTGGTGATACTCATTCATATCTTGTGATGCAGTGGTGATACTCATCCATATCTAGTAATGCAGTGGTGATACTCATTCATATCTTGTGATGCAGTGGTGATACTCATCCGTATCTAGTAATGCAGTGGTGATACTCATTCATATCTTGTGATGCAGTGGTGATACTCATCCATATGTTGTGATGCACTGGTGATGCAGTATGATCTCCTTTTTTCCCTTCTGGGCTGGTGCTCCTGCCCCACACCTAGCTCGTCTTCACGCTTTTGAAACCAAAGCTTTCAGAATAATTGGAATCTGCCACGATGAAGCTGATTGTGAGGGCCTTTCACTCACTCACCGCAGGCATGACTCCTCTCCGGCCTTTCTCCCCCAGCTCTCTCTGTGCTCTGTCCCCCAAATATTCCTACAGGTCGCACAAGATCTGCCAGCAACCCTCTTCTGGTGAAACTGCCAAAATCAAGACTCTCTGCTCACCTTCACTCTTTTATTCCGCTTTTCTCCCACCTCTGGAACAAACTCCCCCACTCTCTTCAATCCCACTCCTCCCTCCAGGTCTTTAAAACAGCTGTTCACCACCATCTCTTATCTTCCCCCATCCAAAACCTTGATCTTTTCTACCCCCGCTAATTCACCCCAGATCCACTTTTCTGAAATACCGACTTCTTTCCTGGAATTCCGAGCTGTGTTGATGTGTTTTTTTTTTTACCTCTCCCACCCCCCACACCCATTCCCGTGTCTCCTCCCCCCAAGCCCTCTCCTTCCCATAGATCTCCCGATGTCCCTGCTTTCAAATGTTGTACTTGTGTGCTTCCCCCTCTCTCCCCATCTTGTCTCCCGCTCCCTTTATTATGTCTTATGTGTCCGTTTGTTTTTTTTGGTTCATTAATGTTAGCTTTTACACGAGCCTCGATCTTGTATACAAAATAATAATAATAATAAAGTACACTGGCATTCCGTCTATTGCAGGCCTGATTGTAAGAATACTAGCTCCTTCTCATTGCCTGTTTTTGACCACGTCAGTGCACAGCACAAGTGATATCTTCTCATGATTGGCTTCAGCTATACCATGCACAAACATGTGTGCTTTACGTACTCTGTGGATGAACAATTTGGCGATTTTGCGATCTCTCGATTTGCTACTTTAGCGCTGTATTTTGGCATCTTTTTCATTCTTTGTAGCTCCGTCACCGAAGATGGACGAAAGTTATTTTTTCACTCTTGTTTGTCTGTCTGTCTGTTTGTCTGACTGTGAGCGAAATATCTCAAAACTTTATGGATGGATTTGCACGAACCTTGGTGGACAGGTTTGTTTTGTTGTGGTGATTAATTGATTCGATTTTGGTGAAGATCTTGATCGGAACCCAGATACTAGAATTTAGAAAAGTGATTCTTCACCATTTAGAGATGGGACCAAAAACGATATATCGCAGGATATCTCAAACATTTCTGGACGGGTTATGACAACACTTGGTGGATGGGTTGGTTCGGTGATAAGAACAAGCTGATTCGATTTGGTTCAGGTGCAGATGCAGATCCGGAGAGTCAGTGTGTCTGAACGTAAACCGGTCAGCCTGGCGGAGGGTTGCCCTCTGCAGAATGCAGTTCCAGTTAGTTATGAAGACGTTCGAGAATAAAAGGTAAAGGATTCATGACTTCTCTTCAAGGTAGCTTTTCAGCATATCATTTGGTACACATTTGATGGGACGGCCATTTTGTCCCATCTCTTCCTATATGTGGAGTAGTATCCCTTTCTGTAGTCTATGATAGTGTTCACCCTTTACATCGGCATAATGCCATTGGGTTTCTGTATGTTGACAAAGGTTTTGAAACTTATCAGAGGCTGTCCATCACTTACCATCACATATGAGTAGGTTGTAGCCTTATGAGTAGCTTTTGTCTGCAACTGTCCATGCACACACCCATGTGTGGCTGACAATTCAAGGAGGATTTGTGGTCCCATTTGTGGCTTTAGCATCATCTGTCGAAGTTGAGTTTATAGTCTCAGTCAGTTTAAACCACACTCAGTGGCATAAAGGTTTGAGAGTCCACACACACACATACAAACACACATACCAACACAAATACAGTAAGACACACATCGGCACCGATCTCGTATTACAGTATAGCGATATGCGTATATCTATCATCAGCACCGATCTCGTATAGCAAGATGCGTTTTACCTGACAAAGTAAAAAAATTTTAAATCTTCATCGTACCAACAACGCCGCATAGGCAACCATCCATTTCGTCAACCATTACATCAATCAACCATCCATCAACATGTCCATTTCGGCAATCGACACAGTTTACGGGATCGTTTCCTCACAGGCTGACTCTATATATATATATATATATGTATATACCACCGTATATCTATCACCGGCACGGATCTTTTATAGCAAGATGCGTTTTACCTGACAAAGATAAATAAATAAATAAACTAACACCAGAACGAGAATCCCAGCCTTGCTTCAATAAATGCATACATATACACTTAGTTATAAAATCGCTGGATATGGTAAATTTTGTCAGATTTCACTCCAGATTTTGACATTATTTAGTCTACAGCATCCAATCCTCATGTCCGAATCCAGATTTTTATGATATGCTTCAACTATGTAATGATAATCGATCGTATTTCCAAGGCAAGGCACATTTGAGTAGGCCAAAACAAAATGGCGGCTTAAGAACCCAGCGAGGTGCAGTGGGCTGACCAAGATGGCGGGCCACCATATTGGTACACCACCACGTCGGTTTTTTTTCTTACGAGCACCTCGTTAATCATCTTCAAAAAGGATGTTATAACACACCCAAACACCCAGTTTTCATCCTTGCAATCTGTTTGAGGTCCAGGTGTATGCATGCAAAGTTTGGGGCCGCTAGGTTTCATGGTTTTGGAGTTATGGAGGAGACAGATGGGCGGCCACTGCCTTTTATTAGTCCCCTACCGGTGTTTACCGGAGGGGACTAGAGGTTTGCACTCCGTCCCTCCGTCTGTCAGTCTGTCAGTCTGTCCGTCCGTCACGCAAAGAACAGTTTTCCGGCCTTTTTTTCTAAACTCTTAATGCTAATGATTTCAATCTTGGTACATGGTTTCCTCATGATAAGTTACAGATCAAGTTCGAACTTCACGACGTTTAGATCATTTTTGACAAAGTTATGGCACTTTGAACTTTGGTAATTTCCCCAACAGTTTTCCGGACGACAAACTGCCGGTAGGGGACATGTATTGCAGCGCAATACTCAGAATGCTTGTTATGTAGATATTCGCAGTTTTTTTTAAATTTTCGCCCAGTTTTTATTTAAACGGTTGCCATTTTTGACAACTCTGTCCCCTGTCATTTCAAAATGAATTTCCTGGAAACTCTGATTCTGTAATAAATATTTAATCCAATGATAATTATAAAAGCAAATGCAAGACGTGCATGTTGCGTGCCTCCTGACATCCCATCATACATTTTGCTGTCAAGGCACATTGCTGTGCGCTCTAAAATTCATCAGCAAATCCACCCCCGTGTGATTATTGTAATTGTAAGATCCTTTGCGATGGGTCTGCATGATCCATTGTTTCTGTACCTAACAATGGGGACAGGTACCCGCAAGCAAAGATGAGTCACATGTGATTCCTGGAGCTGTAATTTTATCCGGTGGTCCAAGCATTCCAATAATAACTTTCGCTTGATGGATTGGGATAATATGAATGTGGACAAATAGTGGGTTATCTGGTACTATTATCTTAAAGACTGCTGTGATTAGAAATAGCAGATTGTCATTACGCATGTCATGGGTGTATTTTGGACTTGATAGCAGAAGTTCATTCTGGCAGCATAAAAGGCTAAGCGATCCATTTCACGTCCTTCTGTCATGTTTGCACTTGTATTGGATTGATAGCTCGTATCAAGGGAGTGAGCAAAATATTAATTATTTAATGTAATGCAATCTAATTATATACCATACAAGGAAACGCCTCGAGACAGGAATGCACCATTTGTACCTTCATGCATATGTAATCTTCCCACACCCCAGCATACGCTCTTTGTAGTGCAGGTATTGAAAACCACGAGCAGGAAATTTACCCAGGGCACTGCCATGCAATGGCCTATATATTTTTTAATGAAACAAACCTAATGAATGTTACTGTCCACAACCTATCTACAGACTTGGCAGATGCCTATCTTGGGGTTGCATCTCCTTCAGTAGGATGCTCCATCTTGCTCCATCAAAAGGATCATCCATCATGCTCCATCAGTAGGATGCTCTGCTTTTCTTGACACTCAAAATAACTACAGTTTTTAGTTTCTCATAACTTCATCAGAGCTGGTACCCAGACCAGAAAACTACGAATGGCAAACACGCGACGAAAGCTACTCCACATTGCGTCTTATCTCTATCCCTCTGCTACGTAATCACTCCGTGTGATCTGGAAATTATTAGAAACTGGTCTGATAAATGGAACATGTCCTTGGAAAATCTCACACCCACCCTTTCGCTCCGGAATGATCATCAAACAAACAAACCGATCTATTGCGATGGTCATCCACTGGAAGAGGTTCACTCTTTAATTTGTAGGCCTCACCATCAGTGATGATCTCCAATCTGGTCTTTAGAAAAGCTGTGGTTTCCAAACACACCACAGATTGGGCATCCTCTGACGAACCAAGGCTTTCCTTGAAAAAAAACCCATTTCTTCACAGTCTATAACGTCATTGGCTGTGGCTCAGTGGAGTAGTGCTCTCCCCTTTGGGCTGGCGCTGCAGCATCACATCTGTCATTCCTGGATACTGTGGAATCTAAAGCTCTCAAAATTATTGGAATACCCCGTGATCGTAATGAGGCCGAAGCGCAGGGTCTGTTGCTTTCACATCACAGGCAGGTTCGAGGTCTCTGTTTTCAACCATCTAGGTTTAGGTTTGACGTAGCTGCTTTCTGGAATGAAGAAAGGGGGTCGCCTGAAAAATACCTGAATAAAAAGTACGAAAGAGATGAGGATTATCCCAAAGAAGAGTTTGTGATTAACGAGACACCATTAAATAAATCTAATGATTAAAGACTTGCTAACATGATAGTGTTAGACTAATTTTGCTCATTGTAAAACATTTTCTTAATTTATTTTGTTTGTTTATTTTTTCCATTATTTGATTAAAGTTCATCCTCGTAAGTATTCGTTTTAATGAGGGTCTACTGTACCTCATTGTGGTATAGTACATGTACACCTAGAATTTCTTTAGTTTCCACTTTCTACTGATAATGAACTTCAAAGGCCACATACACATGTCTGCAAGAGAGACACGAGATGCAAGAAACTGAGTAATCTATACTATAGGAGAGACGCGTATTTGTCTGTCTGTCTGTCTGTCTGTCGTCATTTTTTGTCAGAGATGGCCAAACGGATCTTCGTCAAACTTTCTGGGATACATCATTGAGTGCTGGGAAGTGTCTTATGCAAACAAAACAATAACAATTTTTCAAAACAAAAAGTTTGCTTTTTGAAAATAAATAAATTAATAAAAGTTGCATTTTTTTAAATCGCTCCATAGTGCCGAAGACTCTGTAGCTATGTGAAAGGTAATAGTAAATGATGCATGGCTCCATTCCTTTTAGTGCGTGTGGGGAATTGTTTTAGGCCCCCACAAAAAATAGGAAACTAGAATATTGTGAATGTGTCGCCAATATGCCTCCGCATAGTTCCACAACGAGTAGATGCCATCACTCTGCATATGTATGGGTAGGGGATCACGTTTGTGAAGTTTCGTGTTGATCGGATAAGGTTCGTTTTTCTATCCAAGATGGCTGCCAAACCACGTGACCTATGACATCATCATTTTCAAACTACATGCAACAGTGCTGTTCGATGATATTTGTAACATTTCGCATCGATAGGGTGAGCGGTTTCAGAGATATAATTATTTAATATTTTCCTTCAATCCAACATGGCTGCCAAACCATGTGACCTGTGATGTCATAAATTTAATATTTAAATACAAATGGGTCATCGATCATGAGCGTGCAATTTCAGATTTTTAAGATAAGGAATTCGATTAAAACATTTTTGGCTGGTATACCACTTCACCTATGACGTCATAATTATCATGCTTTTGTGCCCCATTGGGAGTACTTGACAATGTGCCAAGTTTAAAATTTTTCTATTCAGCGGTTTCCGAGAAATTGTTTTTTACTTTTTTTTCTTAATCCAAGATGGCTGCCGTACCACGTGACCTACGACGTCACAATTATGATAAAGACATTCTGCATCGGTGTCACTCCTACCCTGAAAGTTTCGTCCCAATCGGACATATGGTTGCTGAGAAAAACGAGGTTTAGCCCGTACGCACGGAAGGACTGACGGACAACCCGAAAACATAATGCCTCCGGCGACTTTGTCAGCGGAGGCATAAAACACAAAACAAATTTGTTTCCTGAAAATGCCAACACAATGAGAACGTTACCGGGCAACGCCGGGTACCCCTGCTCATACTATGTCGATGACTAAAGGCCTTTTGTTGGTGGGTACACCATTTTTGGGTTATCGATGGTATATGGTCATGCTTGCACACCGAGACCTACTCGTGGTATGGATAAAATATTCTTGTGGTCCCCTCTCACCTCATCCATTAATATTGCCACATTTTCACATGACTGTCACCCATGGATGCATTTCTCTAGCTTTTCATGGCTGTTTTTCTCACCTTTGTCACATTATCTATGTGTCTTGTCAGCTTGTCCACATTGAAACTCTGGTTTATGGGACTATTTTGCCATTCTGTGTTGGTGCATATGTGATGGCGCCTGCCCATTTGTCGTATATCCATGAACGTGCCAGAGCTGTGTGTCACATTTTCAATTGCACTGTCAAACCATGCCTGACCTGAATGTGCTAGGCCCAGAATAAGATATCCATCCATCTCTCCGTCAATGTACATCACTTAGCTGCTCATTGCATCATCACTGGGAATGCAACTGGTGCAGCAACCCCTGTAGGTTAGGGCAGGAACTTGGAATTTGATCATTCACTTACTCTGCGCAAAATACACCGACGGATCTTTGACGTCCCCTGACTAATGTTACCAGGCAGGACAACAGGCTTAACGTGCATCTGAGGGACAACGTTCTTAGTGATGCAAATTCTACCTGTGGAACGCCATTCCGATAGTTTATCGTCATGTGCACGACTTCTGCACCATCCTGTCAACCTCGAAGAATATTCAATATCAATAACTTTAAATGTTTTTTTTTTCAACATCACAACAATAAGATTTTTTTTTAATTTCTTTTAAAAGTGATAAAATATTGTTAAGAAAATTTTATATCTGCTCCAAATTTTACAATGGACTAATTGTTATTGTGTGTGTAACATGTCTTTCAATAAGGTGGAACTACTTGTTTTTGATGAGGCCATACCGTGCACAGCAGGAGACGGGGTTGTGGAATCACCTCTGTGTGTGTGTGTGTGTGTGTGTGTGTGTCTGTGTGTGTCTGTGTCTGTGAGTGTGTGTCTGTGGGTGTGTGTCTGTGTGTGTGTGTGTGTCTGTGTGTGTGTCTGTGAGTATGTTTGTCTGTGTGTGTGTCTGTGTGTATGTATGTGAGTGTATGTCTGCATGTGTGTGTGTGTCTGCGTGTGTGTGTGTGTGTGTGTGTGTGTGTGTCTGCGTGTGCATCTCTGCGTTTGTGTGTCTGTGAATGTGCGTGTGTGTCTGCATGTGTGTTTGTGTGCCTGTGTGTCTCTGCGCGTGTGTGTCTGTGAATGTGTGTGTGTGTCTGTGTCTGCATGTGTGTTTGTGTGCGTGTGTGTCTCTGCGTGTGTCTGTGTGTGTCTGTCTGTCTGTGTGTGTGTGTGTATGCGTGTGTCTGCGTGTGTATCTCTGTGGTGTGTGTCTGCGTGTGTGTGTATCTCTGTGGTGTGTGTCTGCGTGTGTATCTGTGTGTGTGTGTGTGTGTGTGTGTGTATCTCTGTGGTGTGTGTCTGCGTGTGTATCTCTGTGTGTGTGTGTGTGTGTGTGTGTGTGTGTGTGTGTGTGTGTGTATCTCTGTGGTGTGTGTCTGCGTGTGTGTGTATCTCTGTGGTGTGTGTCTGTGTGTGTGTATCTCTGTGGTGTGTGTCTGCGTGTGTATGTGTGTGTGTGTGTGTGTGTGTGTGTGTGTGTGTATATCTCTGTGGTGTGTCTGCGTGTGTGTGTGTGTGTGTGTGTGTGTGTGTGTGTGTGTGTGTGTGTGTGTGTGTGTGTATCTCTGTGGTGTGTCTGCGTTTGTGTGTATCTCTGTGGTGTATGTCTGCATGTGTATCTCTGTGATGTGTGTCTGCGTGTGTGTATCTCTGTGGGGTGTGTCTGTGTGTGTGTGTATCTCTGTGGTGTGTCTGCGTGTGTGTGTGTGTGTGTGTGTGTGTGTGTGTGTGTGTGTGTGTGTGTGTGTGTGTGTGTGTGTGTGTGTTCGGGCCCTAATTTTTTTTTTACCATTCGAGTTTGGTCATCTAATTTTCACCAAAGATTTATTATGATAATACGGAGAAGGTAAATAAATAATTTTGTCAAAAGGTTAAAGGTCAGCATCACATAAAATCATGAATTTCATCCAATTGGCCTGAAATTTAAATTTACCATTTGAGTTTTGTCATCAGATTTTCAATAAACCTTTTCTATGAGAATATAATAATAATAATAATAATAATAATAATAATAATAATAATAATAATAATACATTTATTTTATATAGCGCTTTTCAAGAAGCCCAAAGGCGCGTTGACAGAGTACAAAAAACAAGTGCAAAAAGACAAAAATCAATAGGTTAATATTATCAAAGCAAAAGGAGGGAGAAGGAGAGGAGATAGTCAGGGGTTAGATGCTGTGGGTTGAATGTTGAATGCAGTGTTGAACAGGTGGGTCTTGAGTGATGTTTTGAATGTGGTGAGTGAGGAGGAGTCTCTGATGGTGTGAGGTAGTGAGTTCCAGAGGGTGGGAGCAGCGCTGGAGAAGACCCTGTCCCCCCAGGATCTGAATTTGGTCCGGATGGGGGGGGGGGGGTCAGGAGGTTGGTACCAGTAGAGCGGAGGTTGCGGGTGGGAGTGTGTCTGGAAAATCTGTCTGGAAATATAGGGAAGGAAAATTAATAATTTGGTCAAAAGGTCAAAGGTCAGTCTCACATCAAATCGTCGATTTTTATCTGATTGACCTGAAATTTGAGGAATTTTCATATTGGGTCACTGAATTGGTTGACTGATCAAAGGGTAGGAGTCGGTTGTTTTTTTTAGACCAAAAGGTCAAAGGTGAAGGTTGCATAACATTATCAATTTTCATTTTGTGTTTTTTTTTTTTACCTGCTTTTGTTATTTTGAAAATACAGAAGAAGAAGAAGACGTCTGAATACAATCGGACACGGACGGACTTTGCATTTTCAGATGCTTTCTATTTGTTACTTGCGAAAATCTAATATTTTTCAAGTATATTGTTTGGTCTTGTACGTTATTCTGTCGGTTTGTCTGTCTGTTTGTCTGTCTGTATGTCAGTCGCCTACAGGTCACAATTTTCAAATGATCTTCACGAAACTTCACCAAATGGTAGAGTTGGTCATAAGCAAGAAGCCTATTGTTTTTGGGGTCAAAAGGTTAATAGGTCAATATATGCCAAAGGTCACCAACTTTGTCGAATTTCTAAGATACTCAATTTTCATCAGATTGACTTGAAATTTGAAGAGGATTTGCATATCTGGTCACTGAATTCAACCACGAAGTATTTTTGAGGTCAACATAGGCCAACAACGTATTTTAGGGATTGCGCAAGTATCGTGCTTTGCACAACATATTTCTCGTTATTTATTGTTGTTTTTGATGCCTTGGCAATTGTTCATCCCCCTATTTTTTTTCTACCAGCAAGAAAAACAAAATATATTTTATATCAGCGATCCACGTCCTCATCAGAATCATGGTGGTGGATTGGTGATTTGGGCGCAGCCTATATGGCTGCTGGCTGCATCATTATTTGGGTGTGCAGCTGTGCCACTGATGCAATGCCCTTATTACCAGTGAGCTGGTACTCATTTTATCGACATTGGAAGGTATGTATTGGCTGAGTCAACCCCCTGGTATTATTTCAACGGCACGACAGGGACTTGAACTCAGGACCTGAAGATCTTAAGCCAACCATCTTTACCGTTAAGCCAACACTCGGCTGTCAGAACGATAAAAAAGGCAATTATGCGCATCCATCCTGCGGCACATCACATCCAACCTCGAACACTCTTACACATTCACAATCCCACCATTAAAATGCAAAATATGTTGTGCAACATACATCGACATACATTTGTGCACATGCATCGACATACATCATATGTTGTGTGACACACATCGACATGCATCACATGTTGTGTGACACACATCGACACACATCACACTTATTGGCATTTGGCATGCAACATAAGTTGTATAATGCACATCCACATACATCATATGGTGTGTGTGTGTGTGTATGTTTATATGTGTGTACATTGTGTGTGTGTGTGTGTGTGTGTGTGTGTGTGTGTGTGTGTGTGTGTGTGTGTGTGTGTGTGTGTCTGGGTGCGCATGTGTGCTGTGTGTATATTATTGTGTGCGTGTGTGTATGTGTGTTTATGTATGTGTGTGTGTCTATGTAAGTGTTTGTGTATGTGTTTGTGTGTGTGTGTGTGTGTGTGTGTGTGTGTGTGTGTATGTGTGTGTGTGCATGTGTGCTGTGTGTATATTAATCTGTGTGTGTGTCTTTATGTGTGTGTGTTTATGAGTGTGTGTGTGTGTCTATGTAAGTGTTTGTGTATGTGTATGTGTTTGTGTGTGTGTGTGTGTGTGTGTGTGTGTGTGTGTGTGTGTGTATGTGTGTGTGTGCTGTGTGTATATTATTGTGTATGTGTGTGTGCGCATGTGTGCTGTGAATATATTATTGTGTGTGTGTGTGTGTGTGTGTGTGTTTATGTGTGTGTGTGTGTCTATGTAAGTGTTTGTGTATGTGTGTGTGTGTGTGTGTGTGTGTGTGTGTGTATGTGTGTGTGCGCATGTGTGCTGTGTGTATATTATTGTGTGTGTGTGTTTATGTGTGTGTGTTTGTGTGCACGTTTCTGTAAGCCATTGTGGTTTCCTTGATAATATGCTGCAATGTTGATATTTTCATGGCTGACATGAGGCCACATAAATCTCTGCCAAAAGTACAGAGTGGACCAGTGAATCCCTTTTATCCTCATGTGAGAGCAGATTACTAAAACACAGAGCACAAAGAAGGTGTTTAAATGTATTATTTGGGTTTCCTTCACTGTAACAGATGTAAATTGATGATTAAAAATTCATCAAAACTCGCAAACAGTTATTGTATTGATAGTTTGATTGTTTAACATGAGATGGTCGATCTTACTGAAACATTAACTCATTGTCATGTCCACCATTTATTATGAGATGTTCGATCTCATTGAAACATTCGATATCAATGAGATGTTCATGAGATTTTAGCATAAGGTGTTTGATATCACTGAGATGTTCATGAGATGTTAGTATGAGATGCTCGATATCATTGAGATGTTAGCATGAGATTTTCGATATCACTGAGATGTCCATGAGATGTTATCAACGGATGCTCGATCTCACTGAGATGTTCAAGAGATGTTAGCATGAGATGCTCGATATCATTGAGATGTTTATGAGATATTAGCACAAGATGTTCCATATCATTGAGTTGTTCATGAGATGTTAGCATGAGATGCTCGATCTCACTGAGATGTCCATGAGATGTTCGATGTCACTGAGATGTTCATGAAATATTAGCATGAGATGCTCAATCTCACTGAGATGTTATCATGAGATGTTTGATATCACTGAGATGATCATGTGATGTTTTCATGAGATTTTCGATATCACTGAGATGTCCATGAGATGTTATCAATGGATGTTTGATATCACTGAGATGTCCATGAGATGTTAGCATGAGATGTTCGATATCACTGAGATGTTTATGAAGTATTAGCATGAGATGCTCGATCTCAATGAGATGTTAGTATGAGATGTTCGATCTCGCTGAGATGCCTTTGGAGATGTTCGATATAACTGAAATGTTCATGAAGTATTAGCATGAGATGCTCGATCTCACTGAGATGTCCATGAGATGTTCGATGTCACTGAGATGTTCATGAAATATTAGCATGAGATGCTCGATCTCACTGAGATGTCCATGAGATGTTATCATGAGATTTTCGATATCACTGAGATGATCATGAGATGTTATCAATGGATGCTCGATCTCACTGAGATGTCCATGAGATGCTAGCATGAGATGTTCGATGTCACTGAAATGTCCATGAAATATTAGCATGAGATGTTCGATCTCACTGACATGTCCATGACATGTTAGCATGAGATTCTCGATCTCACTGAGATGTCCATGAGATGTTATCATGAGATTTTCGATATCACTGAGATGTTCATGAGATGTTATCAATGGATGTTCGATCTCACTGAAACACGAATACATCGTCACGTGTACCTTTGCATCCCAAGCTCGCTTCACCTTCACTCGAGTCTCTTCTAGCAATTACAGCTGTCATCTATTGTGAACTGGATAATGTTGTTTTCTTCGGCCCTGGAAATTTAACTCTCTCTCTCCCAAAACCCGATACCTTCACAGCAACCGGTCTGGGTGGAATAAGTGCCACAGTGTTGAAGGCTTGTTTAAATCAAATTGCTTGCCCTTTGACTTTGCTCTTCTCATTGTACTTACTCCTTTGTTGTCCTCCTCCTCTGCCTATGCTGGTAAATGCGACACCTTCTCGCAACATAACAGACAAAACTGATCCTCTTACCGCTCCATTAGCTATTTGACATATCTGAGCTCGTGGAATCCATCATTGGAACGAATATCGGGTCTCACGTCATCACAAACCCCCTGACCATTTCTTTCTTCTCTTTTTGGGTTATTATAGTTTGGAGGCGTTATTACTTTTGACTCAACAATGGCAGAATGCTTTAAGATTGCAGGCACAAGATAAGAGGTGCTTTCTTTGGCCATCATTTGTACGTTTCATACGTGCCAGGCTCACTTATTTCTTCTTCTTCTACACCTTGCTCTTTATTCATACGCATTCTCACCTGTCCAAGGTAATGGACTTTCTTTGAAGTCGATGATGGCACCGATTTTGCGATGGTTACTTTTGCGCATTATTCCGATGATTTAGCGCAAGACTGGGTTTTGAAGGGCATTCAAATGTTTCTTTGTCCTTCAAATCACTTTTTCACCTTATTTCACTTTGGATCCGCAGACTCTTCATTATTCCGTGTGCAGCTGCTGGTTGCATCATTTTCTGGAAGTACCGCTGATGCAGTGCCCCCCGTTACCAGTAAGCTGGTACTCATTTTGCTGACCTCGGAAAGATGACAGGCTGAGTCAATCCACCTGGTGTTATTTAACGGCACGGCAGGAGTTCAAACTCAAGACCTTAAGACCTTTATCCAACCACCTTGACAGTTAAGCCACCACCTGGCTGGCTCTGCAGATTATACAGTATTTATTTCTTGTCCAACTAAACGGATAAACGATGTCTTTTCTCGATTATAAGTTGCTTGAAGGGATGTAAACTGATGTCACTTGTGAAACAGACCAGGCCGGACAGGTAGTTTGGATGCCAACCAATGGAATTTGCCCATAGTCTATTCTCGAAATACAGCATTGGAAGCAACAGGTAACATTGTAAGAATCTTTGGTATCGACCAGGGATGGAATCGAACCAACTTGGTCACATGTTGGAGCAAACTGGTTCGATTCCAACCCTGGTCGATACCAAAGAATCTTCAAAGGGTACCCACAGAATCCGAAACGGTTGCTCTAATGACGTCACCAAGTCTGATTGACTGTTGTGGACTGTTGGCTTGAGGTTGTTGTATTACCCTGAGAAGGAAGTGCAAAGAGGGGTGAAGCAATTGCTTCACTCTATCTGTCTGTCTGTCTGTCGGTCTATGATCGAGGAAGTATTTAATTGCAATTGAATTTTATATTTTGAACACTGTAGAACACGAATTGGAACATGAATCGGAACACGAACCTGTAGTTTGGCAGTACTTTGACTCTGAATTTGGCAAATTTTATGGGATCTCATCCCAAGTGCGCACGCACACAGAGGAGTAATGAATGATCGTTTTAAGGCCATTTTTCCCAATAGAGCGGGGGTTAGCCTTGCGGACCCCATGACAATCATGGTTCCCTGTTTGAGGCAATGTTTTTATGGCCGGATGCCCTTCCTGACGCCAACCCTTGGTCATGCTCTTATGATGCGCAGGGATACGGTGCACCTATTCTAAATCGGGGTACACACCGTGATCATTCATCCCAGCAAGCTGGTACTCAATTTGCCGACCTCGGAAGGATGACAGGCTGAGTCAACCCCCCTGGTGTTAATTCAGCGAGGAGAGGGGGAGGAGTAAGATAAGGATAAGATAAGATTTTTACTTTGTCTGTCTGTCTGACAATGAAATAAAATAGAAAATCATTCCAAACAGGAAACTTACTGTTTTTAGAGTCATGATAAAGGACACAAACAACAGGCTCAAACTAACGGAAAGTGTTAAATAAGGTGGTGTAAAAGATACTGCATCGACGGCGGTAAACTTTGGGAATTTCCTTTTCCATGACCCTTGAAATCATTATTTTATTTCAATTAAACTATACATTTGAACACAAGAACACAAATCGCCTTGTCTACACTTCCAAAAACGTTCCTTTTAGCAGTACTGGCGCAAAACTTTATGACATCTCGACCAATACAATTTTGCCACACACTCTGAAGGTGAAGTAACAGTGAGATTCAGACAAAATAGCGATTCGTACTTGTGCTGTGTGTGTTGGATTTTGTCACAAAATTCGTACCAAATTTAGTTTGTGCTCCGAAAGGCAAAGCAAGAGTGGAAAAGTCCCCACACATGTCCTGCTTCTCAAGTCTTCAGGGGTAAGGTGTTCTGTGAACTCCCACGTTAGCTCATCCATCGCATAGTGTGAGACAGGGTTTTGCAATTGCGCTCATGTGTGTGCATGTGTGTGTATGTGTAAGGTGTATGTGTGTGTGTGTGTGTGTATATGTATATGTGTATGTGTGTCTGTGTGTGTGTGTGTGTGTGTGTGTATATATATTTATATATACAGTCACGTGAAAAAGTAAGTACACCCTATGTAAAGTTTTGAATTTTTCAACATACGTAGTGTGTTCAAAAAGTATCCGACCTTTGTTCATAAAAGATACTCGCATCCAGATAAAAAATTTTTTATAATAATCTCGTTCAAAGTAGTCCCCTTGGGCTGCCACACACTTCTCCCAACGGTTCTGCCACTGTCGGAAGCAGCGCTGGAACGCCTCTTTTGGGATGGCGTGCAGCTGGTCCGTCGCATGATGTCTTCTCTGGAGTCGAAGAAGACGGTCAGCATGACTTTGACATTGCTGCGGACCTGCCTTGCTTTTTTTGGCCTCGGGGATGTTGGATGCTTCCTTTGTGATGACTGCAACTTGGTTTCTGGGTCGTACCCATAAACCCAGGACTCATCGCCAGTGATCACTGTGTTGAGGAAGCTGGGATCGCTGTTCACAGTCTCCAGCATGTCCTGTGCGATCTCCAAACGGAGTTGCTTCTGCTCAATCGTTAGCAGCTTTGGTACGAACTTCGCTGAGATTCTCCTGAAGCCCAAATCCTCCTTCATAATGGAATGAACGGTGTTGAATCTTGCGGATCGTTTCCACTTGGGAATCGCCAAGCTTTACACAAAATTTGATGCAGTAGCGTTGTTCAAGTTTTTCCGTCATTTTGTCAAAAACGAAAATCCGACGGCGCTCACTTACATGTCCTCACTCATCGGCGGTCTGCCGTCGAATGACAGCTTCTGCAGGTGGGAAAAAATTCACGTGTGCGCATTAGGATCGCCTACATACGTGCACCAATCAACGCCTCCCTAGCTTCTTTTTTTTTACGCACGAAAAATAAAGGTCGGATACTTTTTGAACACAGTATGTGTGTATGTATTTCGACATACAGCAATTTGATCTTCATTTCAACAATATTGAAAGATAAAGGTGATATAATATAACAAATATCATGAAACATTTACATTTTGTAGTCCATTGTATAATTTAAACAAACATAAATGCAAATTTCGCATGTGGAAAAAGTAAGTACACCCTTGGCTCTCTTAGGTGGTATTGCCCCCTTTGGCAGAAACAACCTCAAGTAGGCGTTTCTTATAACTGTCTACCAGTCTCTGACATCGACTGGGAGAAATTTTTGCCCACTCCTCCATGCAGAATTCTTTCAGCTGTGCGATGTTTGGGGGGTTTCTTGCATGCACAGCTCGTTTCAAATCCCCCCACAACATCTCCATGGGATTTAGATCCAGGCTTTGACTTGGCCATTCCAGAACCCTCCATTTCTTTATTTTCAGCCATTCCTTGGTGAATTTACTGGTATGTTTAAGGTCATTGTCATGTTGCAAGGTCCACCTTCGGTTGAGCTTCAACGTTCTGACAGATGGCCTCACATTATCCTCAAGCACCCTCTGGTACAATGAAGAATTCATAGTGGATTCTATGATGGTGAGCTGCCCAGGCCCTGATGCAGCAAAGTTGCCCTAAACCATAATATTTCCACCACCATGCTTTACAGTTGGTATCAGGTTTTTGTGGTCAAATGCTGTCTTTGGTTTTCTCCAAACATGTCTTCTGGTACTGTGGCCAAATAGCTCTACCTTTGACTCATCTGTCCAGAGCACATTGTTCCAGAAGTGCTGGTCTTTGCCGAGGTGTTCATTGGCAAACTTTAGTCTTGCCCTGATGTTCTTTCTGCACAGCAAAGGTTTCCTGCTGGTACACCTCCCATCTAGATCAAATTTGTGCAGCCTCTTTCTAATGGCAGTCTCGTGCACTTTGACATCAACAGTGGCAATAGTTACCTGTAGGTCCCATGATGACATTCTGGGGGTTCTTAGAGACTTCTTTCAGCATCTTGTGGTCTGCTCTCAGGCTGAACTTTCTGGGACGGCCTGGCCTGAACAAGTTGGCAGTTGTTTGGAATCTTCTCCACTTGTAGATGATCTTCCGGACAGTCGAATGATTGATTTCAAATTGTTTGGAAATCTTTTAAAATCCCTTCCCAGACTCGTAGGCATCTATAACCTTCTTTCTGAAGGCCCCAGAGATCTCTTATGATATCGGCATGGTGACGCCGCACACTTCAACAACAAAGAGCAAACCAAACTAAATGTCTGAGGTTTAAATTAGACAGGTTCCTCCAAGATCCTCTCTAATGATGTTCTAATCATTTGCACCTGAGCTGGTGCACTTGATTCTAATTTTATGTATTTGAAGTAGTGATAAATGTAGGGGTGTACTTACTTTTTCCACATGCGAAATTTGTATTTATGTTTATTTAAATTATACAATGGACTACAAAATGTAAATGTTTCATGATATTTGTTATATTATATCACCTTTATCTATCAATATTGTTGAAATGAAGATCAAATAGCTGTATGTTGAAATATGTTGAAAAAGTGAACATTTTACATGGGGTGTACTTACTTTTTCATGTGACTGTGTATATATAATCCTACATTATATACATTATATTATATTATTATACATATATATACATTATATATACATTATACATACATTACATTATATACATTATAATGTACATATACATTATACATATTATAATGTATATTGTATATATACACTATATATACATTATAATGTACATATATATACATTATATATAAATTATTTATCATTATATTATTATATATACATTATATATACATACATATATCATGAGAATATGGAGAACACAGATTAATTAATTTAATAAGTATTTTTAGGTGTTGTTTTCATCTAGTTTAGTTTGAGTTCAAAGTGGACGTGGACGGGCTTTGCATTTTGGCGATACTTTCTAGTTACCTCCGTCACCAAAGCTGGATGGAGGTTATGTTTTCACCACTGTCTGTCTGTCTGTTTGTTTGTCCGTTTTTGAATAAGATATCTCAGAAAGTTGTGGACGGATTCGGACGAAATTTGGCAGAGATGTAGCGTATGTGACAAGGACGAAATGATTAGATTTTGGTGAAGATCCGGATTGTGATCCGGATACTAGAATTTTTAAAGTGATTCTTCAGCATTGGGAGAAAGGGACAAAAACGATACATAGCGGGATATCTCAGAGTTGTGGATGGATTTGGACGAAACTTGGTGGACAAGTTGTGCGTGTGACGAGGAATAATAATCGATTCAATTCTGGTGAAGATCTGGATCCGGATCCAGCTAGTATAATTTTAAAGTGATTCTTCACCATTGAGTGATATGACCAACCAGGTGGAGGTATGCTCTCTACTGATTGCTGTTCTAGTTGACAATGTGATTGTGACATTTTAGTAATCCTGTTTCTTGGTTTCCAGACAGTCGTGATAATGCAAATGAATTTACAAACAGAAAACTATGACATCATGCGATAAGTATAATTTAGAAATCCCTTTACTCATTGTCTGTCAATATGACAACAATATTTTCCTCGATCTATTTAGTTCTCCTACCTAGGCAGACATTTATTAGCCCTCATTGGACTTTGTCCCAAAACGGGGTTTATGGATTAGATGTTGCCAGTCCGTCCGTGTGTGCGTCCCTAACCATATCTCAGACATGCATTTACCGATCTTGTTTAAATTTGACACACAGAGTATGAATGATGGCTTACATATGCACGTCATTTCATTTTGAGATCAGATCCAAGATGGCCGACTGGTGGCCATTTTGTTACTTAAACGTGTCCCCAATCATTTCTCGACATGCATTTACCGATGTTGTTTAAATTTGGCACACAGATAATGAATGATGGCTTACATATGCACGTCATTTCATTTTATATCAGATCCAAGATGGCCGACTGGTGGCCATTTTGTTACTTAAACGTGTCCCCAATCATTTCTCGACATGCATTTACCGATGTTGTTTAAATTTGACACACAGATAATGAATGATGGCTTACATATGCACGTCATTTCATTTTATATCAGATCCAAGATGGCCGACTGGTGGCCATTTTGTTACTTAAACGTGTCCCCAATCATTTCTCGACATGCATTTACCGATGTTGTTTAAATTTGACACACAGATAATGAATGATGGCTTACATATGCACGTCATTTCATTTTATATCAGATCCAAGATGGCCGACTGGTGGCCATTTTGTTACTTAAACGTGTCCCCAATCATTTCTCGACATGCATTTACCGATGTTGTTTAAATTTGGCACACAGATAATGAATGATGGCTTACATATGCACGTCATTTCATTTTATATCAGATCCAAGATGGCCGACTGGTGGCCATTTTGTTACTTAAACGTGTCCCCAATCATTTCTCGACATGCATTTACCGATTTTGTTCAAACTTAGCATAAAGACAATACATGCGAGTATGCAGATGCATATGTGGAAGATTTTGTTTTGTCATCTGACCAAAGATGCCCGACTGACGGCCTTTAACTCCGTACAGCAAAATTACTAAAACCACGGGGGAAATGACATTTTATGTCTTTTTCTTCTTGTTGTTTGAGAAATGAACACGACATTGTGTCCGAACAAACTCTTCTTCTGAATGAACCTCAGTCAATGCTTCTTCCTGTTTGAATTCAACAATGTTCATCAATGTCAATGTCAATTTGAATATTCATCAATGTCAAATAAGGCACAGTTTTATCAACAATATTATCATGTGTTCCTATTATGTGAAACCCCTACAATTTTGTATCTTGTATGAATAATTATATATCTGCCTTCACTCTGTCTTGATAAACAAATCTTCCACTGCTCAAAGCACGAATGTGGAGCTTCGTACCTGAACAGCAGATATTTTACTAGGTACATCAAGAATCCACACAATGGCATCTCACAAATGGCTTCCATAGTTATTTTCCAAATCTGATCATGTGTGTGTTGACCGTGGTGACCGGTGATCATACAATGTTCTGGTGTGGGAGTCTGCTCTCAAACAGCTGAAAATGACTCCAAGGAACGTGCAGCGAACCGTCCCAATTCCCAAAAATGGAGTTTGTAGCTTATACCGTCCCACCGGCTGATCAATATCATACTCTCAATGCCTTCATCTTCCTGTCCCATGTCCTTGATTGTTTGTCTCATTTGGTGAAATCCATTTGAATAATGACTGGACAATTCAGTAATTAAGTCTTTCCACTACAGTGGGCCTTGCTACAATACAAGCCAAATCATTCCATAACTTCCTGGTCTTCCAGTGTCTGGTTCCTGGTCTAGTGTGAAAAGTCTTCACCGAACAAAATACTAGTTGTTGCTGTTATTGTCGTTGTTGTTTTATAGCCCCGGACACTTTTCTCGAACAAGCTCGTGGTACGCAGAGAGCTCACCAATCTTGTAGGAACAACCCAGAGATCCCCCACATCCAGGATGGTGTACCCCACCTCAGCAAAGTCAGGGCGACGACAGAGGAAGAGAAAGAGAGACAGAGAGGGATCAAGAGAGACACGAGGGAAAGGGCCGGTCCATGGGGACCGCGCAGCCCTGATGAACCCGGGCATCAGGGAAGATTGGGGAAGATTTGGGAAGATTTGGCTCCCAACTTGCGTTGGGTGGTACAACCACCACGAGGAGGCATCCCCGACAGTTGTACGGAAAACTAGTTTTCCAGACCACGTTACACAGTGAGTGAAGAAGTTAAATGAAGTCTTCATGTAATGATGGAAGACCCATTGAATGGGACAATCTTGTATGATGTATTTATTGGACAAGAATGCACTTCTCTTGCTGAAGGCCAAGGCAGCCATTTTCATTTAGTTTTCCCCCCTCTATTTTCTAAATGTCACATGAGGTTATTAGTGAATGAAAATA